>NW_026853468.1:0-517035 GCF_026571515.1 Ruditapes philippinarum
CTTAAGAAAATAATTCAATGTAATTCAATGTGAAATGTTGCAGACACTGGTTATTTAACCTTCTGTGATGAATTGAGTTTTTCGGGGTTTTATTTTGGGGTATTTTGATGCATACTGTGTCTCTGTTTGTGAAAATTCAGGACTTCTTATACTTTGTTCGTTAGACTCGCTAACGGAATAAAGGGTATGGGATTAATACAGGCCAGACAAGAAAAATATTCATATTTCATGACCTTTTTTGCCATTTTCTAACTAGATAATGGCGGTATGGAATGTAGATAGCAAAATCGTTTAAATCGTGGAATCATTTTCGAACAGTTGTCAAAATAATGAACCAAGAAGGATAATTGCGGCACATAAAGTGGGTTTTTTACAGATATAAAAGTTTAGTCCCCGCTTTAAATTGAAAGTGACTGTCAGTGAGACATAACTTATAATAAAAAGGAATAAACGATTGAAACAGCTAAAAAGGAACAAAATCTTCGAACTATAACCACAAATTAATTAACCTATAATAACAATGATAGAGTATTAATTACCTGATTTCGTGCATTAAGCATCTGCAAAAGCAAAGTCCATAGTGCAAGGAATAATAAAGTAGTTTCGGCAGATGTATACAAAATAACGTGATACTATGACAGGTCAAATTTCTGGCTATTGGGGCACTGTAATACATGTATATATATAAGTATTACTGACACAGGTGCTATTTCTCGGGTCTAGAATGATAGAAATAATAGGAGTTTTTATATTTGCTTTTCTATCAATTCATTCAATGTTACATTAGGGACCCAGGTGGGACCATATGTACCAAAAGTGAATAGGTCATAGGTCATGACAACAAGTAGTTCGGTCCCTACTTTTGCCGATGTTTTAAGACCTACTCTTTTTATTTTCTTTTTTTTCTTTTTTTGCAGTATATTTTCATGAAAATGGCCGAGTGCTTCCAATATTTGTCTACACATATATGAATAAACTAAGAATATTGTCTCAATTTTGTATTGTTGTTTAACGGACCGTTGAAAACGGCATTTTCTTTTTAAATCTGAATTCATTATAAAATTTGATTATGAAAGCATATTATTTAAAAGGAGTTTAATTGCTAAACATGCTTAAATCAAAAACGAACAACATAACAAGCAATTATAGTTCCGATAATGTTGGAAATAGTAATAAGAAGAATACAAAACCCAAAAACACTTGGAGGTACGTCGGTCTCGTCTCACAACACGTAGGACATTAGAAATCATAACCTGCAGCTTCCTATTTCGCTATACCGATAGTATAGTTGCTCCACAGGCACAAATTATATTTAATCAAATCTCACTGAGTACATCTCACGGAAATTACCGAAAATCTTTCGAAGATTAATACATTGTGTGCATTGACCGTGTAATTAGTATGGAATTGACAGGTTAATTAATAAAACCAAACAATAACAACGTTGAAGCCTTTACTTCCGCATGGAATTCTTATGTCGTTAAACACAATAATTTGTTTTTCTTCTTATTATTATTATCATTATTTTTATTTTATTATTATTATTATTATTATTATTATTATTATTATTATTATACACGTCAAACTATTATAATTTTACCCCGCTTAAAATGACTTTAGAGATAAGTAAATGACTGAAAAAATGATTAGGTATGGCCGATAACAATATTAAAACGCAGACTACAGTGAGAGAGTGCAGATGTATATAAATGTTTAATTTTCTTTTATGAATATGTTCTTTTTTCTACTTTGAATATTTATATAGCTGTATAAACTATATTTGTTAAAAAGTCTATGTTTATATATATCCATACTGTACATACAATGTTTGTATATTTGATCAATAAAAGAATAGAAAATTAAAAAAACAACAATAAAGTTACATGAAAATCACAGGGGGGGGGAGATCACGTGACTTTGTATAGTAATACTCACGAGAAAATGGCGACTGCTGAGCCCTGGTAAGTACCTTATTATGTTAAATTTGCAAGTGTGTTCCGTCTACGGTGACAGATAAAGAAATATCGAGAGAGTATATTTATAATAATTCATATTATTTCATAATAAATGTATTCATATTCATATAATTTCATAAAAGATTACTTAATTTAAAATAAAAACTAATGAGACATTGACATTGATACTCAACAATGTACACTTGGCCCTTTTTTACGTTAGACTGGACCCACATCCGTTATCTTTAGAACTAAACGTATATAATTTCATAAAAGATTACTTAATTTAAAATAAAAACTAATGAGACATTGACATTGATACTCAACAATGTACACTTGGCCCTTTTTTACGTTAGACTGGACCCACATCCGTTATCTTTAGAACTAAACGTTATGTATTACTATACAATACGCTTATTTTCGTAGTTATAAAGGTGTCCCGACATTGGCGGTGTGATTTGAAATCCAGCATCTAAGATTGTTTTATGTAAATATTTATTTTTACTCCACCTGCCTTCACTTTAAAAAGTGTAAATATCTTTGACCGTTTGTTTAAAAGTCCATTATGCCTTTTAAATGCTATCATTTTTATTTAAAAAAAAACTGTTTATTTTTGGTATCTTGTTACAGTTTCCGAAAAACATACTCATTTGCTAGATACTCAAACTATATTTTGCATCTTTGGTTCTGTTGGAAAATGGTATACCTTTAGTGAATAAGTATTTCGTATGGAAGTCAAAATACCTCTTTGTTTACATTTTGCTACCTTAACGACACATCACTTAATGTTCAGCGCCACCTTTTTCAGTTGTAATAAAATACAATCATGCGTTTTTTCCATTATTTAAACATTATGAAACACATGTTTGACATTTCTAAAGAATTAAAACAATATGGATTTCTGAGACACAATGTGCCTTTAATCATAACTTGTATCACTGTATCATTGTTGTTTGTTGGGGTTTTTTTTGTTGTTGTTGTTGCAGTTTTTGTTTGGGTTTTTTTGTTGTTGTTTTTTTTCTAAGAAGTTATTTTGTTCTTGCAAATTCTTCAATATATTTTCATAAATTAAGTAACATAGTGACTAAATGTAACAAATACCGCAATATAAAACATCAGCATTCAGTTTATAAACATTACCATACCAAATAAAAAGCAATCATATTTGTTCATCTAATAAGCAAAGACACACCTGACACTGCAGAGGTCAAAAAACTACTTTCGCAAAAGAAAAATGACACTGAACCGTGTGATATCAAATCCTATCAATAATTAATTTGATATATTATAAAGCAACCAATTAGGCATTCGTCCAATAGATAAAAAGTAAAATATTTGATCTTGAATAATTGAAATAAGTATTTTCTATCTCTTTACATATGAACTTTAAATTTCTTTTAATGTAAATGGAAACTGTGCGTGAAACTTACTATTTTGTTTTCGTGCGACTTACTATTCAGAAATTGTTCGTTTTACTTACTATACACTTGCAAAGAATATTTGTAGGCTACAGACCTTCGAAAATATATTTTATATGGACTTCTACGATAACAGATGTTAATAAAATGATTGATTTTTTGTCTTAAGTGCAGAAAGTAAGCTTATTTTCATTTATTTTGGTACCAAATTATATCGCTCGCTGAATGTGCAATTTTCACACATTCTCAAAAACCACAAAACGAAGGTTAATGCACTTTGTATTGTCATTTGTAGAAAATTACCGCGCATATGATACGCTAGGTTTTGTTTTGATTTAAGAAACGTTTGTCACCTTAATTTAACATAATTAGGTACTTACCGGGACTCAGCAGTCGCCATTTTGTCGTGAGTATTACTATACAAAGTCACGTGATTCCACCCCCCCCCCCCCGGAAAATTGCAGACCCGATTTGATTGAGTCAGTACATAAAAGATAATCAAAAATTGGTTACCTTTGTAGAGGCCTTCAAAAGAACATTTTCTGAAAACTGACGTAAAACACTAAGTAGTTAGGAATAAGATGACGTTTAAAGTACTTACTATTTTGTTTTCGTGCGACTTACTATTCAGAAATTGTTCGTTTTACTTACTATACACTTGCAAAGAATATTTGTAGGCTACAGACCTTCGAAAATATATGTTATATGGACTTCTACGATAACAGATGTTAATAAAATGATTGATTTTTTGTCTTAAGTGCAGAAAGTAAGCTTATTTTCATTTATTTTGGTACCAAATTATATCGCTCGCTGAATGTGCAATTTTCACACAATCTCAAAAACCACAAAACGAAGGTTAATGCACTTTTTATTGTCATTTGTAGAAAATTACCGCGCATATGATACGCTAGGTTTTGTTTTGATTTAAGAAACGTTTGTCACCTTAATTTAACATAATTAGGTACTTACCGGGGCTCAGCAGTCGCCATTTTGTCGTGGGTATTACTATACAAAGTCACGTGATTCCACCCCCCCCCCCCGGAAAATTGCAGACCCGATTTGATTGAGTCAGTACATAAAAGATAATCAAAAATTGGTTACCTTTGTAGAGGCCTTCAAAATAACATTTTCTGAAAACTGACGTAAAACATTAAGTAGTTAGGAATAAGATGACGTTTAAAGTACTTTGGGTGGCAACGAACAGCGAACATCACAAAAAACCACATCCGAGTAATTTGTGCTTAGGTGAGCTAAAATGGGAAGTTACCTCTATACATATTCCAATTATTGGCGACGCCGGTGAGCGGCGTCGTCTTATATGGAATGCTTTTATTTTTGCCTTTGGAAGGAGCTGTTATTATTAGCAGTTAATTTCATGTTGAGTTAATTAGATTTATTTTGATTCGTAAAAATCAAGTAAACAAATATGTTGTTATATTTGTATTTAATAACTTTATATAAAAAGCATGTGCATTGTGATATTATTTTCACGAAATTGCAGGCTCAGTTTAACAGCTTGTCCCTTAGTTTTATTGGCAATACTAAAACCCGGATTTCGAATATCGTTGTGGTCTACATTGAAGCCGTATCCATTCGTTAATTCATTTATATATTTTCAAAATGTTCTTACAAGAAGAAAGTTTACCTGCAAATGAGTATAAGGATAGGTAATGGACTGTTGCTAACGATTATCCTATTGATTTTATCCATATTACGTTGATCTGTTGCACAGAATGGTTGTTTTTACAAAGTGTACCAGTATCCGGATGTTGAAAGCTATCCGATTTTCTGCAATAACTGATGGTCATCTATTTTTTTATGAATACTTTACCATTAATTTGCATGGCTTAATAAAACTGACTGAGCCTGCAACATTTCGTAATTTTAATGTTTAGGGTGTTCTTTTGGGTTTCAGGTTTTCTCTCTTTTAAGGGGAAGTAACTCATGTTTACTAAATTATTTGTTCTTTTCTGTCTATCTATATTTAGTATTACTTACTATTTTTGTTTTTTATAAAATTTACCAGTTGTAAGGTCATCAAAAGCAGAGAGGCCCTGATGAGTGAATATTGATATATATTTTTACTGGCTTGATATACCCTAGACCAGATTTTTCTAGTTTGTTCAGTTGGTACATACCTATAGGTATTCTGCTAGAGGCATCTTCTAATCACTATGTGAAATTATTATTTTCTATGTGTTTGTATATGAATTGCATAGGCACTTGGTTTCGGGATAAAAAGCCTTTTGAAGTGTTTGTAGAACCCAAATTTGATTGAATGTAACGATTTTTTAACGTAGATGTCTCGATTCTAAATTCGTCATTTTTCCGATATTACTAAAAAAAGTTAATATCGGAAAAATGACGGTTTTTGGAAAGTTAAAAAAATCGTAACATTCAATCAAATTTGAGTTCTACAAATCTCTAAAAGGCTTTTTTTATCCCGAAACCAAGTGCCTATGATGAATTGTTACTAAAAAAAACCTTTGGTAAAAATGTAAGGTAGAATAATTAAGCTATACATATAGGTGCTCATTTTAAACACTTGATTACATTATATGCAGTTAGTTATACATTGTATAGTAAAGTCTAATGGAAGGTTAAAAGAGGGACAGTATTTGTTACTGTAAGAGATATGCATTTAATGTTTAGACACTAACACAACTTAATCTGTATCACATGATATAGACTATTTGAGATTTTTTTTACTTTTATACTTTACAATATCATGTACATTATAGTTTTCTTTCTACAATATTATGAATTCCTGTTAATAGGATGTTATATTTATTTTTAATGGAACCTGAGAATTATTAATGTAATGTGCATACAAGTGTATCATAGTATATGGATATAATGTGTATTTCTGTATTTAAAGACTTACAGTTATGATGGATGAGACTTGCATTTAAATTTATAAATGATAATACATGTATTGATCAGTCTACAGGTTATAGTTGTTTATACCCAGTGTTAGCTGGCTAATAATAGTATCTATAACAGAGTTTATATATTCTACTAGATTCTGAATTCCATCCATAAGTACCAATGTTAATGTTAGGATTTCATATTTATTTAATAGAAACTGGGAATTATTAATGTTATGTGCATACATGTATATATTAGTATATTGATATGATGAGACTTATAATATTTCTGAATTTAAAGAGTTACAGTTATGTCATTATTATTAAAGGGATGAGACTTTCATTTAAAGTTATAAATGATAATACATGTATTGATTGAAAATGTCCTGAAACTTGGATCAAGCAATATAATTGATAAAGTCTCAAAAAATCATATTTTGAATGGTTATTCTAATTTTTTTCTAACATGTGCATAGATTGAAAAGGACAACTTCTGTCTTATCTATTTGTAATGGAGGGACACCGGTCTCAATTTCCAAGCTTAGGTCTCCTGAGTCAACCCAACAACAGACTTTTCATAGAGTAGTCTTGTTACTTGCCCTTGAATAAATTTGTACACTAAATTTTATAGCGGGTGATTTTTGCACATGAAAACCAACAAAAGTACAAAAAAGTAAACCGGGCGCCAGACACAAAGTGGTGTGTTTGTTGCATTTTCATGTTTTCGCCCAGTGCCTTGATGCAAAATACAAATCAGCCTTCATAAAATTTCTTATCATAGAAAAAGGGTTAGTTTTTTATCCGTAAAAAAAATAGATATTGTACATGTATTAGCCCAGTTATGTTCACTTTCAAATTGACCTGTTATAAATAATGGCACAAACCAATAGTTTACTGTCTAAGCCCTTTTTAGTAAAAATAATTATACATAATATATAAATTGTTATTTAATTTAGACTATGAGTATGTAAGGTTTTTTTTTCTTATTTATTAATTAAGAATTAATTATCTGTTAATTTTAAAAATCTAAATATCTGTCACGGTTTAGAACTGTTCACTATTTAGGCAGAAAATGTGTAAGCGGCCAGATAGTTCAATCGCTTACAGCCGCGGTACATTATTCTGTGGGTCACAGGTTTGAGTTCTGGTCAAGCTGAAAGTTTTTCTCATCCAGTGACTGCATATAACCATGAGTTTAATTCACTATGCTCTGTAAACATCAGAAATTCAAGGTCATAACCAATAGAGTGGGGAAATGTGTTGTGGTTTAGAACTATTTCATTATTAAAGAGAAAATGTGTAGCCGGCCGGATAGCTCAGATTGGTTTTCTGAAAGTCATGGGTTCGAGTCATGGTCAGGCAGTTTAAGTCAGGTTTAGAAGTGGTTTTTCAACTGACACATGTTTGATTCATTTAATAGATTGTATTTTATTTGAAATGGACAAAGGCAGTATTGCATGATACTTTTAGATCTACAAAAAGCATTTGAATACAGTTGATCACACTATACTGCACATGAAGAATTTCTTTTTCTTCTTCTTCATGGAACTTCAAGCATCTGCCATATGTAATGACATTCTTACATGGTTCAAGTCTTATCTCTGATAGCAGCTGGTTGATGTGGCTGGTACTCCTTCTACTACTGCTCTGAGTACCTATGGTGTCCCCCTGATGTTCATTTAGGTCCTCTTTTATGTCTAATATATGTAATGACATGTCTGCAACCTAAGCAATAAGCTTTTATTATATGCACAGGCACAAGTATCAGACCTGGGAAAAAAAAATATGACCAGATTGATAAAAAAAACTTGTGTTCATCTTAAAATTGTCACAAACCAAAAAAAATGTAAATAATGACCCCCCTTTAAAAATATACTTTAAGTTAATAGTATATTTTTAAAGGGGGTCATTATTTACATTTTTTTTTTTGGTTTTTGACACTTTTAAGATGAACACAGTTTTTTTTATCAATCTGGTCATACTTTTTCTTCCAGGTCCGATACTCGTGCTGTGATTATATGATGATGACTCAGGTATCCTTGTATTTGGTAAATAATCGTAAGATTAGTTTAATTGACTATAAATTGTCTTTGCATCTTGGCAAGACAGAGTCTTTTCTTTTTTGTTAAAGTTTCAACTTAAACTGGGCCTAGCCTCCAGGTCACATGAAATGGTACTGCTATAAAGTACACATCTTTTGTTAAGTATTTAGGTGCAAACCTGGATCAAATTCTTTTGGCGTCGCCCTTTGGTGCTTTGCATCAATGCTTTTCTTGTATCAAAATGTAGTAAAAACATTAGAACGCTGTGTAGGGCATATACTTAATGCATCTGCTGAAAAAAATTATACGTCAACTACTGAAATTAGATTCCTCCCGCTCACTCAGTGATACATTTCTTTTTCAAATGTAAGATTTTTTTTCTCTAAATAAGCTTAGTTTTTACTATAAACATATTTATATAGACGGTATAAAAGCAACTTCACTCTTATTGAACATGATTCCATTTTAACCATTTAATTTTCTGTTTCGTTTCTTTTACTATTTCTTTGTGAACTATTCTTGTTTATAACATTCTTACTTTTTTCTTTCAATTTCTACTTCAAATGCATTAGAATGGAACTCGCGTACGTTTTCAGTATCGGCAAACGTATGTTACTTTAATGTTAAAACTGTTACCAATCAAATGTATTTTTTAATCCATTAAAATTCATTTAAATTCAAAATTTCGCTCGCATTGTGGCATTGAAAATGCTACATTGGAAGGACAGGATAATCATACAGGGATGGTGAGACACTCTGCATGTGTTTACAACATTACAACAAAGGAAGAGAAGCTGAAGCACTTTATTCATAGCATCATTTTTTTTCTACCATTTCACTGACAACGGTTTTCTATAATGGTTTTATTCACTACTTACTTCACAATTTTGTTTATTCTTATAGTAAATTGTATTATTATAGTTATGGGGGTACAAAGCTGAACATATAAACAATTTAAGATTGGATACGCCTTAGGTTATTGTCAAAAGTATGTGCGTAATCGATGATGAGTACTTTGGCATATATTTATGAAATATTATTTGAGTATGGTAGCATGGATCATTCAAAATACCTTATGGACGCATTTAAGAATATATATAACCATGTTTGTGTATGCATAGGTTTTTTTTGTTTGTTTGTTTGTTTGTTTTGATTGTGTCACACCGATACAGTATAGGGCATACGGCGACGTCCCAGCTTTACTGGTGGAGGAAGACCTCAGGTGCCCTCCGTGCATTATTTCAGGAACGAACGGGCACCTGAGTAAAACCACCGAGGTTCCGTAAGCTAACTGGATAGCTTCCTCACATGAAGGAATCAAAAGTCCCTGTCGGGATTCGAACGTATGAATAGGTACAAAATATATAATGATAAGAAGAACTTTGATTCGTTTATTACACTATATTTCAAGCATGTCAGCATGTCAGAATATTTCTATGTATAAGTTATATGTATGATTTATTATGAGATTTGTAAAAAATTCAGTGGTTCACAATCAAAAAACCTAAATGCAAGAAAAAAATCCAAACAGTTTGCAAACAATGAAACATGAAGGGGGTTGTTATACAGTGTTGAGAACAATACCAAACCCGTTTGGGCGAGTACATAATTGTAACATCGATTGGAGCACCACACTAAATACCGTATTCCGGTATATACCGGGCTAAAATCTTGCTTAATGAACTTTAATAGGTCTTATTCATCTTTTTCACACCGATTTATGTATGATAATGAATGAAAAATGTTAAAATCGGCGAAAACAAAACGATATTTGTCTATTTTGTGATTGATCATGATTTCTGCAAGCGTCTAGAGGTACAGCTCCAATCCTGTATTGAGTTAAATCCCATATATAGCGCCGTGTCTAATATCAGTTAAGCAGCGGTGAACGAGTCCAATAGTCAGTATTTTACTCAACTATGAATAAGGACATCTCAATTTTATGCAACCCAACCAATTTATAACATTTCGACAGAATTATGATTATACTACAGGCGTTTGCTGCAGACGATATCTCATCACAGTGACTATGAAATTCTTAAAAAGGATCTCGGGTATGTAAGAGAGATAATTTCTAAAGGAATAAGTAAGATATGGTATACAATGTTATGCGAAGAAACATGAAGATAAGAATATATTGGCAACAGTTGATTTTTGGAAATCAAATAACGCAAATGATTGAAAGTCATTTATAAGGTTTAAAATAAACGAAACTAGTAGTTTTAACCTATGATATTATTGTACAATAGTATCATCAAAGTTATTTCTCATTTTTACATTTTAAAGCAACATTTGTTTTCTTCCAGATTTACTGTACCATCTTAAGCGTTGCAATCCCCTCAGCAAACAAAGCACCACACTGAAAATGAAAATGACCGTCAAAAATAATGTTCAGAAGTCGTTCTATTCTTTTTAAAAGATGCAACACGGAACACTAGTTACGGACATGTTACAGTTCTGGAATTTTTTTTATGAAAATGGTAAGTCATAAATAGTAATTTATTCAATTAGAATGATATTTGAAGGTATCTAACCAGTTGCTGAAACTAACCAGATATATATTTTGATGAAATGCATAGCAATAGAATTCTCATTTTTTTATTTCCCGACATCCTCTTCTAAAGTCTCAAATTACATGACCTTTCTTTATTTCCCCTTAATTCGAACAATAATGGTAAAATAAAAACAACATTATAACTATTTGTTAGTTTCTTCTGGTTTTGTTCTTTAACGATATGTTCGCTGAAAATATGATGTAATATACTTATAACATAAGTACGGATGCACTTACGACTATTCTCTTCAAATGCTAGGGTTTCTCTTTTACTTAAGAAATAATATATCCCAAACAGTGATTTTTTCGCTCAATAACATCACTGTTTGGAGTTCGGATGCGAGGAATTATATCACGAGGGCGTAGCCCGAGTGATATAATGATGCGCATCCGAACGACAAACAGTGATGTTATCAAGCGATAAAATCACTGATTTGGATATATTATTTCGATTCTAACACGACATCAACAAATAAATGTTGCCGTACTTGATAGTTAAGCAAAATTGCGCCTGATTTGTTTCCATACTTATTTTCAGCGCGTCGGATTTTTAGTGGTTACGTCACGTGTATAATAATTACGTCACATGTCTAAATTTAGAATGTCAAACTGTGCATCTGTTGCATAATAACACACACTTTCTGTTCTTCTATGTTCAATAGGGAAAAATGCGGGTCGTGTTAGAATACGCATTTTGTAGTCTTTCTACTCGTAATCTTTACAGAAGGCAGCTATCCGCTCTCCGTACATAACCACATCTGACGGTTTCACAAATGTCTTTGACGTGCACTTGAATGTCTGCCTGATTTCATAGTCACCCTTGTCCTGAATTCAAAACATAATTACAACAAGAAAAGCAATGATGCAAAGCATCAAAGGGCGTCCAAGCAAGAAATGCAGCAGGTGAAGATGAACTAGTAGACATATGATGACAAGATATTCTTATAATCTTTTCAATGGTTAATTGGTTTTTACCAGATTTGTATATCACTTATGAATGAACGGACGAAAGACATTGTTCATTATGAACTTTGGTTGGCATGCTAGAGATTAGAATATTACTTTTTTTATTTCTTTATGATCATGATTATTTATAGCAACGGATATACATGTATACATTCATTTATAATCCATATGTGTAACGCATAAACAACACAACACTTGTGTAATTGTCCCTTATTATGTTATCGCTATTAGCGAAGAACCCCTCTTAAGGTATCTGTTCACACTTAGTAAAAATATGACACTGGTTATAATACCATGTTGATCATGTTGAGCATAATTGTTTATTAAACAATAATTGTAAAATCTATTTTAATAAAAAAAATACAGATTTTATGAATATTGTTTTCTTTTCTTTTATGTGTTTTATGTGCAATTTTAATGCGGAGTTTTTACGTTTACTACTCTTTTTATATTATTAAAATTGTAAAATAAATTTTAAGAATTCAATTGTCACATTGACCAACGATTATAAGTCAAAACTTAACAGGAAAAAGTTAGGAAATTATGGTTAATCTTTCAATATACGTATAATATTGTTTATTCTTAAACCATGTACATTTGTATTTTTCTTTATCATTTTTAAATTATCAATCAATTAAATAATTCATAAAATCTAATTTGTAACTTTGAATAATTCCTCGGCATCTTTACTAAATACGAACAACAAATTAAATAAAATGTTTCAAAGTTTAAAGTGTCATATTAATACCATAAAAATGTACCTTTTTCTCAATTATTGTACATATTCATTGTTTTTATCTCATATAGATAAAATGAAACATGCTATTGTTGTTGTTGGTGGTGTTTTTTTTGTTTTTTTTTCGAATTGTATGTTTATGTATATTAATAATCAATAAATTTGAGAGTTGATCTGTGTATATGAATTATTGTAACCAAACTAAGTGACAAACCTTCATTTTGGAAAAAAAAGCTTATTTATCTGTAAAATGTTTGTTCTGTTCTGTAACGATATCGAATACGAATACGAATACGAAAAGTTTATTTGTATAAAGCATAGTACAATGCTTATAACAAGTATAAATTGTAATATATACAATGTTTGGAGATCAAAACATGGATTTTTCCAGCAAACATAAGATGTTTCATGGAATATTATGTTCAATATTCAATATGATATTTAACATGTTTAATATATATGTTGCGCTTGCATGCATAAGTTTCAAATAAACAGACGCCAACCTACAATATCCTGAATAGTCTGCACTTAACTTATTCTATCATTTTCTAAAATATAAAGACATGAAGAACACTAAAGTCCTTTAGACTAAAAGTAATATTCACTGTTGCAAGTCAGTTCTTTTGAAAGATATACATGCAAACGCAAACATCTTAAACAATAAGTTATGGTTCGAATATATTTCATTTTCAAATATTACTAGAAGAGATATTATGAAATACGTTGTCTATTTGCTAAGTAAATAAATTTAGACAAAGCACAATATAGTTTTCATAGAATTAGAAGACATTAGGCTACCGAATTTTATAACAAGTATTAATGGTAATATATACAATGTATGGAGATCAAAACATAGATTTTCCAGTAAACATAGGATGATTCATAGAATATTATGTTTAATATTCAATATTTAACATGTTTAATATATATGTTGCACTTGCATGCATAAGTTTCAAATAAACAGACGCCAACCTACAATATCCTGAATAGTTTGCACTTAACTTATTCTGTCATTTTCTAAAATATAAAGACATGAAGAACACTAAAGTCCTACAGACTAAACGTAATATTCACTGTTGCAAGTTAGTTCCTTTGAAAGATATGCATGCAAATGCAAACATTTTAAACAATAAATTATGGTTCGAATATATTTCATTTTCAGATATTACTAGAAGAGATATTATGAAATACGTTGTCTATTTGCTAAGTAAATAAATTTAGATAAAGCACATATATTTTTCTTAGAATTAGAAGACATTAGGCTATCGAATTTTATAACAGACGGCCAATGACAATAATAAGGTTTAAAAAACCTTTTCCTCAATTCTCTATAACGTGGACAGACTAACAAAAAATGATACTCTGTTTCAGGTTGTCTCATTAAACAAGATTTACATATTCTTTCTGACCTTGGTATGTTTTCATATCGATCAGATTCTACACATAAGTAATGTGATGACGGTCTAAATTTAGTAAGAGCAATTCTATGATTTTTGTCTGTGATTAAATCAAAATACTTTTCACATTTAAAATCATGTTAAAAAAATGCTATAAGTTTGCAGGCGACCAGAATTGTTTATATCAGTATACCACTTCTGTATAAAAGTATCTATAATTCTTTGTCTGATAATGACAAAGGGAATATCTATATCAAACTGGTTAATCCATACATACGCTAAACCATGGGTTGTTAAAATGTTTTTAATACAAAAAGCCCAGTTTTTTGAGTTATATGTATTCCCAGAATCAACATCTTGCTTAAGCATTGAATAAACTTTTTTAACAATCTCTGTATCGTCAAGCTTAATAATTTTCACCCAAAACTTAATCATCTTAATTTGTCTCATCACAGAAAAAGGGTAACGGCAATATCAAACATCTACTCCAAAACCTGGAGAGACCGGACAATAAACGTGTGATAACTAGTAAATCCCGGTCAAAATAGACCGGGAGAGGCCGGGAATTACCGATAGGAGTACATCCCTCTATAAATAGATTTTCGGAATGTTTAGGTCATCAACTCATAATTATATATACATGTACAACAATAACATACCATAATAACCCACTGTGTACTACAAAATGATAAATGAAAAACTCCGAAGAGCGTTATTTATTGACGGAGAAGTTTAATTCATTTGAAAATGTTTGCATTGCGAAATTCTCCAGTTCGCTATTCATTTGTACATATCGCGACATTTCATTTTTAATTAATAATAAAACACCCTCCCGAAGAGCGTTATTTATTGACGGAGAAGTTTAATTCATTTGAAAATGTTTGCATTGCGAAATTCTCCAGTTCGCTATTCATTTGTACATATCGCGACATATTATTTTTAATTAATAATCAAACACCCTCATACTAATCAGAATGATTGGCTTTTATTATGACCGACTAAAAGGCTCGAGAAGTTGCTGTCGCCCTTTCACAAAATCTGATTTCATTCCATAAAGGGGCGCCGCGCTTCGGCTCGGACGCCAATTACGGGACTGGATTTCTCTACAAATCAAAATACAAAAGTACCTGAATGAAAGAAATAAGTTTGTAAAAATTCTGAAGAGCGAATAGTGCGTGAATGATAGTTGCGACACTGAAAACTGACTGGAAAGAGCGGCATAATATATTATATAAGTTTAATCTGTTTCCCGTACAATGTGTTAAATACAAGAATAAGGAAACAATATTTTGACTGTTTAGAGATTTATCACAATACTAAATTTTAGTCGAATCTATTTGTATTCAGATAAAGCGCTTTAAAATCACATTGAATTCAAATTTCACAACTGACTCTCTCTGCTTGGTAGTGAATATCCTTCAAATATTCCATGGAATGTCTAGCTTTCTGTATGTAACAAACGCCTTTCTCAACAAATTCAATGGCACTGTATCCCTGAATATTGAACAAAAAAACAGTGTGTTTCGAATATTAAAATAAAATAATGCCTTAAAATAATGTCAATAGAACCTTTTTCCGGGGAAAATCATTTAAATATTAAGAAATGAATTGACAAAAAAAAATCATAAAAATCAGATCATCGTTTTCGCTCCGTTGCGTACGGTGTCCTTATCGTGCCATTTAGAATGTCGTCCGTCGCGTCTAAGGGTAGACACACGACAATGCGAAGTGACATCGCGACAATGCGAAGCGACGCTCGACAACGCGAAGCGATATGCGACAATGCGAAGCGACGCTCGACAGTGTCAAACGATATGTCGCACTGTCGCCTAGAAATGTCGCGGTAAAAAAGGGCGACATTTAACAAATGTCGCTTCGCGTTGTCGAGTGTCGCTTCGCATTGTCGAGCGTCGCTTCGCGTTGTCGCGATGTCACTTCGCGTTGTCGCGATGTCACTTCGCGTTGTCGCATTGTCACTTCGCATTGTCGAGTGTCGAGGTTGGTAGAAGTGCATACCACGACACTCGACAATGCGAAACGACAACGCGACAATGCGATACGACGCTCGACAATGCGAAGTGACACTCGACATCGCGAAGCGACATTTTTAAAATGTCGAGTAAATGTCGCGTTATTTTTATGATTTTTACACCGCGACGCTCAACATTGCGAAGCGACACTCGACAATGCGAAGCGACACTCGACAACGCGAAGCGATACTCGACAACACGAAGCGACACTCGACAATGCGAAGCGACATTTGGAATAATATCGTATCGCATTGTCGTGCGTCTACCGGTGCTTGGTCAGAATTTACTAACTCACGGACAAACGGTGCGATCATGGGGTCGCACTAAACTGCTGACGAATTAGCTGACGATATAGATATATAGGAAACTGCTGACCAGTTAAATAAAGAAGGATTATCGGAAAATGCTGACCAGTTACACAAAGAAGGGAAACATTGAAGGTGTGAAGTTATATAAACACGCCGTAGGGGGTAATAAAAAGATGGGAAATTACTTTTATTCTTTTAATTATATTTTTAATTTTTGCATTTATATGACTATGTTTATAAACTAAATTAATATATACATTTAAAGTACCATAATATCATACATTTTAACACGGACTTACATGACTACATGTAATATAAATCCGTGATTTTAAAAGGATATATTAAACAGCTTTTTTATACCTCTAAAGATATGCAAAAATTTGAATTAATGTTTTATAAAGAATTATGATGTTATGAGTTTTTATCAAAATCTCTTGTTAGTGATATTTCAATAGAAAAATCTTGTAACGGAAAAAAATGTATTTTCAAAAGCAATAATTGCAATTTGAATTAATATTAAATAAGTCAGCAGTGTTTTAACTTAATTAAATGTCGACAAAATTTTATACAATATATTGAATTTCGTACATTATAAAATGAATTAAAATTTCACGACAAAATATATTTTTTTCTATATTTCTAACTGGTCAGCAGTTTCCCTATATATCTAACTGGTCAGCAGATTCTACTACATGTGTATATGTTTAACTGGTCAGCATTTTCTCGCCTGAATGTAAAGAGCGTTAAATTTGCTAACCATATAGAATAAGAAGAGTTTTACGGCTTAAATCAATTTGAAATAACATTAAATTGGTCAGCAGTGTTTTTTACTTAATTAAATGTCGACATAATTTTATAAAATAAATTGAATTTGCATACATAATAAAAATGAATTACAATTTCACGGCAAAATATATTTTTCTCTATATATCTAACTGGTCAGCAGTTTCCCTATATATCTAACTGGTCAGCAGATTCTACTATATATGTTTAACTGGTCAGCATTTTCTCGCCTGAATGTAAAGAGCGTTAAATTTGCTGACCATATAGAATAAGAGAGTTTTACGGCTTAAATCAATTTGAATTAACATTAAATTGGTCAGCAGTGTTTTTACTTAATTAAATGTCGACAAAATTTTATACAATATATTGAATTTCGTACATTATAAAATGAATTAAAATTTCACGACAAAATATATTTTTTTCTCTATATATCTAACTGGTCAGCAGTTTCCCTATATATCTAACTGGTCAGCAGATTCTACTGTATGTTTTAACTGGTCAGCATTTTCTCGCCTGAATGTAAAGAGCGTTAAATTTGCTGACCATATAGAATAAGAAGAGTTTTACGGCTTAAATCAATTTGAATTAACATTAAATTGGTCAGCAGTGTTTTTTACTTAATAAATTGTCGACATAATTTTATATAATATATAAAATTTGCATACATTATAAAATGAGTAACAATTTCACGGCAAAATATATTTTTCTCTATATATCTAACTGGTCAGCAGTTTCCCTATATATCTAACTACAACTACAAATATTTTATTGCATTAAAACAACATGTTCCATAGCAATACAATTTTTTATACAAAGACATGGTTTACAGAAGAGCACAATAATATAATATATATATATGTATCTGCATTAAAGATGACTAGTTATTTCGCAAGTTTGCATAGTATATATATTTTGCTAAATTATTAATTATTGCTTTTGATTTTGCACATATGAGATTAACAAATTTCTGTTTAGTATAGGCCACGTATAATAATATCTCTTTATATATTTTGATCTTAAGTCATGGAATTTAGAACATATTAATACAAAATGATACTCATTTTCTATAAGACCGGCATTACAATTACTACACAATCTTTCATTTCTTGGTATATTTCTATGCCGTCCATGTTCAATAGCCAAACTATGAGAAGATGAACGAAATTTGGATAAAGTATCCCTAAATTTCGGTTCAACGATAAAATCCAAATAGTTTTCAAATTCGAATGAATGTTTAAATAAACAATATGTATCTAATCTAGACGAGTTATTAATTGAGGAATACCAACTTTGATAGAATATGTCTAAAATTCGTTGTTTAATAATACTAAAATCTATATGTATAGTAAACTGATTTTCCCACATATAAAACAAGCCAGTCTGCTCTAAAATAGTCTTAACAGTATATGCCCAGTTTTTACCACTATAAGTTACACCATTGTCGGCATCTGTTTTTAACATAATAAAAATTTTATACAATATAGTTCTTTCATTAAGTTTAAGAAGTTTTAACCAGTATTTGATCAATATTAGTTTTCTATGAATGGACATTGGTGTACGACCAAGTTCACCATATATTAAAATTTTATACTTTTCTATATCTATTTCTAATTGATTAAACATATCAATATCAAATCTGTTCAATACTTGTGAGTCACGTGGAGGGATATATGTGCAACAAAGATAAACGTCTGTATCACAAGTAATAATAGATTTACAAATTTTTAACCAGCATATACCACTTTGATTTTTGCTAATAATACTAATTTTGTCTTTCAAACTACATTTATAATAAATAGAAAATCCCACCAGAGTGTCTTCCTTTTCTAGAATTTATAGATTTTGTTTCCATATAAGTGTTCCGTACAATAGCCATCGATATTTAAAATTATAATGGGAGTTTTTTGACAGCCACGTTTCTGTTAATAAAATAATGTCATTTTCCTTTATTTTTTTATATAAAGTCAGGATCACAAAGTTTTCGAACCAGTCCATTTATATTCCAAGATAAAATGTGCAATTGCTCTTCTTGACACCTCTAAGAAGCGCTATGACTGGAACCACCTGTGTACTCCGTGTTATTCACGTATAATTTCTCCCCAACGAATCGGACATATTTTCCTTTCTTTTTTTTCACTCTGGTAGACTGTACTAAGTTCTTTCCTCGCATCTCGCCACTCTTTGGGTATTTGTACTCCAACATCTATGTTGCTTAAGGACATCCTTCATATGGAAAGCTGTATTCCTTACTATTTCTCTGTGACTATACTTGTGAAATTTCACAACAATCGGTCTTGGATTTTCGGGTTTGGTTAGTGTACCAAGGCGATGGGCTCTATCAAACTCTATCTCAGTACTGATTTTTAATGTATTTTTAATAAATTCTTTTACAATAGAGGCACATGAATTAGGGTCTGTTGCTGTATCATATGTTTGTGGCGAAACATTAATATTTTGGTCAGTGTTACTTGTAGAGGAAGTCAGCAGTTTCCTATATATTCTATATCGTCAGCTAATTCGTCAGCAGTTTAGTGCGACCCCATGATCGCACCGTTTGTCGGTGAGTTAGTAAATTCTGACCAAGCACCGGTAGACGCACGACAATGCGATACGATATTATTCCAAATGTCGCTTCGCATATGATTTGAATAATATAAACACAATGCAATCACTATTCTATACAATAAGGTCAAAACATGATTATTACAATGTAAGATACAAATACACTTTGTAGAATTTCCACTTACCATTGCTTTTCTTTTTTTTACACTTGTTATAGTTTTTTTCTTACAGCTGGAAAACTTGAATGGTAAGAGTAATAGGAAGCGCGGCTATTTATTACGGAAACGTATAGCGACCACCCTTATATGATACATATCAAATGACTTTTTTTATAATTTTATAGTAGATCTATGTTTGTTATATGTAAATATGCTTTGAGGAAAGAAATACATAAACAGATGTAAGTGTTGTTTTTTTTCATTTTGTCAGAAAGTTAAAAGCAGTTATCTTGCATTATAAGATAAAAAAAACGTACGTTAGATTACGAAAAAAATACGTATTATATATGATTTAAAACATAACTTGATTTAGTTGCTTCCTTTATCAAATACAAATGATTTGACTTTTCTCGTGTCACACATTATATATAAGACTATCCATTTAAATAAAACTTACAAAAATGCGGTCAAAATCAAATGTGATGGTGATGAAGTGTACGAAACGTATTCTTGCATCTCAGACAGGATTATCTACCGTTTACACCGGTGCTAGAAAAATCTGTCTTACACCCACACCCCCCATGTAAGACAAGTCGCGTGCTTTAAATGACGTCATTGACGCGCGACTTTTATGAATGAATCGCGTTCTTAGGATGACGTCATTTTTCCGTTATGAATGAAGTTGTATGTTCATACGCTACTATAAGATAAAAGTGCGTAATGAAGATATCAGTTTTCATAATTTCTTTTCCGAAAGAAATTGACATGTAATTTGC
The DNA here is from genome assembly GCF_026571515.1 of Ruditapes philippinarum. Classification (NCBI taxonomy): domain Eukaryota; kingdom Metazoa; phylum Mollusca; class Bivalvia; order Venerida; family Veneridae; genus Ruditapes; species Ruditapes philippinarum. The sequence goes on from NW_026853468.1 coordinate 20,553, forward strand.
AAGAAAAAGAATCAAACACCGGCTGTTAGTACAGACGGGAATATATAGCTCTCGGGAAAATGTTTAGCGAAAACTCGGCAGAGCCTCGTTACCGCTGTAAACAATTACCCTCGAGCTAGATATTCCGGTCTGTACCGGCAGCCGGTGTAAGATTCTTATATACTGACCCCCTTATATTTATCAAAATGAAGATAATATCGGTAATTCCAAGTAAGTTATATATTTAAACAAAATGACTCAGGAAACGTATACTGACCCCCCTTATATGTGTTGCTATTTAGTTGATGTTTTTATCATTTTATTTGTCGGCACATATTTATAAAATAAATCAATAACGGTCATTAAATAACTGTTAAGAAATGTAACAGTCTATGTTCAAGAAAATTCATATTTGACATGATATTTATAATTCGTAGGCCCTATTTGTCAGATTTATTTAAACCGATACAAATAAAAGTGTGTTTACAAGACTTTAAATATTTCGCACAATAGATAACTCTTCGTGATGATGCAGATTATTAATTCCTAATCGCGCGATTAGTGTAGTGAGGAGAATTGAAGAAAGTGGAAAAGGTTTTACAGGTATTTTATTCTTTTTTCATTAAGTTATGGTTACATCATGTATGAGCAGAATGAAAACTGTAAGACAGATTTTTCTAAACGTTTTTTTCAACAATATCTAAAAATATGTATTATGATATTATAAAAATACAATCACGGAAAGGGGTCGTTTTCGAGTAAACTGCCATTTAATTTCTTGTCTGTTAAAGGGCAGATAACTTTACCCTTAGTCTCACACACCTCATTTATACAATTAGTAGAGGATAAAGAGACTGACAATGACAATTCTTTAATAATGAGTATTTGAAAAAAAATGGCAAAGATAAGGATATTGAAGCAAACTACTTTTCACTAATTACTAAAATGTTGTACATTCGGTTGACAGGAAATCAGCTACATAAAAAGCAGAACAATAAGACAATATGATTATCTGTTTTTGTAATAAGCATTTTCTAAAACAAGCTCAATGACTCCCATTTCTCCTCTTTATATGTTTTTGATACTCTCAAAATATTTAAATGTCCTGTAGGCTATTTTTCATTGATTAAATTTGCCTTTCGGAGAGCAACGTAAGTATAATCATGTTATATATGCATTAATTAATTTAATTTCAATAAAATTCCTTTCAGGTGCCCTTCAGTACTGACAGTTCAAGATGTCCCATCTGTGACGAGAGGAACAGAGGATATTTGTATATCACGTGGTCACATCCTCTGCAAATTATGTGATAAAACACAAAAATCTAGTGGCAATAATCTGTGATAGTGCCCTTTTCGTCGGACAACCATCTAGAGCATAGGAAACATTCACTATTAAACTATCAGACAACAAGACATAATCATCATTCTCAGTTGAATTTTCATTACGATGTTCTTTGTAAACATTCTATTCAGTGCATTGCTCACTTTTGTATAATTTTATTGCACTGTTTTCATTTTCAATTTGTGTCGAAAAGTTAAAAGAAATTTTACAGCCAGAATAAACTTATAAAGAAGAAACGCACCATAACACTTTTATATATATAGATTTTGAGTGATAACCCTCTGTGTAAAGTATTTTCTTTTATCTGGAACAAAACTGAAAAAAGGTACTTGATATATCAAATTTAAACTTCAAAGATTTATAGATCTTTTTAAAGAAAGGAAACTTTTTCAAGAACAATAATTCTTTTATGCATAATTTTGGATTTATCGAACATTGTATTTGTTCATAAAAGTTAACATGTCCCGGCCATGATAATGGCAAGGGAAAATATAGTTTTAACCCTGTCCGTCTTTATGTGCGTGTTCGAAAACCTTGTCCATCCAGTAATGATGTCATGCATGAAGGGATTTTGAAATAACGTAGCATAATTGTGTAGCTTGATGACTAGGTTTATCATTTGCAAGTCCTAGACCCATAGTTTCAAGATATAATTCACGTAAGTCAAATGGTCAAAGGTCAACAGTGAGAAAATCTTGCCTGACACTTATCGCTGTCATGAATCAGGGGATTTGAAAATAAATTAGCAACTTGATGATAACCTAGACCTAGACTAGCTCCAATGTAAAGGTCAGACTTAGAGGTCAAAGGTCAGTAGTCAGAACATCGTGTCCGGCCGAAACTCTGTCATGTAGCGTGAGAATTCGAAACAAATTTACACAAATTATATTGAGAGGGTATGTGACTTGTAAAAGCAATACTTCTACCTCCAAGGTCAAGGTTACACTTAATCTGGGGATTATAAATAAACTTAGTATGAGGAGTCGGTGTGTCATGCGTAAGACCTAGAACCTTCGATCCAATGTAAAAGTCACTGTTAGAGGTCAAAGGTCAGCTGTTAGAAAATCTTGTCCAGCCAATATTCTTGTCATGTATCAATGGATTTTGAAATATATTTTTGTAAATAGTACACATGTGTAGCATAATCAAGGGATTTTGAAAAATGTTAGCGCATTTGTTAAGCATGACGAGATAGTGTGACAATTGCATGACATAGACCCCTAGGTTCTAGGCCAAAGATCACACCTAAAACTTAAAAGCTAGAAAATCTTATCCAGTCTAAATGTCAGATGGCAAATGTGTTAAGCATTATGAGTCCTTGTTAGCAATTGTGACATTCAATGATTTGACAATACTTTACTTTGTCTTATCATAAATTTGTTATCCTTACATATATAGCGGGGACATCCGTGTCTTTCAGACACATTGCTAGTTTTACTTTGTAATTTATCATGTTTATTTTTTGTCTACAGCCTATAAAGTTAACACGATTTATCAGGAACTAGATATCACTTTTAAGACTCCAAGAATTGTTTTGTTCAATCTTTAATTAATTGATACATGAGGATATTTATCCCACAATCAATATATTGAAGTAAATCAGAGTTTATGTTGTAAACATTATGATTTTCCTGGTCTAATTACATTAACTGATGATTCAGTGAATTTGATAATATGAGCATAAAGATGCTTTCATTTTATTTTTTAATCTTGAGATTGTAATTGTAATTATACTTTAAATGAATTAACAAATAACAAAAAATTGTTAAAAAATATGTTAATGTTATTATATCTAAAATGGATGACCTTTTGCTTGACTGGTTGGCTTTTATATCATTATAACACTCTGATATACATAGTACATGTACTAAGTAGCTTTTTAGATTTTAGAGTATTTCTTGTAATTTTGTTTCTAGACATTATTTATGTTTATATTTTTTTACCATATACAATTAACAAAATGACCTTTAGAACAAATAGCTATCGGTATTTATGCTAACATTTTTAAAACTTATATTAACGCATGAACGCTAAGTAGACTCCCTTTTTGCAGAATCAAAAATGACACATCCTTTTCAACACATAAAACTAATGTCTATGTGTTCTTTAAAAACATGTTCAAAGGTACATACATGATACATAACATGTAAAAGTATTGATCAAATATTTTATCGTCTATAACTTTTACTTTAAACGTTTGACAAAAGTTTTTAACTTTTTACAGTTTCGTAATAACATGACTCTGTGATAATTTTTGTATTGTTTATATCATTATGTGATATACCGTAGATGATTAATCATAAATGATAATTGTGATACTTATTTCGTAATTTGATTTCATTTCGATGTAAGTCTTGTTAAATATTTTAGATGTAATAAAGATGTTATAAAACAATGAAAGAATTTTATTCTATTTTCCACTTTTCCCATATTACAAAGCTAAGATTCACGTCAGTCCCTCTAATCAAGCTGCATGTTATGAAAAGACAATGGAATTGAAAATTTGTGTTTGCAAGTGGTTGCCATTTTGTTTGATCATTACAAATATGCCCTTGCTGTTAGTAATTTACATATGTTGTATCTTTTGGTTCGTGTCATGATAACATTATGGCCAAAGAAAAAAGGCGGGTAGTTTCCTAACCATCGTTCCTGGAGAGTTACACTAGTACTAGACTACCTTCCTCCGCGCTAAACTACCAAAGTATCTCCCGAGGATCGAACCTTGCCGTCTGTGGTTAAGGAGTTACATGTATTAGAAAATAGGAAACATTACCCTTTTAAGTAGGACTTAGTCATGATAATAATATGTCATATGTTGCAGTTCGGATTAGAATATCCGTCGCGAGGTTACCCACTATTTGGGCTTGCCGAGTTGCAGGTAACGGGCAGGTATCAAAGAGACAGATATTTCGATCTGAACCGCAAATACATGCCAGGTGTTTCCGTAAAACTAATATGGGGGTGACAGATAAGTCGCGTGTTTTCAATGGCGTCATTTCAGAACACTTCAGAAATGACCTCTGGAAATACATAACAAGAATGACATATATGTAAAATGAATATTTTTCGCAATGATTCAGCGTTTAACAAAGTAATTAAAGGCCTGTATGCTTTACTTTGCTTTTAGTTTATGTCTTTACCGCTCTTACTTTATTTCCCAAAGGTCTTTTATTTTTAGTATACATGTACTTCAGTTTCCAAATAGTTAGTTATTTACCAATGGCCTGAACCATTTTTTTTTTGCTCTGTTGCTTTTTGCAAATTGTGCAGTTGTAGTGATTTTGTATTCTGTATGGAAGTCAAAATACTACTTTGTTTACATTTTGCTACCTGTATTACAAATCAACTCACATTCAGCTCTGCTTTTCTCAAGCAAAAAGAATCTAATAGTTTCACAACCATTATTTAAGCATTATTCAATTCATATACACGTATGCCTTTTCTAAAGAAATAAGCATTTATTCTTTTTTGAGGCATAATGTGCCTTTAAACAAAATTACCAATAGCGTAATAAAGGTTAAACCTATACAGCAAATTGTTACATATCCTAAGAATATATTAACGTATAGTTTACTTATATGGCATGTTCTAACATGAAATAAGTACATATAACATACACATACGTTTTTTTTTTCTCACTTCTACATTGGGCATTTTAAGCTCACCTTACTAGTAGGTTGTTCAGTAACTTAATAACTTAGAGATCATTGATCATACGTTGAGTGAGAACGTTGAACAATTCTGAACATGCTTAAATTTTTTGTAACTAAAAATTATTTGATCTGAAAATAGTTTATGTAAAGATCATAATGTTTTTAGTTCAAATTTTATTAACCTGATGCCAATGTATTTCTGTTCGACAGTAGTGCCGCTGCTTTTATTGGCGTCCGCGCCGAAGCGCGGCGCTCTTATGGAATGAGATCAGATTTTGTGAAAGGGCGACAGCAACTTCTCGAGCCTTTTAGTCGGTCATAATAAAAGCCGAAAATTCCGATCGGTATGAGGGTGCTTGATTATTAAATAAGAATGAAATGTCGCGATATGTTACAATGAATTTTCGCAATGCAAACATTTACAAATGAAATAACCTTTTCCGTCAATAAATCGCGCTCTTCGGGGTTTTTTATTTCTCATTTTGTAGTACACAGTCGGTTATCATGTCATGGTATGTTATTGTTGTACATGTATCCTAGAATGATCAGTTGATGACCTAAATATTCCAAAAACCTATTTATAGATATATCTATTTATCACTCCTATCGGTAAATGCCGGTCTCTCCCGGTCTATTTTGACCAGGATTTACTAGTGACCGGCGAATAGTACCATACGTTTATTGTCCGGTCTCTCCCGGGTTTGGAGTAGATGTTTGATATCGTTACAATTAGAAAAAAAAACAATAGCATGTTTCATTTTATCTATATGAGATAAAAACAATAAATATGTACACGGATTTATATGTAATATAAATTCGTGATATGTACAATAATTGAGAAAAAGGTACATTTTTTATGGTATTAAAATGACATTATCAACTTTGAAACATTTTATTTAATTATTCAATTTGTTATCCGTGTTTAGTAAAGATGCCGAGGAATTATTCAAAGTTACAAATTAGATTTTATGAATTATTCAATTGATCGATAATTTAAAAAATGATAAAGAAAAATACAATGTACATGTACATGGTTTAAGAATAAACAATATTATATATTGAAAGATAAACCATAATTTACTGACTTTTTCCAGTTAAGCTTTGACTTATAATCGTCGGTCAATATGACAATTGAATTCTTAAAATTTATTTTACAATTTTAATAAAAAAGAGCACATAAAACACAAAAAGAATAAAAGAAAACAATATTCATAAAATTTGTATTTTTTATTAATTAAAATTAATAGATATTACAATTATTGTATAATAAACAATTATGCTCAACATGATCAACATGGTAATATAACCAGTGTCATATTTTTACTAACTTAAACGTGTTGATCATGCGTTACACATATGGATTATAAATGATTGCATACATGTATATCCGTTGCTATTAATAACCACGATCATAAAGAAATAACAATCGCCTCGGTCAATATTAATTTTTTCAGTACATATCACATCATATTCAACAGCTAAAAAGTCCATATTTGTATAATATTCTAATCTCTAGCATGCTAATCAAAGTTCATAATGAACAATGTCTTTCGTCCGCTCATTCATAAGTGGTATACATTTCTGGTAGTTTATAAGAATATCTTGTCATCATATGTGTACTAGTTCATCTTCACTTGCTGCATTTCTTGCTTGGACGCCCTTTGATGCTTTGCATCAATGCTTTTCTTGTTTTCATTATTAATTAAGGTTTCATTCTTCCTTGCGATGATATATCTAGACTATAATAATAATAATTTGCCGTTGTACCTAAATTTCGTTACGTCAGTTATTCACAGGCCTGTATATACGCACGTATAGGGGGGGGTTCCCAGAGGTGACTAAAAATTTCAATAGTGGAGCAATAGGTAACTTGTTAACCCTGAACCAACCAATCAAATGCCTATAGTTTGTACCACTGTGCTTTATTTTTATAGACAGATAATAAATCATTTATTGCCCCATGCATCATTGTCATACATTGAGGTTAAAGAAGTATGGACAGGGATGATTCTATATATTGCACCATCAACAACAACACAATAATTTTACTGGCAACTGTTGCCGTAAAGTATGCTTGTCTGAGCTATGCACGCGAGCACAATAATTATTTTATATGGAATTATTGGAAATTAATAACAATAAAAAAATAAATCGTATCCCGGAATCTGCATCATAACTTCATAAGTAACCGAAGACGATAGCGTTGGCTCTAAATGAGCTGTTGAAGGTCATTTTAGTGAACATCGTAATACACTAGTCAGTCTATTTGACTGTATACTTTTATGATATGTATATGTATTGTATTTCGTTTTAAAACCGCAACAAGTTAAACAATCAGATAAATAATTATATTATTTATAAAACGCCTAATAAAATATGACCGATGAACTTTCAGCATTTGAACCAGTAAACATCAATATCGGATCTTATCTTATCACTTTAACCGCGTTCCCAAGTTCAGAGTGTAAAAACTTCATCTAATCCATATTGAATCCCATACAGCATCGTTTTCATTTCAATGTCTAAATATCTATATCAAATGCAAACAGTTATTTGTCTAGCCTTATTTTTACTTTTAGGGTCAACAATTAATTAATACCTTATTACATTTTAAGTAACAAAATTCTATAAAAATATATAATTGAAGAGCTCAAACTATATTATTGAGAACAACGCTTATTCTATTGGACTCGTACACAGCTACAAAAGCAATATCATACACGGCTAGCTCCTCGTCCAATATAGATCTGACAGTCGTGTACACGTCCGATAGAATTCAGCATTGAACACAACAGTGTATAATATCCTTAACATAGATATAAGATAGTTATGATTATAAGTATTATGCTAAAGGACACAAGTACATTGTTCTATATTGATATATATTGAAACAGACTTTAGTTACTGATAAGCTCCGCCTCCATAGCATGCTACATGTAACATCACTTGTGTATTAAATCTTGGAATATTAAGACGTACTCTTGTTGTCTCTTCTAGTTCAAATTATACAATAGTATATTTTACTGGACATCTCATTTAAGAAATAATATTCATAGCTAATTTCAATAATACTGATTGAACTGTTTATTAATTTTCTCTACGTGACATAGTTTAGTTCTTTATTTTTTCAGATAGTCACGATATATTACTGTGATAACAAAATACTTTAAACTCATTATTTTCAATAACTGTTATTATCTAACCCATTCATTATTATCATACTTCGGATTGCCACGCAACAATCGTCCAGCCCTTGTTCTAGCACGCGAGTTCATCGGCGGGTCACTTTGTTCCTGAGATGAGTTATTTTCCTCGAGAGGTAATTCCAATGGTAGGATACTACGTCATCGCGCACCTGCTGAATGCTCCCACTTGGACCATTTTTTCGTCGACTCAAAGGTAAAATACAATTTTATTATAAGAAAACGTAAGAGAATTAAAAAATCATGTAGCGCACCAAAGAATGGCTATAGTACTTGAGATAATTGTAAAAAAAGTTTATAGATTTATTGCCTGGTTTAGGCCTGAAAACGGGATAAGTGTTTTTCTCTCAATGCTCCCACTCGGACTTTTTCGAAACATATATGAAATAAGGTTGAAAACCTTCTTTAAAATTAGTTTTAACGTATCGGAACATAAACCGAGTCATGTATTCCCATTATTCTATATTAGTTTCAAATGTTTTTATTCAAAAGTCAGTTTTTCTTAATTCTTTTTATAAAAATGGAAAATGCTCCCCACTCGGACTCAATTTCAGAGATGCTCCCACTCGGACCTAAATATATACAAATTTTGAAATCACATTGCTGTCTTAAGATATTATTATTTTTTTCAAAATATCTTTATATTCACGTTCATATATTCATATAATCAGTAAGAATTCAATGAAACAGCATTTTTTAAATACGATACTAATATTTAAATTACTAAACAGTCTCGTAAATATGTCTTCTTAGAGGATTAGTATAAGGGAAAAAAGTTGTGTTGAAAAAAATCCTCGTTTAAAAGATTTGCTTTAATAAGAAACAAATTGTTTATACATTTTAAAAATATAATAACGATTTGTTTTGCAGAAAGTATTTGTATTCGTGACCAGCATGGGAAAAGGTATAAACCACATTGCGACGTAAGGAAGCACATGGCAGGACATCTTGGCACGGCAAAGCTGGAGCAAATATTTTAGATATTAACTGTGAATATATCTCATTGAGGAGGAATACTCTAGAAAACACAAGAATTATAGTTCTTTGAAGTAATTGTCTTTTTTTCAGTTTTTTGTGTAAATTTTTGGACAATGTGTCATAAAGGATCAATTCATCTGAAATTTCACTGGAGGATAGATTTCAATAAAGTAAAATACCGCAAACAAGAATGACAACTCTCCAGTTTTGGAGTTATTGCTCTTTTTATTCACTATCATTAGCTTGCAAGGACCATACCTCTAAAGGTATTTGAGATATAAACTTAAAACTTAATGCTTCTTTTTTGTTTTTCTTTTTTTTTTCATGGGAGTGTTATTTTTGTCATGATTTATTATGTCTAGGCTATAACTTTTCATTAATTTTCACAAGTATCATTACTTGGAATTTTTACACGTATGTAAGGGTTACTTCCCCTTTCACGTATGTAAGGGTTACTTCCCCTTTGAAATGTACTTCCTCCTTATGGCGGGGGATTTTGCTGTCTGTGATTCCTTCTTGTATTATTGTTATTATTTTAACGTCATTCATATATCCTGAAATCATTTTTCTATGATTTTATTCATAAATATAATGCTCAAATGAAGATTTATCAATAAAGTATGTTTCGAAAAGCATTATTTGTAAAGATAATACCGAATTTACATTTCATAAAGGGAGGTAATTAGAAATATATTTTCTATTAAGTGTAAGTTAAATTCTTCAAAAAGAAATGAATGCATTATGCATACATGTATATTTTAATGATTACATATAATGTGGACAAGCATTTGCAGTACTTATTTTACATATCCCTTTATGTTTGAAAATTGTTTTAGTACATAAATATTAATGCATTTAATTTATAGACAATTTCAATTGGTAACAGCCTGAAATATAACTTACATGATCTTTAATTACCAAAATATGGTAAAGACTGTGATAAAGAAATAACTATGATCTTTGTTTTCTTATTTTTTTTTATTTAGGTAAAAATACGTACACATGATAACTTTCATACTTAAAATTGTCAAAGTTGTTGATAATTGTGACGCCGTAGTATAGCAGTACATTGACTTTTTAACCAGTTCATGACAAAAAAGATTTACATGTTGTTCTTTAATAAACTATTCAAATCAACCGATAGATATTGACTTCTTTATGTTCATTTACGTACCATTATGCTATTTTAAAACCTAAGTCACAAGTTTAACAAACACGCAAACCATTGGGTTTTAAATTATTAATAAGATGTTAAAGTCAGCAATTATTGAATGAATGCTGGCCTCTAATATGTGCACGAGTCCAACAGAATCTTAATCCGGTATGTTACTAAACAATGTATAATGACTTCTTTGTAAAACACCACAATTTTTTAACATCTAAACAAAACTTTATTCTTGAGATCCAAACTGTCCATTTAAAGTCGTATAGTCCTAGCTTGTTGTTGGCAATGATTTTGAATTATCCCTTCGGATGCAACACAAGCCAAGTGCACCTTTTCGTATAGTGATCCTGTCAGTTGAAACTTTGCCATGGCACATTGTTCCTGCCCAACGACGTCATTCTACAGAATCAAAGAAGTGATCTCTGTAAAAAGAATGAAAAGTTAATGTTGCCAAACACAGTAGTTATTGACAAAATGGTGTTACAATTTTGAGAATAATCCATAAAAGCTAACACAGCAATGTGCTTTCAAAATGTATATATTTGGGTCCGAGTGGGAGCATCTCTGAAATCGAGTCCGAGTGGGAGCATTTTCCATTTTTATAAAAAAAAAGACTGACTTTTGAATAGAAATATTTGAAACTAATAAAGAATAATGGGTATACATGACTCGGTTTATGTTCCGATACGTTAAAAATAATTTTAAAGAAGGTTTTCAACCTTATTTCATATATGTTTCGAAGAAGTCCGAGTGGGAGCATTGAGAGAAAAACACTTATCCCGTTTTCAGGCCTAAACCAGGCAATAAATCTATAAACTTTTTTTACAATTATCTCAAGTACTATAGCCATTCTTTGGTGCGCTACATGATTTTTTAATTCTCTTACGTTTTCTTATAATAAAATTGTATTTTACCTTCGAGTCGACGAAAAAATGGTCCAAGTGGGAGCATTTAGCAGGTGCGCGATGACGTAGTATCCTACCATTGAATTCAGGGGTACTTGAATTTGTATCATGATATAAGACTTGCGCATGAAATGATTCAATATCGGTTGTGTCTTCCGGACTTTTGCGTAATACTGACCGATTTCTCCGATATATGCTGCCGTCAGCAAGTTGTTTATGATAGGATCGAGCGGTCACTATGTACTTTTACTATTTTCCCGCGTTTCCAAATTTTTCCTATTTTAATGCGTACTGATTGATTCAAGGACAAAGGTGGCAAATATTTTGCATTTTTGTCGTAATTGACCTTTTGTTTGTCTTTCGATTGTTTCATTAGACTGCGCACTTTTGAGTTATTTACTAAAATGGGTACCAGTGCTTTATTTGTAACTGGCACAACGGATTTCGTTCTCCGGCCGATTAACAGTTGACTGTGAGAATATCCGCATTCAAGAGGTGTATTACGATATTCTAATAATGCAATGTAAATGTTTGTGTTTGTATCTTTAGCCCTTTGCATTAGTTTTTTGGCGATACCTACGCCTTTTTCCGCAAGACCGTTCGACTGGGGGTATCCGGGGGATGAAGTTCTGTGCTCGAAACCCCACTCTTTAGCGAATTCTTTGAATTCGGAGCTTGAAAATTGAGTACCATTGTCTGAGACAAAGACTTCAGGTATTGACAGTCTCGACATGTGTTTCTGAAGTTTCAGAATGACTGTTTTTGATGTTGTGTTTTGTAAATGGTCTATTTCAAAAAATCTTGAATAATAATCAATAGTCAATAGATACTCTTTACCTTGAAAATGGAACAGGTCTGCTGCTATTTTTTGGTAAGGTCTGTCGGGGAATTCTGTAGTCATAAGCGGTTCTTTTGTGTTTGCGTCGCGGTATGTTAGACATATGCTACATTTGCTTACATATTCTTTAATTTGCTTGGACATGCCTGGCCAGAATATTGAATCTTTAGCACGTTCAAGTGTTTTCGTAATTCCCATGTGACCTGTATGAACTTTCTGTACAAGTTCATTTCTCAAGATTTTCGGTATTACAATCGTATGACCTCGAAATATCAGGTCATTTTCTATGCTTATTTCTTAAGCATGCAATATTATTTAATAAAATTCATGATTTAAAATAAAAGAAGGGAGATGTTCTATATTGATATATATTGAAACAGACTTTAGTTACTGATAAGCTCCGCCTCCATAGCATGCTACATGTAACATCACTTGTGTATTAAATCTTGGAATATTAAGACGTACTCTTGTTGTCTCTTCTAGTTCAAATTATACAATAGTATATTTTACTGGACATCTCATTTGAGATATAATATTCTTGATAATATACTTGTCACTAAAACAAAACATACAACATACATGGAAGTCTGGTTATCTTGGAAAAGACATATATACTATTCTTGGCATGTGTATTCTATGAAGGCTTCTTCTAATTATATATATTAAGCTTCACAGAAACGCAATTGACAGTGCTAAGATGTTGCTCAATTGTCTACCTATACATTAAGTAAAAATCAAATGAGCACAATAAGAAGAACATCTGAACATATTCACGGTGCTTTTTATGGCTAGCATAATACAAATAACGAGCAACATTTTATTTCATTTTTGAATATTTCATTTTTTATAGAATTTAATGTAGAGCACTCTTATTCTTGTGATCAACACATTGATTGATTTTTTATTTAAAAAGTTATCATGGCAAAAAATTCTGGACCGTTTTTTGTATTGGTTTTTGCCTCTTGCAGATCACAAAACGTCACGTTATACAGGCACCATGATATAGAAAACATCCTATTATACAATCTGCCTGTAACTGAGAACTATATAACTGCAACATTTGTACATGCGTTACATTTGGGTGCAGATAATTAAACAGTAAACATTGTTAATTATATTTGGAGACCTATATCTTTCTAACCAATAATGCTTTATTAAATATATATTCAATATATATTACTGTAAAATCCAATAATTATATTTCGCAAATTTTGAATATTACGAAGTTGAATTTTACTTAAATTGGCACAAACAAAAATAAACGCTTGAAAGGCCGGACTTAAACCGTTTCAAAAAAGATAATTCTACTTTCACGTGGGAGTTATAAATGAATTTTTATAAATATCTGATAGATTTAGTCATTTTATATTTGTTTAACTATATAACTTACGTGCAATTACTGAAATTGTCTTCATTTTGATAAATATAAGGGGAGTCAGTATACGTTTCCGTACTAAATTTATCAGATAATTAAAAAAAATCATTTATAACGCCTACATGAAACTAAAATTATCTGTATTGAAACGATGAAAACCCGGCATTTTAAGAATTTATTTTATGTGTGCAAATGTTGATAAAATTCCACATCGTATTATTTAAGATTTGTGAAATATAATCATTGGATATTACCATAATATATATTGAATAAATATTTATAAAGTATTACCGGTTAAAAATATATATGTGTACAAATATAATAACAATGTTTACAATTATTTATCTGCACCCAAATGTAACTCATGAAAAATGTTGCAGTCATATAGATCTTATTGTATCAATATCATGATGCCTGTACCGCGTGATCATTTTGTGATTTGCGGGGACAAAAGGTCCAGGACTGTTTTGTTAGAGCTTTTTCAATTAAACATTCAATGCATATGTTAATCACTAGAATGAGCGCGCTCTACACTTAATCCCATAAAAAAATGAAATATTCAATATAATAAAATAAAAATTTGATCGTATTTGTCTAACGCGAAACACAAAAAGTCACGTGTTAATGTCACCGTGAATATGCTCAGATGTCCTTCTTAATGGGCTTATTTGTATTTTAATCAATATATATGAAGACAATTATGCAACGTCTAAGCACTGTTAGCTGTGTTTCTGTTAAGCTAAACATATTTAATTAGCAGAAGCCTTCACAAAATACTAATGACAAAATAGTATAAATGGCTTTAAACCAAATTGTCTCTTCGAAGATATCCAGACTTGCCTTTACTTGTGTCCATTAGCATAATACAAATATACTTATAATCATATCTATCTTATATTCATATTCAGGTTATTATATTTAGGTACATTATTGTGTACAATACTGAATTCTATCGGACGAGTACACGACTGTCAGATCTATATTTGACGAGGAGCTAGCACTTAAGATGTAGCCTTTGTTGGTGTCCAATGAAATAAGTGTTGTTCTCAACAATACGTACGTAATGAACTCTTCATTTTTCAAATTCAATAAGGTATTAATGAATTTTTTACCCTTAAAAATACGCAACAGACAGATTAAAGTTTGCATTTGATATTTTAGACTTTGAAATGAAAAATTTTGTATAGAAAACAATATGGATTTGATGAAGGTTTTGGACAAACGCGGATAAAGTGAAAAGATAAGATCCGATAATGATGTTTATTGGAACATCACGTGGTTCAAACGTTGAAAGTGCATCGTTCGTGAAATAACTAATATAATTGTGATTGCTTATCATGTTATTGTTTAAAACCAATATGTTATGCATTACATATTACATCGTATATACATATCATAAAAAGTTTACAGTCCATTAGAGGGACTAGTGTATTACGAAATTTACTAAAATGGCCTTTCAACAGTTAAGCATATTTATGAGACTGTAACACGGGCAACAACATTGTTATCAGTTACAAATGCTGTAGATTCCAGGATACGATTAGTTTTGGTCAGAATTTCGATTTTGAGACATTACTATTTATGTCAGTACCTACAAAGATATTGCCGTAAAAGAGCTAGTTATTGATTCATTGTCATTTTTCAGATGGCCTTGATATGAAATATACAAACTGAAAGAAAAGTTCATTTTATTGTTAATTGTATATTCTTTACAAATGTGTCCAGACGTCTCTGTAACTGTGTTCTTTCGTAAAAAATAATTTGATCCTCACAACGGTGTCTCTTTCCTCCATTTAAACTCATTTAATTTTTGTTTGTCATGGTACTTTTTTTGAATTCAAATACAAACTGTATCATTACTTTAATAAAATTGATTAAAGTAATGATGACGTTTTGAAATAACTTTGGTTGAGTAGGGTTTGCTTAGCTATTTTAAATAAAAAAATGTGTTTGTCTTTCATGAATCCTTATTTGCTAAATATCACACACCGAAGTGCGGTGTATGTTTGTAATATATGCATATTGGGTGCATAATGTACGCACTTGTGAAAATGTTACCAATGAATTTTCAGCGTTTACACCTTGTGATCTAACAATTTTATTCACTATTGGTGTTATTATTTCAAATAAACCCATATGAAATAACTATCGTACTTCACCGGGAGCGTACTTAGGTGCATAGCTCAGAGAAGTATACTTTACACGTATATTTTAATGTAACAGCAGTCATATTGTGTTGTTGATAGTGCAAGATATGGAACCATCCCTATCGAGAGATTTCCCTCGTACTTCTTTTACCCAAATGTATGACACTGATATATGAGACAATAAATGGTTTTTAGTCCGTATCGCATTGTAAGAAAGAATGAAATTCAAATCTTCCCCTTATCAATAATACAAACTTTCTATTTTCTACAAATAAATGAGTAATTGCATCTACTTCACACACGTTGTTTAAATTATGAATACTGATAGAATAAAATAAGCACTCATGCATATATCTAAATGAAAAAATGGTCAATGACTATATAACATAACATAGCATAAATTGTATTGCACATAAAAATGTAAACATACAATTTATAGTCAAATCATATTCTGTATAGTGTAAAGTGTTACAAATTACAATTAGCCGAGAAGTATTGTTAACAAGTATGAACAAATGTTATGATATATGTAACAGAGTTTGCATAAGAAATACCTATACATGTAAGAAACAAATGTACTTAAACAAAGAAGAAAAATATTTGAGCCGCGTCACGACAAAACCAACAAAATGGGTTTGCGACCAGCATGGATCCAGACTAGCCTGCACATCCGCGCATTCTGATCAGGATCCATGCTGTTCGCTTACAAACCCTAAAACAAGTAGAGAAACTGATAGCAAACAGCATGGATCCTGATCAGACTGGGCGGAGGCGCAGGCTGGTCTGGATCCATGCTGGTCGCAAACCCATTATGTTGGTTTTGTCGTGACGCGGCTCATTTGTTAACGTTGTTGAGAAGTATTGTTGAGAAATATAAACAAAGGTTACGAACTAATTGCATAAAAAAATACTTATACATGTACACAGTAGAGATTTGTTCACGTGCCGAGAATTATTGGTGACAAGTATAAACAGAGACTTGGCATAAATACACTTAAATATGTAAGAAACTAAGTACAAAGATATTTGTTAATGTTATATTATTTCGATATCCACAAATCAAACGGCAATTATTATATTTCCAAGATGACATTACCGTTGCATATATGTACTAATCATTTATTGTCGTAGTTATCTCCCATTAACCAGTAATCATAAGGAAAAAGTGCGTTATCGGATAATCTAAAGATATGTCCTTATAACTGTTAGGTTGATATTGTGGGATTTCCATGTTAAAAATTATTTCTTTATTGGCATGATCATCATCCCGAGACTTGTGGGATAACAGAAATTAGTTGACATGATTCAAATTGCCGCTGATAAACTGTGAACTTTAGCATATTATTTCTAATTAGCTTTAAATTCGCAGATTGGTGTGATGCGAATATTACAGTTTCTAATTAGTTAACACTTAATAATATGCTATATAATTCTATTAATATAAAATATACTTTTTCCATGAACGCTGTGACCTATTTATTGCTTGTTTTCGTAATGCTACATCTGTTACATTATTCAGTGCACTTGATGAAAATGGTAGAATGATATTCTTTAAAAGGTAGGATTCATGAATATATTTTAATGACTCGTTTAGTCTATTGAATATATATTATTTTCGTTTGCTTCCTTAAAATTTGATAACATTCTAACGTTTTACTGAGTCTGAAGACAGTCCAAGAATCATGATATAAATGAACAAAATGAAATGAGTAACGTACCAGAATTGCAACTTAATGTCTTAAAATGAAACCTGTATGGTCCTGGCAAGTTATTTTTTCAAACATAACCATTTGATTAAATGGAAAAAAAGATTTTATGTTTCACACATTTAAATGTAAAAAAACAATCTTTGTTATATACAGTTCAATCGCTAAAGATTGAACTCTTTATTCTATCCAGAAACATATTTTATAACGGCCCATTGGTTGTTCAAAATTGATGAGTTATTATTAGCGCACCTGTCACAGGGTAAGAAAAATGTGCAGCCTGACCGGGACTCGAACCCGGGACCCTCGGAATACCGTACCGCGACTTCTACCGGCTGAGCTATCCTGTCACTTGCACATCCTCTCCCCTAAATAGTGAACAGTTCTGATCCGTGACATACTCCCCTGCTATATTGAATTTTGTCCTCGAATTTCACATAGTTACAGAGCAATGTGAATTAAACTCTGAGCTATATTCAATCACGGGCCCCCGTTGGGCGCCAAATGTCACAGGGTGAGAAAAATGTGCAGTCTGACCGGGACTCGAACCCGGAACCCTCGAAATACCGTACCGCGACTCTACCGACTGAGCTAGCCTTTCGCTTACACATCCTCTCCCAAAAAAGTGAACAGTTCTGAACCGTTACACTCCTATATTAAGAAGCTGAGCGACGTGGTAGCGGTCTCTTTCGGATAAAAACTTCCAAGAAGGTAATTATTTCATCTTAAATTTAATCTAGCTTTACTCAATAATAATTGAAATAAAAATTATACAGAAGTTTACGATAAATAGTAAGTTTGAGCATCAAATTCTTGATATTTTTAATGGTTTGTTTAGCATTCATTCAATTAAAAACATGTATACGTAGATCTAGATTTTTCTTTTTATTGAAATTACGGTATGTATGAAAAATTTATTCAATTGTTAACATGCTGAGTCATCAATTACTTGAATTATGCTCTAGAGATGACAACAGAAAGTCAACTCATGAGAGTCTGGTCTTTGAAACTTGGAGACCGGGTTTAATGCGAAGAAAGCCGGTCCGAGGATATTGTTACGAACATTAATTTCATTTAAAGTATGAAGACTAAAAGCTAAGTACTTTTTGTCAGTGCACGTCTGTAGCAACGCTATATGTCGCAACGCCGCTATATGTCGCAACTAACGCTAAATGTCGCAACGCGGACGCTATATGTCGCAATCAACGCTATATGTCGCAATCGCCTAGTGCTAAATGTCGCAACGTTGCCGCTATATGTCGCACAAAAATCGATTGCCGCTAAATGTCGCAACCCCTTGACGCTAAATGTCGCACTTGGTAGGAAAGTAACAGATGGAACTGAAACAAAAAGTAAGTGTTAAAACATTTAAAGTTTATACCATTTACACATGAAAACATATCCTAGTAACCAAACAAAAGTTGTATTTCGCGGTCTATGGCAAAAACCTTATATGGCCATAGAAACTGTTTTTGATAAAAGGGATGGATTTGGTTTTCTTGCATATCAGACTGGCGTTTCCGTGAGTTTTACCCATGCCGGAAATTTCATCTGGCATGGGGGTTCCAGATGAGTCGCGTGCTGTACAATGGCACGATTAGGATGACGTCATTTTACCGTTATGAATGAAGTTGTAATTCATACGCCGTTGAAAGAAAGTAGTTATGGTTGTAATGATATTAATTTTCATTGAAAATAAAGATAAAGAATTTAAAGTATAATGGAATATGGTAGAATATGCAAGAAAAAATATCTGACATATGTTTGCGGTCCGGATCGGAATATCCGTCCCTCGGTCACCCGCCCATGGGCGGTAACTCGGCAAGCCTCGTTACCGCCCAATGGGCGGGTCACCTCGGGACGGATATTCCGATCCGAACCGCAAAATATGACAGATATTATTACTCAACCACGGACCAGGTGTGAGATCAAACTTTCTCTTTGAGGTTGTCTTTTTCACAAAATGCATCAACAAAAACATTTGGATATACATGTTTATTTGTTAATATATTATTTAACATAACTGAGCAAACCGCTTGTTAATGCTAAGGGGGAACTATATCTTAATATATATTTTATATTATACCTGTTCATAATCTGACTAGATAGGCTTTACTACATGTAAGTATTAAATAATACCCAATTGATCTGTTGATCGATATTCGTAACTATGCGGTGTATTGATTTAGGTTTATGACAGAATTGTTATACTTTCATAACTTTTTATATTTATCTCAATACTTCTTCGGGAACATTAATGAATCAATATACTATGGAATTGCCAAATGTTGACTGCCTACTGCTTACTGTCAACTGCTTACTGTCAACTGCTTACAGTCAACTGCTTACGGCTTAATACTTATTATTCACTGCTTATAGCATTAAAATAAAAATGGACGACCTATTACAACTGTATTGGTAAAAAAAAATATTCAGTTGCCGAAATAGTTGCCGTTCTGGAGGTCATGCACAATATAGTGCAGTGGTATATAGGCCACTTCCAACAGCCTTGCTGTTGGGTAAACCCTTTAGCGATGTGGTTGAGGTGTCTGCCTACGGACCAAGAGGTGTGTTGTTCAAAACCCGGTTGGACCCTTGGTATTTTTCTGCCTCCTAATTTACTTAAATGGTGTCAGAAGTGTTTGACGGACTCATGCGGTAAGCAGGGAGTGACATTCAGGAGAGCTGGCTAGCTCTGAAAAGTAAAAAGGGGAGGAGTGTGGTGGTTGTAGGTATATAGGCCACTTCCATCAGCCTTGCTGTTAGATTAACCCTTTAACGACGTGGTTGAGGTGTCCGTCTACGGACCAAGAGGTCTGTGGTTCAAAATCCGGTTGGACCCTTGGTATTTTTCTTCATCCTAATTTACTTTAATAGTTTACAGGTACATATACAATGTGGCCATACCACGTGACTTTTCGGGTACGGAACACGCCATTTTTCACCCGATTCAGGTATGTTTTTTTACTCATAACTTATTCATTACTCAACCGATTTTGATCAGATAAGGCGCAGAGTACCCGTAATTATATCAGCTATCCACGGGATATCAAAATTCTGAAAACCCCTGAATGGTTATTGAGAACATTCGAGTACAATTTTCTTTTCATAGCCTGGGCCGAGGGGAACGGTACACACTCATTTGTCACAACAAGCAATTTCTAGCAAGTCATATGTTTTTTGACACTATTTCATAGAAAAATACATGTTAAATCTGATATATTTACTATGTCCAATTTTAAATTTATCGAGTGAATGCAGTTATGTTTTAGCATATTTTCATAAAGTTATGTTGAAATGGCACGGAACACACTTTTATTTCAAAAGATACGGGTACACACACAATTTCTGTCTTTGTAATAATTCTAAAATAAAATATATTAAAATTTAATTTCATTTATAATGTGTGTGATTTTTTTCACAGTTATACATTTTATTAATTTAAACGAGAACCCAGGGACCTGTTTTGCAATGTATCATAGTGCTTACTTTTAATGTTTATATGTATTTGTGCACTATATTTCAAGAGATCACGCTTAACATTTACAACCTCCATGTAATTGTCCTATTTAAAATCACCAAGGGTATGTTATACACACACTTCGATCATCAAAGAATCAGGTAGTTGCGCTCTATAGAAAGAAAATTTTGTTATATAATGCAGTGTTTATTGTTCTTTATTGTTTTTTTTTATATTTCTTTTAGCTAGTTTAAGTGATATGTCTTTTTGCTTCATCCTGAAAAAATAAAACAAGGACATGACCTTAATCGCTGGAAAGTATCATTACTTGATAACAATTTATATATATTTATATTTTGTTAATAATAAGCAAGTCATTAGGTACAATTTTGCAACATCATAGTCATGTTTGATTAAATGCGCTGAATTTGTTTGTGTCTCAGAATGTCAGAAAGGTGAGGGCTGTGAGATTGTAAACCAATTTGTTTTTGTATAGTGCCACCAATGTTGTTTCTAGTGTCATAACTGTAGTAAATTGGCTATAAGGCTTATTGCAACACTGATATGTAATTCGTTGTATATTTAGCTTAAACAATTAAAAAAAAACACAAAAAAACATGAGTTGCCTAAACTTGGATTTGAACTCAGGACATCTCTCTCCCTAAATGAGCGTGCAACCCCTCGACCACGGGGAAGTTAATAAGATAACAGCCTGAAGAAAACCATATCATTCTAAATTAGGGTTTGTAACCCTTATTAATTTCGTTTGACACTGATGTAAATAATCATGGAGCTTAATATTACATGTATATCTGTAAAGAATTACACAATATTTGAAATCTTTGACCAATCGGGAACTACCTTTTCTCTCCCGAGAAGGCTTGAAAATTAATGCGCCATCTTAACACAGTGATCCCCCCTTATTTTTAAGTAACCGCTTCCAGGGGTTCGGACTACTTTCTTATTTTGCAAAGAAACATTTCAGAGCCTGAAATTTCGCTACCATTATTTGTTTGGTCTGACGACCCAAACAAATAAAAATGTAGTCGCCATTGCTTAATTTTTTAATGTTCATAGGCACGAAGCTTTAAAAATAACTTTTAATTCATGTAATTAGGTCATTTTTGGTTTGGTTTCACGGCTCATAAAACTGACATTATCATGTGGCGACTTTCGTGTTTTACAAGTGCCCCTTTGGGTTTAAATAAAGGAACGAACGGGCACCTGAGTAAAACGACCGACATTCTGTACGGTAGTAAGAAAAACTTTCTCACATAAAAAATCGAAACATCGAAGTCACTTGTGGTATCGTACCTACTTCAACAGAACGCAGCCTCCAAAATCCATAGCATTTGATTGACAAAATGGGTATTATTAAAATATCATTTTATTTTTAACACAAACACGCAAGCACACATATCCATGAACTCAAGTGTTAAATGCATCTTGAAATGAAAGTCTAAGATAGGCATAATTTTACCAAATTTCCTAACATGTATACCTTACATGTATATGTAACAAGGTTACTTTGTATAAACTACGTTACGTTATATAACAGGCCTTGTTCCCATATGGGTTCTTCAAATTATCAAATTATTAATTTTGATTGCACGTAAAACTGCGAAATATATTTGTCCATATGTAAATAATTTGATAATTTAGATACATATGCAGTTAGATTGGGACCCTGGCAGATGATTCATACCAAATATCATGTGGCCGAAATAAACTTTAAACTTTCCGTGATTTAAAAAAATCCACTTACATCAAAATCAGCGTTTTTTCTCCAAATTCGATTATTTAAACAACATTTTGCAAGGAACATATATTTCCAACTTACTCCTAACTTCTTGTTTGTTTATATATTCATACTACGTTTAGACAGTCATTTATATATTCGAACAAAGAAATTAAATGAAATAACAATCGCACATAACAGATGTCCATGAATTTCACAATTCGTTTAATAATCCAAAAGAATATACCTAATTGTTTCAAATGAAAATCAAAACAAAACAAATTTTGAATGTCTTCCGTATCCCCCCCCCCCTAAAATTTTAACATTTTATAGCCAAAAATTAATTGCTCAACATATAAAATCGAATTTTGCGCAACGTACTCTCAAAATGTTCTTTTATTTTTTTAATAATCCTGTTAACATCAAACTGTAGGCATAATGATACTTTGCGAAACAGGTATCAGGGTTCTCGTTTAAATTAATAAAATGTATAACTATGAAAAAAATCATTCACTTTATAATTGAAATTATTTTTTATATATATTTTATTTTAGAAATGTTTCAAAGACAGAAATTGTGTGTGTACCGTATCTTTTGAAATAACAGTGTGTTCCGTATCATTTCAACATAACTTTATGAAAATATGCTTAAACATCACTGCATTCACTCGATACATTGGACATAGTAAATATATCAGATTTAACATGTATTTTTCTATGAAATAATGTCAAAAAACATATGACGAATGTTCTCAAAAACCATTCAGGGGTTTTCAGAATTTTGATATACCGTGGATTACTTATATTATTACGGGTATTATCTGATCAAAATCAGTTGAGTAATAAATAAGTTATGAATAAAAAACATACCTGAATCGGGTGAAAAATCGGCGTGTTCCGTACCCGAAAAGTCACGTGGTATGGCCACATTGATATATATTCTTAGAACAACATTTAAAGGAATTCACTGATAAATTAATAAATGCATGGACTATTACATGGAATTCCATAAACGACAGCCAACTGTTGACAGCTTAATTACTGTCTACTTCTGACTAACTACTGCCTACTTTTAACTGCCTACTGCTTACAGTCAACTGCTTACTGTCAATTGCATACTGTTAACTGCTTACTCCCCCACTAGAAAACAACAACAACAATAAGATAAATAAATTAATACAAAAATGAATAAAAATAAATAAAAAGAGGTATTCTTTTATCCGTTTACATATAGAGGTTATAGGCTGACCCATGAAAAAATAGAGAAACTAAAAATCAAGCCAAAAAGAAATTGTTTTACCATATACTGAGAAATATTGAGAAATACTGATGAAATAAAATGCGTATTTTCAATTTTAGTATTTTCACTGTAAAAAGCTATTTTTCACTGTAGTGAAATATATTTTCCGTATTTTCACTGCTGTCTTGCCGGACTACTTTCTTTTAAATTCAGAAAATACACATAATTTAAGGGAATTCTTTCAAATTGTAATGTCAAAAAAAAAGAAGAGAAATCTATATGATAAACGTACAATTCAAGTTTTTTTCTATAAATACAGGATTTATTATCATCTTGTGGTATGGAAATTATCATATTTCATTCATGGCTACCGCCACTCATAAAATAATTATTGTCTTGCCACTAGATGAAAATAAATCCTGTATTTATAGAAAACACTTGAATATCCTCCATGAATTATGTCATAATATGTTCAAAAGTAACCAGACATAAAATCGTATGTATTAGATATCTAGATGTATATTAATAATGATAATTCAATAAGTATGAACCGAATGTTCATTTTTTCTTGTGTGCAACAAATTAAGAATAATTCAAATATCGATTGAATTATACATCCAATTTGTCGTTAGATAAATCACCAAAGGGTGATAATAAGACAACAACTTAATACATGTAAATGTGAACATTATATTACCATTCACAAACGCATTCGTTTTCTGATGAAAACGTGACTTAAAAACCCTGTTTCGATGAAAGCGAGGCTACGCAAACTTAGAGCTGAAAACGAGGCGACAGTAAGAAAACGTCACAAACGTAACCATGTCAGTTTTAAAATGAGGCTACAATATCAAAACGTCAAAAACGTGAGCATGTTTCAATTACAATAAAAACGAGGCTACAATAAGAAAACGTCACAAACGTATATATGTAACATTGAAAATGAAACTACGGGAAGAAGATGTTACAAACGTAACTATGTTACGATAATAACAAGAACACAACAAGAAAACTTCACAAACGGCATGTTACAATGCAAACGAGACTACAATTACAAAACGTAACAAATGTACTAGAATCTATTAGACTTTAAGAAAACGCGTAACAAACATATATATGTAACGGTGAAAACGAAACTTATAAGAAAAATATAATCTATTCCATTCGATCGCTTTAGTATAGTTGGCTCAGAAAGTAGTCCCAAAACCGCACTGACATACTCGTATGTTAACATTTTGGAAATGAATAATTTTGCGATTTATGTCGCCAGAATAAGGCCACTGCCTCCAAACTGACAGAGGTCCAAACAGGAATGTTTCTACCACATATTAAAATTATATTAAAATCACTTTCAAGTTTTTTGTTTGCATCTGCGTGATGACATCATCTGCATACTTGGACATGACAAAAGTTCCAAAAAAATGATGATAAAATTTATCATATCTTTACAACGTGCTTCTATTTGTGCATTTTATCTTTGGTCTTATATTTAAAGTCAAAGTGTTAAAAAATTGTTACGTTTTGACAAGATTCTTGTCATTCAGCATATTGCAGATGTGATATATGTGAGGAACGAGCAACTCTGCTTCGAAATAATTTAGAAACATCAAAAATGAAACCATGGTGAAGTTAAAATGAGACTACGATACATTAAGTTAACAAATGTATCAGTGTTACGAAGAATGAAAAATGACTCTTATTTCACTTTAAACTGTCTTTATTTTGGGTATGTGATAAATAGAATATTAAATTCGTGTAAGTTCATTACTGAATTTATTGCACTCGTTGGATAAAATAATATTATGCTCGCCAGAGGCTCGCTTAATATAATTTTATTCAACTCGTGCAATATATTCAGTATTGAACTTACACTCATTCAATATCCTCTATGTCATAAACGTGTTCGTGTTCATGTAAATCAGGAAATAGAGTAACCATTCACAGACGTGTCCTTGTTTCGATCAAAACGGGAATATACATGTAATTAGAAAATGTCACAAACGTAACCATATTGCAATACAAACGAGGCCACGTAAAGGAAACGTGACAAACGTAACTATGAAAACGAGGCTACAGTAAAGAAACATCACAAACGAATCCATGTAATAGTGAAAACGTGCTTTACAGGGAGAAAACGTCATAAACGTTACCATGTTACGATGAGAACGAGGCTACAGAAGGTAAACGTCACAAACGTAACCATAACGAGGCTACAGTAAAGAAACGTCACAAACGTAACCATGTAACAATGAAAACGAGGCTACAGTAAAGAAACGTCACAAACGTAACCATGTAACAATGAAAACGAGGATACAGTAAAGGAACGTCACAAACGTAACCATGTAACAATGAAAACAAGGCTACAATAAAGAAACGTCACAAACGTAACCATGTAACAATGAAAACGAGGCTACAGTAAAGAAATGTCATAAAACGTAACCATGTAACAATGGAAACGAGGCTACAGTAAGGAAACGTCACAAACGTATCCGCGTTACAGTGAAAACGAGGCAACAATAAGGAAACGTCACAAACGTATCCGCGTTACAGGGAAAACGAGGCTACAGTAAGGAAACGTCACAAACGTATCCGCGTTACAGTGAAAACGAAGCAACAGTAAGGGAACGTCACAAACGTATTTGCGTTACAGTGAAAACGAGGCTACAGTAAGGAAACGTCACAAACATATCCGCGTTACAGTGTAAACAAGGCAACAGTAAGGAAACGTTACAAACATAAAATGTTAAGATATAGTTCCCCCTTTGCATTAACAAGCGGTTTGCTCAGTTATGTCAAATAATATAACAAATATATAGAGGATATCCAAATGTTTTTGTTGATGCATTTTGTGAGAAAGACATCCTCAAAGAGAAAGTTTGATCTCACACCTGGTCCGTGGTTGAGAACCAAATCCATCCCTTTAACCAAAAACTGTTTCTATGGCCATACAAGGTTTTTGCCATAGACCGCGAAATACAACTTTTGTTTGGTTACTAGGATATGTTTTCATATGTAAATGGTATAAACTTTAAAATTTAATGTTTTAACACTTACTTTTTGTATCAGTTCCATCTGTTACTTTCCTACCAAGTGCGACATTTAGCGTCAAGGGGTTGCGACATTTAGCGGCAATCAATTTTTGTGCGACATATAGCGGCAACCTTGCGACATTTAGCGCTAGGCGATTGCGACATATAGCGTTGATTGCGACATATAGCGTCAGTGTTGCGACATTTAGCGTTAGTTGCGACATATAGCGGCGTTGCGACATATAGCGTTGTTACAGCATCAACACAGTATAAGTTATATGGCGATTTATTGCTGGACGAAGACCTCGGGTGTCTTTTCTCAACGGGCACCTGGTAGAACCAAAGTCCGTAAGCGAGCTGGATAGCTTCTTCACATGAAAAAAAAATCCAAAGCTATTCGAACCCACAGCGGTGAGGGGTCTATGACACTAACTACTCTGCCACGAGCATAAAGTATTAATTAGGAGTAAAGAAACATAAAAAGTCGGGGTTTTGTTTGTTTGTAAAAATAAGTTCAATGCCAAGATTGAAAAATGATAAAATTCCGTATGTTTGATATGACTCTGATAAAAAAACAAGTAAAAAAAGAGGTGGTGAAAAAATCTGATTTAAAGGGATTTGAATAACAGGCTGACGACATTAGGTTGAATGATATGTAAAAAACATTGATTAGGTCAATATCAAGATTTTATTATTCACTCAATACACAATACATGTAATTATGAGGTAAATAACAAATTACAAATGTTAACGAGGTTAATAGTATGTAACTCACACATCTAACAATAATTTTTAACATAGACAGGAATAAATCATCTTGTCATAGAAATTAGCTTTTCAAAAACGCAAAGTATCCAAAATGTGGTAATACTGTAGTAAAGAATAGCATAGAATAGAATAGAAAAAAATAGATTAGAAATAGAAATAGAAAAGAAAAGAATAGAACGGAACAGAACAGAACAGAACAGAATAGAACAGAACAGACCAGACCAGAGCAGACCATTACAGACTAGACGAAACAAGACCAGAACACAACAGAACAAAATAGAACATATCATAACAGAACAAAATAGAACATATCATAACCGAACATTTCATAACAGAACATAATAGAACATATCATAATACTTATTTTAAATTTTCATTCACAATATTACAAACAATGTATACATATATAATGTATACATTATAGCAATAGATAGCTACAACAACAATTGAATTTGTTCAAGCACTGGGTACATATTTATCTATAATAAACGAAAGCTATATTTACCTATAAACAAAAGCGATATTTACGCATCATGCTTTATTAATTAAGAAAGAACATGCTGGAGGGCTATTATTTCTTATCTTTTCGTGTGGAGAATGTTGTGGTCAATTAGAGGCAGTCAGGTCTGGGACATGTGGTGTAGTTTCTATTCTTAGACGATGTTTATTCAGCATTATTGTTTTATTTTTACATCTTAATGTAAATATATCATGATCATTTGTGTGTGTATCTGAGTATATTTATACTCGCCACCGGTTTCCTATATGGGCGAGTCCATCAGAAGAGTATTTGTCATTTTATATTTCTGAGGATAGTGCAAGATACAGATGCAGAAAGTTAAGATGCCCCAATTCCAGAAGCTTCTCTTGGTTCTTTAGCGTGCCAAGTGTTAAAGCACTCATACGTGTAACCTCGATTGAAATTCTCATCCGAAAGACTGGTTGGTAATTTTAGTTGGTCAACCCGGATATCGAACCTACAATGCCGAGCTTCCAAGTCTCGACCTTTAACCTACTGAGCTATGCAGACTGACGTCCAAACATGTTTATCAAAATGTTTCATCTTCTTAAAGGATTCATACACGTGACCTCGATTTAAAGTCTCATTCAAGCCCGGGAATCGAACCCACAATGTCGTAAGTTTCTTACTTCGGTATGCTTTTACTTTCCATATCCCATATCCCCCCCCCACACACACACACACACACGTTTTTTCAAGCAATGATTTCCTCAAAACTGAAAGTTTGGTGGTTGCCAATTCATTTCAAGACAGAAAATAATGTTTAGGTTTTAAAGTCAATTCAACATTGAAAAAAAAAAAGAAAAAAAAACAAACAGAAAAAAACAGCAAAAACAAAACAAATATCAGGGAGTCTGACTTGTGCACTTAAAGATATCTCATCAAATACATAAAAACTATTACGTGCAACATATGCACTAATTAGATAATTACAAAAAATGTGTTTATTCCTTTATTATTATCATAGTGTGAAATCATCCGTATTAAAACATATGTTAACATGTGAAAGTAAATTGATTGTGGAAAACAAGCTTGCATGCAGGTATAACAAAAATCACTAGACGCTTTGATATATGCCATGCGTTTTTACCACGGTTTTTATGCGTCTTAAAGAGAACTGTTATGCAACATTGTTATGAATAAATACGAAATTAATGTTGTAGAAGTTTTCTGAAGTTTGATATTTTGCTACGAGCAGTGTCGAATATACGCATAACAACAACAAAAAAAAAAACAAGTGTTCACTGTAAGTACCCGTTAACTGTCGGCATCGTTAAAACGTCTTAAGATCATAATCTTCTTAGTACTGAAATTGACATTTAATTAAGTTTAACTTAAATTTTAATAATCATCAAGAAAAAAAAATGCTCTTAGTTTTTACAATATATGCCCCCCCCCCCAAAAAAAAAACCCAATCCACTGGTACCAAAGAAATACATATCACTCAGAATAATTTCAGGGGCGATAACGCATGCTAACTGAAAAGAAATAGATGTTTTTCACATAGCCATTACCGCCCTCCCCTGGGTCATTCCCAATATGATAAGATAAAATCCCCCATATTTCTACCATCTTTATGAAAACTGATAAAAATCTTTAACATATTGGTGCTATAATAATATTTTCCTTCAAATCAGCATTTTATATTTATTTTTTTATCGAATATTGCCCCCCGCCCCGACAAATGTCTGCCACTTTTTGCAAGGGAGGTAAATATAGTAAAAATCGGGAACTATCCATTACCAAACAACACTGCTTGACGCAGGCTAGCAAAGCAAATTTTAAAACCATTTGTTACGAGTATCTCTTACAGATTTAGATAAAAGATATTTACGGCGACGTGTAATGAAATTTTCTGTTTTCTTTGGCGACAAAGAAATGCATTGGCACGATATGCGAAAGCTATACTGCTTCAGAAAATTTCACAAAATTATTCGATATATTTTTGTTAGAATTAATTAACGAGTCGCTGACAGGTGGCAACAGGGATAAATTGGGAAAAGCATTTTTTTTACACAGATTAATCGATAGCAGTTTCTAAGATTACCCTTTTTTATCACAACGATTTATCAACACAGCGGTTTTGGAAACTTGTTAATTTTGTGTGATATGTTTATTTATAATTGGTTTGGTTTGAATAGCAAATTTGAGGAATTTTTAGAGCAATTAAGAGCATGTCACTATAACCAAAAGAAACATTTCAAAACATAATACGATTTGTGTTCAATAGCATGCCCTTGGACATCTTTAGGCCTCAACAGACGGTAGAGTTTTGAAGTAAAACACCAATTAAAACTTAGGTGTCCAAGCAAATATTAATATGTTAAGGCTTCTATTTCTTGAACTCGTACAACTTAATACTAAATTTACGGGATCGATTAAAATAAAAAGGTTAGTAACTTACAAAAACAGCAATGTTCTTTTTTGATATTCACTGTTTTACCCTGCCATATCAACAAACAACCATTGACATCAACCTAATACTTTAGCACCATATACTCCCGATCTCTAGGAGTAATAGAGAGTAATGAATATTGCACGGAATCTCCGTACTTTGTATATAACATAAATATTTATATTTTTGTAGTAATTGCTAAGAAGTCATTCCTTTGATAGAAGTGGGGATGTTAATTGCTAAAGGCTAGAATCCAATTAAAGTGTATATATATCTAGCATTTACTAATAATCTTTATTTGAGGATGATTGACCCAGATGTTTTTGTGTTTTTGTACACATTGTTTCACACTGGCTTTTCAAAGTGGCATTAGTATTTTTACTGTAGCAAATTTCTCTTAAATTTCTTGTATTATAGTTTGGGGACCTTTCTGTTGAAATATGTCAAAGTTAAATTATATACACATTCATGCACATAGCGTTTACTGGAGTGCAGGTATAAGTTACCCGCACTCCAAAGCATGCTCGTTGATTGGCTCATTTTTTTTCTAGGATTTACATAATGTGACGACAGAGAAAGGGATAACGATAGAAATGTCATATTAAGATGCTCGTTCCCGGGGGTTTTATATTGTAACAACAGTGAACATATTTTTATTTTTGCCTAAGAGAAAGAACATCAAACCGCTCGGTAATCTGATAAATACTCGGGTACAAAACTGATAGCCCCGTATTTCGATGCTTTCCTCTTTAGACCTGAACACGTTTTACCGTTTGGACGATGATTCCAATATACAATGCCGATAAATGACCTTGACCTATAAATGATATAATTTTTGTAGCTCTTTTACCTTTAGGACATAATTCCAACATGAAATACCGATAAATTGCCTTGACCGATGTATGATATAACTTTTTTGAAGGGCAAATCTAAAACAGTAAATAAATTGTTTTGTTCCTTTGTTGTTCACAGACTTGAAACGGAAATATACATGTACGTATTTTGCAAACAAATCTTGCTATTATTAAAGTTATTGCCTTTTGATATCTTTGTAATTATTCAGAATTATCTTTATTATCTTTTATGTTTCTCTTTATTATCTTTTATGTTTTCCCCAATAGTTTTCTTGCTTGATAAATACTAAATACTTCCCTTCCGGTTTTAGTTAACAATTGATAAATAAATCGTAAAAAGACGTATTTTCCTTTAAACCTATTTGTAGAAGGAACTCGAATGATGTTCTCTCTTCGCTTCCGTAGTTCTGTTATTGAATTCACCATATGTTTTTTAATTAATACTAAACATGCATCAGTACTCAATGTACCTGTGTTGTTATAAACAAAATGTTAAGTCCAATTTCTGCTTGATATTACTTTTTTCTAATGATGATTCTGAAGGAACGAGGTGCATTTTGTTCAGTGCCCTCCTGGGCGCCTTTCCGAAGGTCTGTGTGTGACCGGATTTGTCGGGGCTGAATTCTGTGAACGTCGTTTTGCCTGGATTGTTTATATTACTTAGAACAATGTCTAAATGACTTTGATTACTTAAAATAACAAATTACTCCCTTCAGAAACTATTCTTCTGTAGTTAAAAATGCATTGGTTACATTACATAAAAAGTTATTATATTGAGAGTTGTATAATTCATGTTTTGATAGAAAGCAGACGTTTTTATATCCGTCAAGTGCAATAAATAACTCGGCTTTCAGTTCGACGGAAAATAATGAACAATGCCGGAATCTCACGAGCTCATGGTGGGCAATAGCAAAGAAATAAGATGGAATTTACGAAATGCACCGTAAACAGTCTGTTATAATTTTATTACATTTGATAATGTTCCGTAACGAAAGGGGCGTGCTAACTTGCAAGGCGTGTCGCATGTTCAATTAGCGCACTATATTTTTAAACTGCAGTGCAATTTTCGAATGTAATCATTCGTGAAGAAAACATGTGCTTCCAAGAGATAAACTGTCATTTTTAAGAAAAGCAAACTTTCTAAAATTATAAAGAAAATGATAAACGATGTAGGTTATAAAAATAACTTAAATTTCTTGGTAAAATATCAAATTTGATTGATATGAATTTAAACTAAACTAAAATAAAACGATACTAGATATTAGATTGCAAAAGTTTGATACAATATTGTAGTATACGTAATTCAAGAATACTTTTCTGGATTTATGTAGGCACCGACGTTAACACGTACCGACGTTAAAACGTACCGACGCTAAAATGTACCGACGTTAAAACGTACCAACGTTAACACGTACCGACGTAAAGCAACCTTGTAATGTACCAGTCACAGCAAAATATTGCCTTTAATGTATGGGATTAAAAATTGTATACATATAGAATGGATTGGGCGTCTGTTGTCGAGTTGTTAACGTTGTTGACTTCAAGCCACATGTCCTTCGCCGCTGTGAGTTCGAATCACGCATGCGACTTTAGATTCTGTTATGTGAGCAGCTGCCTGTTTGTGCCCGAAAAAAATCCGCAGAGGGGCACCTGATGTTAAAAGAGTTTTTGCCAGGTAAATCCCAACCAAAAATTGAGTTCAGTGAGGGTTAACATTGTTTGTCTGATTTAATTCCCTCTGTCCGAACAAATGAAATGAAGTTTTGTAGGAAATGTCTATCTGTTTAACTTTTATCAAATAACTTTTAAAACTGACATTGCATCATTTCCTTTTATTATGTGTAAATAAAAACGAATGCTGCACACAAATTCGAGTGTATCTATCAAAACTTAGTACACCGCCTGCAATTTCATTAATTAAATTTCGTCTAAATCAAAACTGTTGATCTTGGAATGCATAAGAGAAAGAGGGTGCCTTAAAAAATTTGAAACGATTTCAAGATTCACAGATAAAAATCTGGAATAGATATACACAGACTTGTTAAGAAAGTTTATGTGCTTCTTCGATGACAAGATTTCAAGATTTCAAGATTTTATTCCAAATACATGTGGGTATTATACCCATGAGCACACAGCATATATACAAACATACATACATACATACATACATACATACATAAACATAATATCAAGGTCATTAAACATATATAACATATATTTAGCATTTACTGTATATTTGAGTCATAAGTTTGCTTTAATATGAACAGAATAACATATTACAGCAAGGTTTAAATGAAGCACAGGTTTTACATAGTGATATCAATTAAGTAACATTACATTTACCTTCCTAGGTACTATAATTTACGAATATTCATCATTTGTTCTTAATTCAAACATTTTAAAGATAAACATTGATAATTTTCTTATAACATTTTCATTTTGAGATGTTAACAATTCAATAAATTTTGGTATATTTGGTTTTTTCCAATAATATTTATCTATGAGCTGTTTTCTCAAAAAATTGTATTGTGGACATTCTAATAATACATGAAATTCATCTTTTAGTTTTAAGCAAATATTACATTTTCTTTCATTATAAGGAATTGCTTCAGGTTTATGCCATCTACCAGTTTCTACTTTTAATCTATGCGATGATGTCCTGAAACGTGATAAAGAATTCCTAAATTTTTCAATATTAACCATTGACAGATATGACTTAAAACCAAAATCACAAAATAATAAATAACTTCTTGCTCTTGATGAATCTCTTAAAGTTGCATACCAATTTTGTATAAATGTATCTGTTAATATATTGCTATCAATTATTATCTGCATAAAATGTTTCGTATTTAGTATATACACGTATCGAATGCTATATGAAGAACAGCGCGTACAATATATACATAAAATGCGTGCTACATAAACATACAACTCGAGCAGTAAATACATAGAATGAGTGCAATATGTACACATACTGCTTCTATACATACAACGCGTGCAATAACAGAACCAAACACCCACCGACCCACCAAACAACCAACAACAAATAAATTAATAATTCTTGAGAAAACTGTTTTCGAAGCTCACTCGAACGAACAAACAGAATCCAACCAAACACCCACCGACTCACCCATCACACAAGCAACAACAAATAAATTAACGCCATTCTTGAGAAAAATGTTTACTGTCAACTTACACAAAAACAAACATATATCTCCTATATAAACCAGTTGATGTGTACGTATTGTTGCTTTCACCTTGCACGATTTAAAGATAAACGTGTAAATACAGCATTTGACTTCAATACGTATGACTTTCAACTTTCTTCGATAATTGCTTAGATTGTTGAGATTTAACATAAGAAAGTCAATGACAAATTTTGATCTGAAGGAAGTTTTAAGGTGATGGAAGGCCCCGGTTGCCCTTCTGTGCATAATTTCAAGTATGTGCAGGCATTTGAGTAGAATCCCCGACCTATTTTAACGAAGCTAGGCAGCAATGATTAAGCGCATCGACGCAATAAACAGATGCAATTTATTTCCTTTGTTCAAAATTACCATCATCAATCAACATTTAATTAATTAACAGGTAGAGACTCGTGTTAACAGATGTTTTGTAATTCCTCATTAGTTCTGACGCTTTGCTAAGCTGTTTAATCAAAGACTTAACTATATTTCCGACTTGGTAATCAATCATTAAACTTTACAATTCGGTAAAAAAACAACAACAAATAATTAGAAAGAAATAGATGCAATTGGTTTATACAAAATGTAGTTTAGTTCGATTGTGTAGGGAGCTCAAAGCTTTAAGATATACTCTCGAGTTCGTTCCTGGAACCAACCAATAATGAACAATGAGTGTAAAGTTTCTTGCTCAAGGAAACAACTGCTCGCTCCTGTCAGGGTTTGAACCCACGCGGACATCGTTCCTTAAATAACTGGTCCTTCGGCCATGCCGCTGAGTTCGTTAGTAATATAAGTGCAACATATTAGGCTTTAATAGAAACATAAGTGTATTATAACTATTTATTTTAGGGCAATATGTAGCAAACTAAAAATTCATGACTTGATGACCATGAACTGAAGTATTTCTATCAAAACATGAATAAACTGTTTGCAATGTCTTTAGCAGTACTGTTTATGTTGGAAATAAGTGGTTAAAAGGATTATTAAAAAAACTTGAAGAGATTATTTCTTGCACCGATACAATATGTAAAAAAGATATACACATACTTGTTAAGAAAATTTATGAGCTCCTTTTATGACATTAATTGGCACTTCTCGCTTAATTTATATCATTTCATGCTGGCCCTCTTGAAGACAACATTATATATTCCCCACCAGGTTAAGTGACCATTGTAACAAGATAACAAAAAATAAAAAAGATTTTTGAGAAACAAAATTGATACTATTTTGAGGCGTAATTTGCCTTTAATAATTAGCAGGAAAAGGACAAATTACTAGTGACCATTGTAACAAGATAACAAAAAATAAAAAAGATTTTTGAGAAACAAAATTGATACTATTTTGAGGCGTAATGTGCCTTTAATAATTAGCAGGAAAAGGACAAATTACTGTAATACTTATCATCACTTTGGAGTGTATTTATTGCGCTTGATTCAACACGACCATGTTGGAACAAATCTCTCTGTCATCTAAGAAGGACTCCAATGAGGGTTTTACTGAAAATATTTTTTCGAGATTAATGTTCCATTTTATGTAGGTCTAGACTAATAGCTTGTGTGCAAACTTTTAGATCATTTGCTCACTCAAATGTTGCAGAATACGTATTCTGATTGTGAAAAATGACGCAAATGTGATATTATCCGGAACTAGGCAAATGTGTTTTTCCCCAGCTTATCCGTAGGTACAAACTATATTTTACTGTTATTGCTTCACGGTGCACTTCCCGTCACAAAAGATCAGTCAACCTTTTGCGCTTATTTGTTTGTACCTACGGATTAGCTGGGAAAAAACTCAATTATTCTTAAATCCGGAGTATCGCTTTTCACACAAAACGGGCTAACAAATGCACAAAATCGTTTTGAGCATATATTTTAATTATCTTTTGTTTATCTTTCTTTTGTGTTCCAACAGATCTATGTAAAGAAATCAATTTTCTTATTCATTTAGGCTTTTTGACCTCAGCGGAGGTTCTTTAACATGAACAGAATTGGTTTAGTTTCAAATTATTTTCATTGCAGATCAAAAAGAACAACTGAATCCTCCATAACATTTTGCTGATGTGCAGAATCTCTTTTAACTGTTTTATAATTTATGTTATCTTTTATTTGATTTAAATGGAATGAAAAACGTCTTTGCACTACAACATTGTACAAGACACTTGTATCAAGCAATTAGTCTAGTTATATGTCTGCCTTCAAAATGCCCTAGATAAAGAAAAGCCATTCCTGAGAGAAATATAAAATATCATTCTGATTGGTAAAGGTATTCCATTGCACGTTGCTATGTAAGAACTATGCATTTCAACAAAAACTGTATTTTGATCTCAGCATATCAATACCCAATTACTTTTAAAAAGGTTCTCTAGAGTTTAATAAATATTGGTTCCTAACTCACGGTGCGTAATCGTTCCGGGCTGATTTGGAATATTTTCCCGTTCCTGAACTGATTTGGATTTTTTTCACCGGATTGATTCAGATAAGATGGATTTTTAGCTTGACAAGGTAAGAAAATATATAAAATAAACACATTTACATCTTTTAGTCTTTGAATATTCTACTTGCACGGAACATTGCATTGTAAGGAATTCATATACAACTTTATAAGGTTTTTTAATGGTCTTTTAGGAGTTGGAATCGGAAAACAGATTTCACATGTCAGTGAAGTAGTAGCAAACAGTAGCATAAAATTGCCAAAAATGTCATTATTATATATGATTTTTCAAGAATTCCATGATCAACTAAAGAAAAAAATCATTCCGCGATAATATAATGGTTTTAGTAAAATGTTTTGTCCAGTAACGAATTTGTCATGCGTATTTTTTGACAACCCTGTAATTTTTTTAGGGCACCGGATTGATTCATATTAAGGGAAAACAAGGCAACGGGCTGATTTTACGCTTAGAGCTCACTACAACTCTTAATCAATCGTCGAATTCTCATGTTTAACAAAGACATTTTTCTATAATATATGAATTTGTATTAACATAAATACAAATTGTAATTAAGTATTGAAACATTTAAACTATAATTATATTAAATTATATATTAAATATATACATTGTAACGTCAAAAATTATTTTAAAGTTTGCAAATGCCAGTTTGCAAAGTCAAAGCAACATACGTAAATATATGAAACTATCGACAGATTTATAGTTTTGTCAAAGTGTTGTTAAATACAGAGGGATTGGGATATAACTATATAGTAGTGATGGTAGATTTGTTTCATCTTAAAGTATTGATATATCCAGGTAAAAGGATTTACCTGTTTATAATTTATAGGATATTCCGTTATTAGATTGAGGCATATTTCCACATATTGGTAGCTAAATATTTATGCTGAAATTTCCTTTCAGAAATAGTCAGTCAAAACGTGTATATATAGTATATATGTTATCACAATTACGGTTCTAGATTGTTTGGTGTTTTGAGCCTGCTTTTGGCACTCACTTAAGCCATTAAAACAAATATTTGCAAATGTCATAATCAGATAATTAAATGCCATGACATTAAAATTAACTATCAATGAAATATAGAAGAGCCGAATAAACTTTCTTTCCTATTTTCCAATTCATTTGTAGGTAAACATAACTCGAAATCGAAAACCTTTAGGTTCATTTTCTCGACAATTCGCTCCATACATTGATTGTAAATTCGTATGTACATATATAAAAGGAAGCCTTAATACTTTACGGTCATCCATAAACGTTTGTTCCACATGTACCATCGCTACACTTACTATATATTTATATTCCAATTCCTCTGTATAATAAAACACTTCGACAAGACAATGAATCTGCCAATAATTTTATATATAAACGTATGTTGCTTTGACTTTGACTACTGGTATTTGCAACTACATGTATAAGTTATACCTTTAATATGTATATACATCTTGATTTTAAAATTTTAGTGAAGTGCCTCTGTGATTGATTGAGAGTTCCAGTGAGTTTCAAGTCTAAAATCAGCCCGTTGCCTTGTTTTCTCTTAATATGAATCAATCCGGTGCCCTAATAAGTCTACAGAGTTGTCATAAAAATACGTACTACAAATTTATTACTGGATAAAACATTAAACAAAAACCATTATATTATCGCGGAATGATTTTTTTCTATAGCTGATCATGAAATACCCGGAAAATCATAGATAATAATGACTTTTTTTGGCAATTTTATGCTCATGTTTGCTACAACTTCACTGAAATGTGAAATTTGTTTTCCGATTCCAACTCATAAAAGACCATTAAAAAACCTTATAAAGTTGTGTATGAATTCCTTTACCATTGCAATGTTCCGTGCAAGTAGAATATTCAAAGACTTACAGATGTAAATGTGTTTATTTTATATATTTTCTTACCTTGTCGAGCTAAAAATCCATTTTATTTGAATCAACCGGTGCCAATAAATCCAAATCAGTTCAGGAACGGGAAAATATTCCAAATCAGCCCGGAACGATTACGCACCGTGTAACTACCCAAGAATTCAGAAATATAGATTTCTTTTTTGCATGTTTTAGTGTTTTTTTTGTAATTAAATTTGTAATTAAAGATATACAACATACAAAAAGATACAAATGTAGAAAGGGCGTATTTATATACTGAACTGTAAGCTCATAGCTCATAGTGGTATGAAATAAGCCATATTGTTATCTGATTCTACCGTAACAGAAACTTCTATATAAACTTCTATAATATAATATCCATCAACTTGATAATAATTGCTGAAATGACCTAAACTTGTATGTTGATGGTTTTCTTGAATTAATTATAAGTTAATTAGGTTTTGCCTACGATAAAAGCAAATAAGTGTTTCACCATTTTAACTAATAATGAAAGAATTCGAGGTAATATTGATGATAAGTTGATGTCATTAATGCGCGATCTAAGACTATTGAAGATTCTAAATATCTACTGAAAGTGAATTTTATTTTGTTTCATTTCCTAGATTTGATTAGATAGTCTGCATAAATGTGTTTGCAAAAGGAATGATTCGTTTAAAAAGCTCGCAGTGATATATGAACAGTTCAAATAACAATTTTATTACTTATCTTCGCTCATCGTAGAAAGATTCTGATGGAGATACAATCTCTCAAACTATTTGTAAACTTTACTTTAACTCATATTTACATGAAGTGTGTATTGAGAGAATAATAAAATCTTGAAATCTTGAAAAAGTGTATGACTGGAATTATGTTTTGTGGTGGCAAAAAAGCAAACGCAAAGCAAATAAACAGCCAGACAATTGTTCCATTTACTTATGATAAGATCTCATGAAAAAGAGCATGCATGCGTCGTGCAGTTTGGTATATTTATTGTAATGAATAATGCACACCATGCAAAATGTAATTAAAGACACCATTGTATTTTCTTATCCTTATCACGAATCAACTTTTTTGCGAGTATGGAAAAACGAATTTTAAATTGAAATGATTTGTTGACACCCGAAACA
This sequence comes from Ruditapes philippinarum, assembly GCF_026571515.1. NCBI lineage: Eukaryota > Metazoa > Mollusca > Bivalvia > Venerida > Veneridae > Ruditapes > Ruditapes philippinarum. The sequence continues at coordinate 60,477 of NW_026853468.1, forward strand.
GGTTTATGAGCATGTAAATATAATCTAATATGTCACAAAGAATCAAATGTTTACTTTTAAACTTAGAAGATTTGGTAACACTCTTATGACCTAATTGCCGAAAGCCTTTTTGCTGTATTTCGGGTATTTAATCATAAATCTTTTACATTTACATTAAATTTATATTTAAATGTACGTTTATACACTGGAAAGTCAAATGACACTATTATAACAAGACGATTTTGAGGTGGTTATTTAAATATCTACAGGAATGGCGGAACGACTGACACAATTCAATTTCTGTGTTTCCAATCGTAACCATCGATCACAATGACATGCCAGGAAACATTTTAAGAATATATTTCTCTGATGGTCTTGTATTCCTCGTTTATTCTGACGCCTTTTGTCTCTGATTTAAATTTCGTTAAATACTCGCGGCAGTTAATCACACCTTTTTTCTTTGCTTTCAAAACGAGAACCTCCGTTGTTGTTTCATTGCTTTGGAGGGATCATCCCTTTTAACCCATTTTTATCCATGTTAAAAAATAAAGTCTTTTATACCATAAAGTTTGTGTTTTACCTTTTAACATTATTATTTATGTTAAAATTTCTACGATTATAAAGCTTCTGTTTAGTTTTGCCTTTTAATTAATCTTTAATTGAATAATGACGATTTGCACGTGTGTGTTAAAATGATTAAACGGTCTCAGCTTCTTCTCTCTTTGTAAAAGACAACGTTTTCTTTTGTTCTTAAGTTGAAGTTTTAAATTGGTGAACATTTGTACATAAAAATCTTGAAGAAGAATGATCCCTCGGAAGCATTTATCACAACAAAGTACATGGGAATTGCAGACTCGGCTTGATTGATTCTGCACAAGAGGGGTTATGAAAACGTGCAACATCTCTCACGTCCCCTAGCACCAGTTTGAGCGGAATTCAAATATGCTACAATCAATGGTCACGAAGGACCAGAACAATGATAAGTTCATACATTTTCTTTTGGATGAAATTTGTATGTCAGTAATTTTATATTATACCAAATCTGATTAACTCTTAAACTACTGTAATTCTTAAAAGCACATTATTCCCCAGAAACGTTTTTTATTTCTCAAAAACTTTATTTTTGGTGTCCTGATTTAATCTCCTACAAAAGTTCATGATAAACAATGTCTTTTGTCTGCCCATTCATAAATGATATACAATTCTGGTTAAAAACAATTAACAACTGAAAAGTTTATAAGTATATCTGGTCATCAGATGTCTACTAGTTCATCTTCACTTGCTGAATTTCTTGTTTGGACGCCCTTTGATGCTTTGCATCAATGCTTTTCTTGTATTGATTTAAAACATTTTTTTTTTTTCATATTACATTATATGAAATACTGACCTCCCCCAACACAAATGACTGCCATTTTTGCAATGGAGATAAATATTGTAAAAATCAGGAGCTATCCATTACTAGACAACGCTGCATGACGCAGGCTAGCAAAGCAAATTTCAAAATCATTTGTTACGAGTATCTCTTACAGATTTAGATAATAGATATTTATGGCGACGTGTAATGAAATTTTCTGTTTTCATTGGCGACCAAGAAATGCATTGGCACGATATGCGAAAGCTATAATGTTTCAGAAAATTTCACAAAATTATTCGATATATTTTTGTTAGAATTAATTAACGAGTCGCTGACAGGTGGCAACAGGGATAAAGTGGGAAAAGCACTTTTTTACACAGATTAATCGATAGCAGTTTCTAAGATTACCCTTTTTTATCACAACGATTTATCAACACAGCGGTTTAGGAAACTTGTAAATTTTGTGTGATATGTATATTATATAATTGGTTTGGTTTGAAAAGCAAATTTGAGGATTTTTTGTGTGCAATTAAGAGCATGTCACTTAAACCAAAAGAATCATTTTAAAACATATACAATATTTTACGTTCAATAAGCATGCCCTTGGATATCTTAAGGCCTCAACAGACGGTAGAGTTTTGAAGTAAAACACCAATTAAAACTTAGGTGTCCAAACAAATATTAATATGTTAAGGCTTCTATTTCTTGAACTCGTATTTACAGGATCGATTAAAATAAAAAAGATTAGTAACTTACAAAAACAACAATGTTCTTTTGATATTCACTGTTTTACCCTGCCATATTAACAAACAACCATTGACATCAACCTAATACTTTAGCACCATTTACTCCCGATCTCTAGGAGTAATAGAGAGTAATGAATATTGCACGGATTCTCCGTACTTTGTATATAACATAAATATTTATATTTTGGTAGTAATTGCTAAGAAGTCATTCCTTTGATAGATGTGGGGATGTTAATAGCTAAAGGCATGAATCCAATTAAAGTGTATATATATCCAGCATTTACTAATAATCTTTACTTGAGGATATTGGTCCAGATGGTTTTTGTGTTTTTGTACACATTGTTTCACACTGGCTTTTCATAGGGGCATTATTCCTCAAAGGTTCATTATTCTCGGGAAATCGGGAAATACTTTTACAAATGTATTTTTATTCCAGAAAAAAACAACACTTTTTGTTTTTGATGTCCTTTTATTGTTCCCAAAACGTTATTCACTGGCCAATCATCTGAATTATATTTTGCGTCAGTTGCTTTCTTTGAATAAGTTCATGTATATTTATTTGGTATTTTGTATGGAAGTCAAAATACTACTTTGTTTACAATTTGCTACTTCATGACAAATAACTCTCTATAGGTAATAAGCATCTTACATGCTCTAAAACCAATATTTAAACATTTTTTAAAACTGAAGTGCCCCTTCTAAATAAGGAAAAAAATAGTCGTTTTTGAAGAATAATGTACCTTTAACTATAAAAGATTTCACTTACCACTACAAAAAAGTGTCCTAATGTTTCCGCTTTAGACTATGTCATTGCACTTGAACACACTTAACCTTTTTGGACGATTATTTCGATGTGGAATACCGATAAATGACCTTGACCTAAACATGATATAATATTTTAAGCTCTTTACCTTTAAGGCGATACATTCAATGTAGAATACCGATTAATGTCCTTGACCTTTAAACGATATAACTTTTTTGAAGGGCAAATCTAAAACAGAGTAAATAAATTGTTTTGTAACTTTGTTGCTCACAGACATGAAACGGAAATATACGTATTTTGCAAACAAATCTTGCTATTATTAAAGTTATTGCCTTTTAATATCTTTCTAATTATTCATAATTATCTTTATTATCTTTTATGTTTCTCTTTATTATCTTTTATGTTTTCCCCCAATAGTTTTCTTGTTTGATAAATTCTTCCCTTCCGGTTTTAGTTAACAATTGATAAATAAATCGTTAAAAAGACGCATTTTCCTTTAACCCTATTTGTAGAAGGAACTCGAATGATGTTCTCTCTTGGCTTCCATAGTTCTGTTATTGAATTCACCATATGCTTTTTTAATTAATACTTAACATGCATCAGTACTCAATGTACCTGTGTTGTAATAAACAAAATGTTTAGTCCAATTTCCGCTTGATATTACTTTTTTCTTATGATGATTCTGAAGGAACGAGGTGCATTTCTGTACTGGTTTATGTTCAGTGCCATCCTGGGCGCCTTTCTGGAGGTCTGTTTGTGATTGGGTTTTCTCGTGGGCTGTAGTCTGTGAACGTCATTCTGCCCGAATAGCTAATATTATTTTAAACAATGTCTAAATGACTTTGATTACTTAAAATAATAATTTAACCCCCAGAAACTACTATTTCTGTAGTTAAAATGCATATGTTACATGGAAAGTTATAAATACAACATGTATTGAGAGTAATGCATTTATTCTTTTGTATAATTTATGTTTTGATAGAAAGCAGACTTTTTTATATCTGCCAAGTGCAGTAAAATAACATAGCTTTCTATTCTACGGAAATTAACGAACAATGCCGGAATCTCACGAGCTTATGTTGGGCTGGAAATTTTGATAATAGCAAAAAATTTGATGGAATTTACGAAATGCACCGTAAACAGTCTGTTATAATTTTATTACGTTTAATAATGTTCCGTAACGAAAGGGGCGTGCCAACTTGCAAGGCGTGTCGCATGTTCAATTAGCGCACTATATTTTTAAACTGCAGTGCAATTATCGAATGAAATTATTCGTGAAGAAAACATGTGCTTCCAAGAGGTAAATTTTTATTTTTGAGAAAAGCAAACTTTCTGAAATAATAAAGAAAAATGATAAATGATGTAGGTTATAAAAATAACTTAAATTTCTTGGTAAAATATCAAATTTGATTGATATGGATTTAAACTAAACTAAAACAAAAAAGTGTCTAGATATAGCATTGCAAAAGTTTGATACAATATTGTAATATACGTTATTCATAAATACTTGTCTGAATACATGTCAAAACATATGGTTTACAACGTACCGACCTTTACACGTACCGACGTAAACATGAACGACGTTAACACGTACCGAAGTTAACCAACCTTGTTATGCATCAGTCACTGCAAATATTGCTATTATATAATGGGATTCAAATATGAATACTTATAACATGGATTGGGCGCCCGTTGCCGAGTGATTATGGTCGTTGACATCAAACCACTTGGTCCTTACCGCTGTGAGTTCGAATTCCGCATGGGACATTGAATTTTGTTATGTGAGGAAATTATCCTTGCTTACGCAAAGTCTTCGATGGCTGTTCGGGCGTGAAAAAATGCACGGAGAGGCACCAGAGTTCGTGCTTGACCTGTAATCCTTGAATGTCGCCATATGACATTAACAGTGTTTGTGCGACTTAAATTCCAGCATAGTCATGCTTAACATTGTATGATTTAACCTTCTCTGTCCGAACAAATGAAATGAATTATTGTAGGAAATGTCTATCTGTGAAACTGTAAACAAATGACTTTAAGACTGACATTGCATCATTTCATTTTACCATTATTAACAGGAATTCGAGTGTATCTATCAAAACCAAATACAACGCCTGCAATTCCATTAATTAAATTTCGTCTAAATCAAAACTGTTGATCTTGGAATGCATGAGAGAAAGAGGCTGTCTGAAAAAAAAAACTTGAAAAGATTTCAAGATTCACAGATAAAAATCTGGAATAGATATACACAGACTTGTTAAGAAAGTTAATGTGCTTCTGCGATGACAAACATTGGCACTTTTAGTTTGATTTATTACATTTTATTCTTAACCACTTAAAAATGAACACTTGTATAGTAAAAGAGACAGTACTCTCATCTTTTAGTTTTATAGTTGATACGAATTTATTTTAGATTAAGTCGGAAGCTATTTATCCTATCGGAACACTCTCGAATCCGTTTCTTGAAGCAATGAGTGTAAAGTTTCTTGCTCAAAGAAACAATGTCTTGCCCCTAACGCGGTTTAAACACACGCGGCCAGCAATCCTTTAGATAACTAGTCCGACGAGTTAACCACACGCCATGCCATCTTTGGTCTTCCTTCACAAATAAAGTTGGCTTGACTAACCATTGAGACCGTGGAATACTTATCAACCTATTAAGTTTGTAATAAACAGTGTTTCATTAACATTTCCTTGTTCAGCTTTTTTACGGCTCACAACATTAAACAGACGGTGTAAGAACGTTTCATGTGATATGATAAATAAGCCTCAAGGTATTCATGACTGGCAAAATTTATTAGATTACAAAAGAATAAAGGTTTAATGAAAGTGGTTGCAAATATGCATTAACCACGTTCTTTGAATTGTTTTTAAGATGTTGTTTCTCATTTGTAGACGCCCAGTTAGATAATATTGCTTTCAATTATTACCTGCATAAAATGTTTCGTATTTAGTATATACATGTATCGAATGCTATATGAACAAACAGCGCGTGCAATATATACATAAAATGCGTGCTACATAAACATACAATTCGAGCAGTAAATACATAGAATGAGTGCAATATATACACATACCGCTTCTATACATACAACGCGTGCAATATTTATACATAAAACGCGTGCAATATTTATATATACAGCGCGTGCAATATATACATACAACGCGAGCAGTATATACATACAACCTGTGCAGTTTATACATACAACGCGTGCAATATATACAAACAACGCGTGCAGTATATACATACAACGAGTGCAATATGTATATACAACGCGTGCAATAAACATGTATATATTCATTGTACATGTAACAAATGCAATATAAAAAAATCATATGTTCAATTTATACAACGCGCGCAATATAAACATACAACGCATGCAATATATACATACAACGCGTGCATCAAATACATACCGCGCGTGCAATATAATTATACATCAACGCGTGCAATAATAACATGTACTTAGAATACATACAGTATGCATAAGGAACGAGTGCAGTTTGCAAGAAAAAACGCGTACAATATATATTTATACAAATTCCCTTGTATATATATACATACACACTTGTTCGTCTCAACCCAAATACATGCTGATTCCTAAATAGTTCGTTAAAAAACCCCAAAAAAAACCTTCGTTTACAGTGACAGGCAAAAATAAATTATATGCAATGGTTAATTTGTGTATTAGAAAAATAATAAGTATAATTCAAATTTGTTTAAAAATAGTGGTATTTTGAACCCAAAATTGTTCTTTGATTCCAAAGCAATTTAACTGAAATCCTGCTGGAAATATTGCTGACATGCATAATCTGTGTTTGAAGAACTTTATAATTCAAGTTACCTTTTAATAAAATGAAAACGAGCTTGCACTACATAACACTTGTATCATGCAGCTTCCTTATCGTGCTCACAATTTTTTAGGCTGATGGAAAACCTGAAAACAAAGTTAAGATAATAGGCAAGGTACATTATAATGGCCTTAATAACGGACAAGATACTTTATTTTCGTTTTTTTTTTATATCATATATGTCTTAGAAACATTCCAAATGGACGTGTATTTAAGGTAAAATAACTGATTTCGATACATGCTCATTCAAAAAAGTTTCTTTAGTTTTACCTATTTTGTCCTAATACTTAAAAAAATTATCATATTATTATTGAATTATCAAATCTTTAACCAACCTAACTTGTTTTTGCTTTTATTTTGGAACAGTCCGTTCGAAGTTCAAGAAATTATATATCAAAATAAGAACAATTGAGAGAGCGTAGGCTATATCAAAATAAGAACAATTAAGAGAGCGTAGGTAGTCCGATTGCACATACGTTAAGGCTGGTCTGCCTGTATATTGGGGGGAAAGTTTAGCCAGTTTCGATTCCAGCTGGCTAACCTTTAATACCTCCACATTTTTAGAGGCAACATTAGACATAATCGTATGAGTATGTAAAAAAACTACATGTTTCTTATTGAATGAAATTGACCTTCTTACTTGTGTCAGAAAAAATACAATAGCAACAAATGACAAGAACAAAACACACAGCAAAGAAGTAACAGCGGTGTTAAAGACACAAAACAACACAAATATCATTTTACTTATAGTTCCACAATTGCAAAAATTGCTGACAGTTTTATGTTTATATAAGTAATAACCATGAATTCATTATGAGTAAATAGATGTTGTGTTCGAAACAATCCTATAAGTATATTCAATAAGAAATCTTTATGTTCATAACGAGAAAATGCTGATGAAATATTGATGTTGAAATATATGTGGTATTTGGTCTAAATTAGAAATATTTAGACACATATTTATTACATAGATAAAATGGGAAATTCTTGTTCATTTTGTATCTTTAACCGAGTGATTTTGTTGGTAAACTGTGGAAAAAGAAAATGGTATTTGAAACAAACAAACAAACAAACAAACAAACAAACAAACGAACAAACGAACGAACCGAGCAACCAACCAACCTACATCGACAAATAAGCTAACAACCAACCAACAAATTAATAAACGCAATTCTTGCGAAATCTGTTTTCGAAGCTCACACCCAGCAAACTACCAACCAACCAACCAACCAACCAACCAATTTTAACGCCACTCTTGAGAAAGCTGTTTTCGAAGCTCACTCGAACGAACAAACAGAACCCAGCCAAACACCCACCTACCCTCCAAACAACCAACAACAAATAAATTAACGCCATTCTTGAGAAAACTGTTTACTGGTCATCTTACACAAAAACAGACATATGTCTCCTATATAAACCACTTGATGTGTATTGTTGCTTTCACCTTGCACGATTTAAAGATAAACGTATAATTTAAGAGAATGTATCCAGCATTTGGCTTCTATACAAATGACATATGACTTTCAACTTTCTACGATAATCGTTGAGATTTAACATAAGAAGGTCAATGACAAATTTTGATCTGTATGAAGATTTGAGGTGATGGAAGGCCCCGATTGCCCTTCTGTGCATAATTTCAAGTATGTGCAGGCATTTGAATAGAACCCCCGACCTTTTTTAACGAAGCTAGGCAGCAATGATTAAGCGCATCGACGCAATAAACAGATGCAATTTATTTCCTTTGTTCAAAATTACCATCATCAATCAACCATTTAATTAATTAACAGACAGAGACTCGTGTTATCAGATGTTTTGTAATTCCTCATTAGTTCTGACGCTTTGCTAAGCTGTTTAATCAAAGACTTAACTATATTTCCGACTTGGTAATCAATCATTAAACTTTGCCATTCGAAAACACAATATAGATAGAAAGAAATAGATGTAATTGGTTTATACAAAATTGAGTTTAGTTCGATTGTTTATGAAGTTTAAAGCTTGTAGAAACATTCCCGAATCCGTTCCTGGAACCAACCAATATTGAGTAATAAGTGTAAATTTTCTTGCTCAAGGAAACAATTGCTAGCTCCTGACAGGGTTTGAATCCACGCGGACAGCAATCCTAAGATAACTGGTCCGACGCGATAACCACTCGGCCATACCGCTGAGTTCGAGTTCGTTTTCCAGGGCCTCTACAATGTAGAAAGTTAATATCATTGCATTTTATTCCACCAACAATAGGCATCATCCTGATTGTTCCAGTTGTCTAAACACGCATGCGCTACTCAAAAACTTGAGTGTGGCTGAATACGTTCCTTGTTTGGAGTTTCTTTTATCAGATTAAATTTATCCGAAGGAGATTTAAATGTTAATAGTGCTTTAGTGACGCCGTTTCTGAATAAATAAACGTGGCAAATACAAACCGTTGAAATTTATTTACTCATGAATCCAAAGCACAAATGAAATCTTATTATGACGAGAGTTTTGGTTTTACATCACGTTTGACAAGATCAGTGATTCTATTTTGCACTTTGGTGTATTAGAAATCTTACATCAATCACGTGTGACAAAATCCATGGTTCTATAATGCACTTTGGTATTAAATAAAATTCAAACTTTCGTCACTTTCAATAATGTGCGCTGTTCTGGCGTTACCTGACATAATTGAACCTGTTTCACATGACATTATTCATCAACCTAAGGACAATTATTACTTATTCGACAGAACAAAAGACTACATTGTAATGTTTGCCTAAACTCCAGTTCTGAAGTCCCTTTGAATTGTTTTGAAATTTTCATTATCAATTTGAATATAATTGGAGTAAATGATTAGAATATAATAAACTCCAAACAAAGACATTTCAGATTTCTTTGCTTTAAATCCACTTAACGATAATTTGTTTAATGTTCATAAAAACTTTCATACACTCCTTATAAAAAAACAAAACAAAAGGTTTTAACAAGGACATATAATATGATTAATAATTAGCAGAAAAAGAGCAACGTACTTAAATACTTATAATCACTTTCAATCTATTTATTTTATCTATTTTAGGACAAATATCTGTATCGTCTTTAAGGCACATCACTAGAGTTTTTTTTGACATGACGAAACTGCAAATACTTTTTTTTCGAGATTAATGTTCCGTTTGATATAGGTCTTGACCAACAGCTTGTGTGCAAACTTTCAGATCATTTGTTCACTTATTTTTGCAGAATACTTATTCTGACCCCAGATCCCAGATGTGTGTTATCCGGAACTCGGCAAATGGGTGTTTTTCCCCAGCTAATCCGTAGGTACAAACAAACTTTAACTGTTATTGCTTCACGGTGCACTACCCGTCACAATAGATAAGTCAACCTGTTGCGCTTATTTTTAGACATGATTCTGTAAAAATTTGTTTGTACCTACAGATAAGCTGGAAAAAATCCAATTATTCATAATTCCGGAGTAAATCTTGCATCGCTTTTCACACAAAAACGGGCTAACAAATGCACAAAATCATTTTGAGCATGTTTTTTAATTATCTTTTGTATATATCTTTCTTTTATGTTCCATTAGATCTATGTAAAAGAAATTCAAATTTTATGTTTTTAGTTTTTTTGTCCTCAGTGGAGCCTCTTGAACAAGAAAAGTATTCGCTTAATTTCAAATTATTTTCATTGCAGACCAAAAAGAACAACTGAATCCTCCATAACATTTTGCTGATGTGCAGAATCTTTTTCAACTGTTTTATAATTCAAGTTATCTTTTATTTGATTTAAATGAAATAAAAAAACGTCTTTGCACTACAAGACACTTGTATCAAGCAGTTAGTCTAGTTAAATGTCTGCTTTTCAAAATGCCCTAGATAAATACCGTACGCCATTCCTTGCCGTTTCCCGAGAGAAATCTAAAATATCATTCTGATCATTAAAGGTATATCTTTGCACGTTGCTTATAAGAATTTTATACTTGAACATTACATTACCACAATCAGTTTATTGTGATCTCAGATTGATTGTGATTTCATGACCCAATGACTTAAAAAAGGTTCTTTATGTTTAATAAATATTGGTTCCTGTGTTTAACTGCCCTACAAATCGGATATATAGATATGTTTTGCTTTCTTTTTGTCTTTCAGTACATTTTTGTAATTAAAAGCATAAAAAATAGATACAGATGTAGAAGGGACGTATTTTAAGTCTGGACTGTAAGCTCGCTAGTGGTATGACATAAGCCATTTTTATCTGATACAACCATAATAGAAACTTCTATATAAATTTTCTATAATATATTTTATCATTGTTTGGGGACCTTTCTGTTGAAAATGTGTCAGAGTTAAATCGTTTACATATACATGCACAGTGCGTTAACTGGAGTGCAGGTGTTAGTTACCAGCACTCCACAGCATGCCCTTTGAATGGCTCCTTTTTTCTGGGGTTTACTTATTTTGCCGACAGAGAAAGGGAAAGCTATAGAAATATCATATTCACATGCTCGCTCATCGGTTACTTTTTTCGAGGGTTGTATATTGTGACAACAGCAAACATGTTTTTCTTTTTGACTATGTTACAAAAGAGAAAAATACAAAACGGTCAAAACACTCGACAATATGATTTATACTCGGATAGCCTCGTGTTTCGATGCTCCTTCTGTAACATATTCATCTACTTGATATTTATTACTGAAATGGCCTTAACTTGTATGTTGATGGTTGTAATAACTATGTGTACTTGAATTAATTATAAGTCAATTAGGTTTCACCAGCGATAAAAGCAAATTAGTGTTTCCCTATTTTAACTAATAATGTAAAAAGTTTACGTAATATTGATGAAAAGTTGATGTTGGCATTAATGCGCTATCTAAGACCATTAAAGATTCTAAATAGCTATCGTAAGTAATTGTTTTAGTTCGTAGATTTGAGTAGAAAGTTTCCATAAATGAGGTAGTTAAAGATTGAATTATTTAAAAGATGGTACCGATGTATGAATAGTCGATGTAAGAATTTAATTACTTATCTTTGCCAATCGTAGACAGGATTTTGATGAAGATATAATCTCTAAAACAATTTGGAAACTTTGCTTTTGTATATTTCTAGAATTGTATTTTGTGGTGGCAAAAAAGCAAACGCGAAGCAAACGAAAAATAACAAATTAACAGCCAGACTATTGTTCCATTTACTGATGATAAGATCTCATGAAAAAGAGCACGCATGCGTCGTGCAGTTTGGCATATTTATTGTAATGAATAATGCACTCCATGCAAAATTTAATTAAAGGAGCCATTGTATTTTCTTATCATAATTATGAATCAACTGTTAATTTTTTTGCGAGTATGGCAAAAAAAAAAAAATGAATTTTAAATTGAAATGATTTGTTGACACCCTAAATAGGTTTCTTGAGTATATCAGCATTTATTTTAGTATTACCCTTGCAAGGGCTTGAGCGGGACTGAAAAGTGCTAGAATTAGTGACCCCGAAATACCAGAAAAATGAAATAACAATAAGTTTTGGACAGTTGAATGCCAGTAATTTTATATTATATCAAATCTGATAAGCCTTAACCTATTGTAATTCTTAAAAGCAATCTTCCCCACAAAAATGTTTTTTTTTGTTTCTCAAAAGCTTTATTGTTTGTGCCCTGATATAGTCTTTAAAATATGTCATTGATCTGAACCATCATTTGTTTCCTTTACTCTTTCGCAATTTATACAGATATAATATTTTGTATGGTGGTCAAAATACTACTTAGTTTTCATTTTACTTCTTTCATGACAAGTGATTTCACATTCAGCTCTTCTTACTTCACGTGTTCAGCATCTAACATGCTCTAAAACCATTATATCAACGATACAAACCTCATGTTTGCATTTTTAAAGAAGGACTTTAGTTTTTTTTCTGAGGTATAATGTACTCTTAAATAGACCTGACCAGTTTCCATTTTTTGAACGGTTCGTTTTAAATTTTGGGACATAAAGATGGTATTTTAATATAAGAGCATGTTTAGATTTTACAAGTGGTCTTGCTTTTATACACACATCATGTTTTTCAATTTAAATTTTACTCACCTGTTAACTGGACATGTACAACAAATCTATACGTTTAAATCAACATATTTTAATACAACTGTACATCTCCCGAATGTTCTTGGAACCTAGAAATATACGTAATCTTGGCCATCTTTCTCAATGCCTTATGTATGATTACAAATTTCTAACCAACTTACAATGACAATAGCTGACAGCTTCAAAAAGCTGTTTTCATATAAAATAGTAGTGCAAATATAGTGTGCTAAGATTAAAATTACTTTTTAACTTCACTTTCTCCCATTTTTGGATAGAAATTACTACATCAACACTAAAAATGTGAGTAAACAGAAGTGTGATATATGATCCAATGCCATCCATCAACAAAATCTTCATCAACAAATTTTTGTCTTCAGGAACTATTCTTTTTTACAGTAGTTTTTTAATTGTCTTTATCAGAGAGCAAATGTACCGTTTTTGGAAATCTGCTGGTAGCATCCATATGCTCGTTTTAAATCAAAACATGTATAAATTGTTTATTCAAAATAACGGTTTTCTTAGCAGGAACGCTGGCACCAAAAGAAAGCATTGTTGTTAATCAGAAACTCATTAGTGTCATTTTTAAGGCGGTAATTGTGTCTTAAAATTAAGTATGACTTTGTTTGATTATAACTGATAGAGCACCGTCTGTGTCATTGCAAAACATTTATTCAATAGGGCAGTTCAGCGTACTTAGTAATCATTTGTTAACTAGAACTGCGGAAACGCCGAAACACATAAACCATTAGAACTTAAATTACTCTCATGTTTTGTCTTTTGATAATTGTATTACAGCCAGTGGTCCTGTATAAAATGAATAGCTAAATCAAGCTCAAAAATTATTTTGAGAATTGAGGCATCCGTGGCCGAATGGATAATATCGTTGACTTCTTCAAACCACTTGCCGCTCACCGTTGTTGATTTGGATTATTTGATGTGATGAAGCTATCTAACTAGCTAACGGAACGTCGTCGGTTTTACTCAGGTGTCCGCTCGTGCTTTAAATAATGCACCGAGCGTCACCTTAATAAAGCTGAAAAGTCGCCATATGACCTTTTCTGTGTTTGTTTAAGCATCTTTAATAAAATGTTTCGAACGGGATTTTGATTTAAAACGAGCATATGGATGCTATCCATTTGAAATTTGAAATCATATCTATGAATGTAAAAATAACTTAAAATAAAATGTTGATATAATTAACATAATTCGTATGTTCAACATAAACCTAGAAAGCTATAAATTGCTATAAAAATGTGTTATATAATCATTCACAGCTATGTTTTCAAATATCAAATGTATTCGTGTATATGTTATATGTTAACTATTTGCTGCACTCGTACGTACTTCCGCATTGAAGTCATTTGTTTTGGAATAAGAAATTATAACAATTTAAAACTATTTTTTAAATCAAGAAAAAGACTTATGTTTTAAATTAGTGTTAAAAAGTTGGTACATGTAATTCAAAACAATTTATCATGCATAAGGAGAACGGATAAGTTGCGAAGTTATCTTTCTACCGTAACAGGTAAAAATAATTTCTAAAAAGCAAGAGCTCTTTTGATGAACATTGATAATTTGTCGTATTTATGCTCATTTCAGATATATGTAAATTCCTTTCTTCCAGCACACGAACCAGTTTTGATTTGAGCACTTAAAAATTGTTTAATCAACCTATATATTTGTCTTTAGCTTGCAAAAAGTTTCACCTGAAAATATCAAGTGATTATCATATAGATGATAACTTTTCTCTGATTGTTCACAATTTAAGATTAAATTGCCTTAATGATTAATTTGTAACGGAGATTAAATTATTTTGTCGGTATTGGTTCAGATAATGTTCCTTAATTTAAAAATACCGAGATAAAATGAAAATGAAATTAATGTTACAAATGTAATGCCACATTTCATACCCCAGGCATTGGTTTATTTTAGTGTAAAGTGTTTAAGAATTAAAGATATCAAATATTCGGGGAGATAAAAGATATAACGACAAGTAATAAGTCAATAGTTCATCTTTTTTATTGTTGATGATCATTAATTTTAGTATTTCTAAAGGGTGTATTTAAGTAGATAAAAATTGAAACGTTACTAATACCCTACAGGGAGAAAATAAAACAGGCTCTGTTTGATCGAGTTAAATCAAGTCTAAAATTCTAAATTTTTTAATTGAATTGAGAATTGCAGTGCTGTAGAGGCATCTTTAGACTATTGATGCGTCTGCAAGTCTCGATAAGGAAAAAAAAAAAAAGACATTGTAAATTTAGCTAAAACGTATACAATATGGCTCAACATGCTCTTATTTGCATAATACCGAATATATATAGATAGGGAATATTGCAGGAGCGTTAAATTCTGGTTGATAAACAGCGGGTAGTTGCAAGGCCAAAGATCCGCGAGTGTGTAATACACTCCATCAATCAACGCGAGAAATCAGCTAATCTTGTAAATATCTTTTTGGTATAATAAATCCCTTCTGCTAAATTGCATGAATAAAATCTGATCGTCTAAACGTCCCTAATCATTCCTGACGTCACGAATAGAGCAATATAAGGTGATGAGTTTTTTTGTTGGTGGAGGTGGGCTTGTTACACCGCACCAACGAAGTATAGGTTATATGGCGACTTTCAAGCTTTACTGGTGGCGGAAGACCTCAAGTGCCATTCGTGCATTATTTCAGGCAAGAACGGACATCTAACTAGAATGACCGACGTTTCAGATGTATGATTTTGATTAGAAAATGATCATAATTTTATAAGAAACCTTATAAATATATACATGATGTATTAAAATATGCAGTTAGATTTGTTGCATTTTAAACACTTCAGGACCGTAATTAGGGGTTAAGTTTCAAGGTGCACACAACACCTTTCACTACAAAGACATCGTGTATTTCCAATTAATTTTTTTTTGTTATCATATAATTGTTGTTTAGCCCCACTGCTTTGCATTTAGTTACCAATTTTCATTTCAATTTAATCCATGGTCCTGGTTCTAACTGGTTCTGGTTTGAGCCATGGGAAAATAGTTTTTGGCAAAAACATTATGTAGTTGTAGATGACAAAGATTTAAATATTCAAGTAAAAGGATGGTAGAATTTTTTTTACTTTTTGTTCCGTTGTAGAAATGAAAAAAGAACCGTCTCATGTACAGACTGAATAAAAATGAGTCTGTAATATTAATGTAATTTTGTTGTGATTTTAATGCTTCCGGCTTCAGATTTTTATAGCGTTGAATATGCATGTGGTAAACAAGGTAATTTTTTAATGGGCGAATTGTCCACCGTTTAGAGAAATTCTACAAATAGTTTTTTAAATGTACGCTCTGCTTCAACGAAATGCTTGCAGCATTTGTTACTCTGTCATGCATATTGAGCAAGTTACAAACTGTACCAGCTTACCAGCCAATACTAATTATCATTGTATATAAACATCGCACATATTTATTTTCATGGAAATCATCAATGCTTGGTCGATAATTGGATTCCAATCTTGTTACCAGTTTTTATCAATACATAGTTCAAAGAAACCGTTTACAGTCAATTACCAGACAAACATAAGCAATTCATAAATATTTAACATCATTTCTGGAAAACGATGTGATTTGTATCATATTTTATCGTTTTACAGTTAGCATGTCTGTTAAGAAATAAAAACAGTTAACTTATCTTTTCAAGAAATCTGTACGCGAATGTGCACTTCTGACCATTTCCTTTTTATGCATTCCATAAATGAAGTATTTTATGTAGACGTTTGCCATATTATTGAATTTTTTTGTGAAGAAATGTAATATATATAACGAAATGCGCAATATTGTAGCAAAGAAATAAGCTGAATTTATTTTATGGTAAACATATCTATGTATAATTGTAACGAAAAAAAAATGAAATAATATCAATTTCTTTTGGGTAGAATATAGTTGATTAAAGTTATTATAATATATATCGAACTTTTGTTATTGTCATTTTTCTCTTTCTATTTTTAAATGTATTTATTGTCAAATTGTGTGTGTAACAATTTGTTTGCATACTCCTTGTAATGAACACATAAGAATTACGCCAAGTGCTTATTTCTCGGCATTTATATATCAATGCTTCTTTATATAATCCAGCCATGTTCACTCCTGAACAATTATTGGTTTGGTCGTTTTATTTCGTATACTTATATCAATAAAAAGTCAAACATCACAATTATTTTATTCAAGTTTTACCTAGCAAGCAAGAATTATGGAAATGCTATAAAATCATATAAGGAACACTAGAATACTACAACACTTAAATTTATAGTTTATATTATTACACAACCAGCTGATTTATATTCATTTTCCAGCTTACTGTATGAAATCATTTCACAATAATGCAAAAATATCAAAAACTTATATTGGTTTGATTATTTTCTACTGTAAACAGTAAATACTATAAACATTTAGTGTATATCAAGGCCATTATGGCTAAATCCAGCTAATTTTGCAATTTCGGCTGCCTTTCATTTATACACTAGTGCGAATATTTCAAACACTTATTTTGGCTTGTTTAGTTCAGGTCAACCACGTTAATATGGTATTACAATTTAAACAAATTTACTGTATTGATGAATATAAAACGATCATAAAGAAGTTGCGTTTTTAATCGGGGCATATTGTTTTGCTCACATTAACAATACTACTTCACTGAGGACTTTCGTCGTTATGGGACCGAGATATCTGTACCATTTGACGTAGGTCTAGATCAATGACTTCTTTGCAAATTTTCTGGTCATGCGCTCGACAGACAGAGACTCTTGTTATCAGACGTTTTGTAATTCCTTATTAGTTCTGACGCTTTGTTAAGCTGTTTAATCAAAGACTTAACTATATTTACAAATTAAACTTTACCATTCGAAAAAACAAAAGTATAGAAAGAAATAGATGCAATTGGTTTATACAGAATTTGGTTAAGTTCCATTGTTTGAGAAGCTTAAAGCTTGAAGACACACTCCTATCGAATCCGTTTCTGGAACCAACCAGTACTGAAGAATGAGTGTAATGTGTCTTGCTCAAGGAAACAACTGCTCGCTCCTGACAGGAGTTGAACCCACGCGGACAGAAATCCTTTCTTAGATTACTGGTCCGACGCGATAACCGCTCGGTCATGCCGCTGAGTTCGTTAATAATATAAATGCAACATATGAGGCTTAAATAGATACATTAGTGTACCATACCAATTATTTTAAGGGCAATATGGTACAAGCTAAATCAAATCCATAACTCGATGGACAAACTGAAGTATGTCTATCAAAACATGAAAATACTGCTTGCAAAGCCTTCATCAATGCTGTTGATGTTGGAAGACAAGTGGTTAAGAAGATGATTAAAAAATTGAAGAGATTACAACTTGCAACGATACAATCTGTAAAAAAGATATACACATACTTGTTAAGAAATTTTATGAGCTTCTATGATGACATCAATTGGCACTTCTCGCTTTATTTATAGCATTTCATGCTGGCCCATTTGTAGACATTAAGATATATTCCCTGCCAGGTTATGAAATTGTGTTAATATATATTTTTTTGCAACAGAGCTTCGTGTAAACGTCACCGAAATAGTTTGTGCTTCAATCATTTTTTTTAAATTAATTTTCTCAGCTGTTAAATTATAACTGATAATGAGGAGTGACTTCGAATAACATACCAATTTGAGGGGACTGTAGGTGAAGGGATATCTAATTATTAAATTTGTTAAAAAATGAGCTACCTTTTGCAACAAAAAAACGTTGAAAATTAATTGCTCACGAATCAAATTCTCAAATGACGTGGAATCTAAATATGACGAGGTCTTTGGTTTTATATCACTTACGTTTAACAAAATCTGTGATTCTATTATGCAGTTTGGTGTTCAAAAATGTACTTTGCTGTGGCGTTACCTGACATTATTGACTCTGTTTCACATGCCATCATTCATCAGCCTTAGGGCATTCATTACTTTCTCTAAAATTCATTACCAAAGACTACATTGTTATTGTTTCCTTAACCCCAGTTATGAAGTCCCTTTGAATTGTTTTGAAATTTTCATTATCAATTTGAACATAATTGGGGTAAATAATTAGGATGTAATGAGCTTCAAACATGAAAGATATTTCAGATTTCTTTGCTTTAAATCCACTTAACGATAATTTGTTTAATGTTCATAAAAACTTTCATACACTCCGTATAAAAAACAAAAAACAAAACGTTTTAACAAGGACATATAATATGATTAATTATTTGCAGAAAAGATCAAAATATGATTAATTATTTGCAGAAAAGATCAAAATACTTATAGCGTTTGATTCAAGAACAAATATCTGTATCGTCTTTAAGGCACTCCACTAGAGTTTTTTTTTTGACATGACGAAACTGCAAATACTTTTTTTTCGAGATTAATTTTCCGTTGGTCTAGACCAACAGCTTGTGTGCAAACTTTCAGATCATTTGCTCAAAATACTTATTCTGACCCCAGATGTGTGTTATCCGGAACTCGGCAAATGTGTTTTTCCCCAAGCTTAATCCGTAGGTACAAGCAAACTTTTACTGTTATTGCTTCACGGTGCACTACCCGTCACAATAGATTAGTCAACCTGTTGCGCTTATTTTTAGATATGTAACTGTAAAAAATTGTTTGTACATACGGATTAGCTGGGAAAAACCCAAATATTCTCAATTCCGGAGAAAGTCTTGCATCGCTTTTCAAACAAAACGGGCTTACAAATCCACAATAATATGATTTTCAATTCAATTTGAGCATATATTTTAATTATCTTTTGTATATCTTTCGTTTATGTTCCTGTAGATCTATGTAAAAGAAATTCAAATTTTATGTATGTAGGCTTTTTGACCTCAGGTGATATCCTTAACAAGAAAAGAAATGGTTTAATTTCAAATTATTTTCATTGCAGATCAAAAAGAACAACTGAATCCTCCATAACATTTTGCTGATGTGCAGAATATCTTTCAACTGTTTTATAATTTAAGTTATCTTTTATTTGATTTTAATGGAATGAAAAACGTCTTTGCACTACAAGACACGTGTATCAAGCAGTTATCTAGTTAAATGTCTGCCTTCAAAATGCCCTAGATAAAGAAAACCTTACGCCATTCCTTGATGTTTCCTGAGAGAAATAAAAATTTCATTCTGATGGTTAAAGGTATTCCTTTGCACGTTGTTATGAAAGAAATTTTATACTCGAATATTACATAACCACAAACATTTTTATTTTGATCTCAATAATTCATAATCCAATTAATTTTAAGAAGTTTTTATACTGTTTAATAAATATTGGTTGCTGTATCTGACTGTCCTACAAATCAGAATTATAGATAATTTCCCTTTTTTGTGTTTGAGGGCATTATTTGTAATTCAAGACATACAGCGTAGATAGAAAGGGCTTATTTAAATACTAAACTGTAAGCTCCCTAGTGACATGAAATAAGCCCTCTTTTTATCTGATTCTTCCATAACAGAAACTTCTATATAAACTTTCTAATAATAAAAATATTCATTTTACTAGTTTTAATTTAAATTTTCTGACAAAGGCCTAAACTTGTATGTTTTATGGTAGTAATTAATTTGTTTTGTTCTTTTAAATTAAATTATAAGTCAAATTTGGTTTTACCTGCGATAAAAGCAAATTAGTGTTTCCCCATTTAACTAATACATGTAATAATGTAAGAATTTGACGTAATACTGATGAAAAGTTGATGTTGTCATTAATGCGCGATCTAAGACCTTTGAAGATTCTAAATAGCTATTGTAAGTAATTGTTTTATTTCGAAGATTAGATTAGAAAGCCTGCATAAATGTGTTTGCAAAAGGAACTATTCGTTTAAAAAGATCGTAGTGATGTATGAATAGTTCAAATAACAATTTAAATACTTATCTTTGCTCATCGTAGACAGATCGTAATGAAGATACAATCTCTAAAACTATTTGAAAACTTTACTAAATGACTGGAATTGTATTTTGTGGTGGCAAAAAAAGCAAACGCAAAGCAAACGAAAAATAACAAATAAACAGCCATACTATTGTTCCTTTTACTGATGATAAGAGCTCATGAAAAAGAGCATGCATGCGTCGTGCAGTTTGGCATATTTATTGTAATGAATAATGCACACCATGCAAAATTTAATTAAAGGATCCTTTGTATTTTCTTATCCTAATCATGAATCAACTGTTAACTTTTTTGCGAGTATGTAAAATGAAAACGAGTTTTAAATTGAAATGATTTGTTGACACCCTAAACAGGTTTTATTTTGAGTATTTCAGCATTTAATTATAATCTGACATGTCACAAGGAACTGTTTGTTTAAATTTTAGAGGGTTTTTACTTTCCCCCTTTTTTTACGTAGGGAGTCATAAATTTTGTAAAAAAATCCGCAATAATTTTTTAATTTAATTTTAATTTCGGTTTATACAAAAATCAAGTCAAAAAAGCACGAAAGTTGAGGTGATCATTTTAAAAAGGCAGTTTCAAACAGTAACCATCACTCCCATTGACATGCCAGGAAACGTTGTAATGAAAAATTTAAATTTAGATTTTACTCACCTGTTAATTCGACATGTACAACAAATCTGTACGTTTTAATCAACATACATTTGTATTTTAATGCCATTCTACATCTCCCGATTGTTCCTGGACCTAGAAATATACATCATCAGATTTTAAATCTTGGCCATCTTTCTTCGTGCCTTATGTATGATTACAAGTTTCTAACCAACTTACAATGACACGATAGCTGGCAACTTCAAAAAGTTATTTTCATATATAATAGTAGTGCAAATATAGTGTGCAAAGATTAAAATTACTTTTTTACTTCACTTTCTCCCATATTGGTTAGAAATTACTACCTTAACACTAAAAATGTGAGTAAACAGAGGTGTGATGCATGATGCAATGTCATCTATCAACAAAATCTTTATTAACAAATTTTCTTGTTCAGAAACTATTCTTCTTACAGTAGTTTTTTAATTGTTTTTAGCAGAGAGCAAATGTACTGTTTACGGAAATCTGCTGAAAAGGCAGTTTCTTGAATTATAAATTGTTTATTCAAAATAACGGTTTTCTAAGTACGAACACTGGCACCACAACAAAACATTGTTCTTAATCATACGCTTATTAGTGTCATTATTAAAGGCGTAAATTGTATCTTAAAATTTAAGTTATACTTTTTATTATAACTAATTAAGCACCGTTTGTGTGATTGCAAAACATTTAATCATTAGGGCAGTTCAGCGTAATCATTTGTTAACTAGAACAAGTCTTAAACAGCTGGGTTTAACACCGAAAACATAAATCATTAGAACTTAAAATACTCTCATGTTTTGTCTTTTGATTATTGTATTACAGTCAGTGGTCCTGTATAAAATGAATAGCTAAATCAAGCTCAAAAATTATTTTGAGAATGGAGGCAACCGTGCCCGAATGGTTAATATCGTTGACTTCTTCAAACCACTTGCCCCTAACCTTTGTTGGTTTGGATTTTTTGATGTGTTGAAGCTATCTTTGGTTATACTCAGGTGCCTGCTCGTGCTTTAATTAATGCATGGAAGGGCACATGAGTAAGCTGAAAAAGTCGCCATATGATCTTTACTGTGTTTTTGCGACGTTAAACCCAACAGAATTTCAATGTTTGTCAATGATAATAAACACTTGATTTTAGAATATATGTGCGGTTATTTTTAGGGCATACTCAATCACTATAAAGTATATCATAATCCAATGACTACACAAAGACACAATAAGCAAATTAACATGACCATGAGATACGCAATGAAACCAGAGAAACAAAGAACATAAAAACGAAACGATCAACAACAGTTCATGTTAGCAGTTACAGTATGCAATTATCAAAAATACACGAATGCGTAAGCAAAACACATTATGCTCTCAATAAAGCATATTTGATGATTTGTTTTCATCGCGATTTTGATAGAAATACGACCAAATGGGTGTGATCCGTTTGAAATTTGAAAACAAATCTGTGAAAGTAAATTTAACTTCAAATAAAATGTTGAGATAATTAACACAATTTTTATGTTCAAACATTAACCAAATATGCTATCATATTTCCAATTGCGATAAAAATCTATTATTATAGCACAGTAATGTTTTCAAATTTCAAATGTATAAGATATGTAATGTGTTAAACATTTGCTAGGGGCGTCCGTGGCCGAGTGGTTATGGTCGTTGACTTCAAACCACTTGCCCCTCACCGCTGTTGGTTCGAGTCCCGACAGGGACTTTGGATTCTTTCATGTGAGGAAGCTATCCAGCTAGCTTACGGAACGTCGGTGGTTCTACTCAGGTGCCCGTTCGTGCCTGAACTAATGCACGGAAGGGCACCTGAGGTCTTCCTCCACCAGTAAAGCTGGAACGTCGCGATATGACCTATACTGTACATGTAAATCAAAACAGTTTAGTATGTATAAGAAAAAGGACAAGTTTCGTAGTTATCTTGCTACGGTTAAAACGATTTTCTAAAAGGCAAGACATTTGATAATTTGTCCTATTTATGCTCATTTGAGAAATATGTAAATTCCTTTCTTCCAGCGCACGAACCAATTTACATATTACTCCTCAAAATTTGAATCGACCTATATATTTTCTTTAGCTTGCAAAAAGTTTCACCTGAAAATATCAATAATTATCATATAAATGATAACTTTTCTCTGATTGTTTACAATTTAAGATTAAATTGCCTTAATGATTAATTTGTAACGGAGATTAAATGATTTTGTTGGTATTGGTTCAGATAATGTTCCTTAATTTAAAAATACCGAGATAAAATGAAAATGAAATTAATGTTACAAATGTAATGCCACATTTCATACACCAGGCTTTGGTTTATTTTAGTGTTAAGTGTTTAAGAATTAAAGATATCAAATATGTGGCAGATCAAAGATATAACGACCAGTAATAAGTCAATAGTTCATTTTTTTATTGTTATTGTTGATAACCATATATTTCCGTATTTCTAAAGGGTGTATTTAAGTAGATAAAAATTGAAACGTTACTAATGCCCTACAGAGAGAAAAAAACAGGCTCTGTTTCATCAAGTTAAATCAAGTCTAAAATTCTAAATAAATTAATTGAATTGAGAATTTCAGTGCTGTAGAGGCATCTTTAGACTATTGATGCGTCTGCAAGTCTCGATAAAGACATTGTAAATTTAGCTAAAACGTACACATTATGGCTCAACATGCCTCTTGTTGCATAATACCAAATATATAGACAGGGAATATTGCATGAACGTTAAATTCTGGTTCGTGAACAGCGGGAAATTGCAAGGCCAAGATTCCGCGAGTGTGTAATACACTACATCAATCAACGCGAGAAATCAGCATATTCTTGTAAATTTCCTTTTGGTATAATAAATCCCTTCTGCTAAATTGCATAAATAAAGTCTGAACGTCTAAACGTCCCAAATCATTCGTGACGTCACGAATAGAGCAATTTAAGGTGATGAGTTTTTTCGTTTGTTTTTTTTTGTTGGTAGGGGTGGGGTTGTTACACCGCACCAACGAAGTATAGGTTATATGGCGACTTTCTAGTTTTACTGGTAGAGGAAGACCTTCGGTGCCCTTTGTGCATTATTTCAGATAGAACGGGCACCTGAGTAGAATCATCGACGTTTCGGATGTTTGATTTTGATAAGAAAATGATCTTAATTTTATAAGAAAACCTATAGATATATACATGATGAAATAAAATATGCAGTTAGATTTGTTGCACTTTAAACACTTCAGGACCGTAAATGTGGGTGAAGTTTCAGGTGCACACAACACCTTTCTGCACTAACAGCCACTATAAGATATCGTGTATTGCCAATTAATGTTTTTTTCTTATCAGATAATTGTTGTTACCACTGATTTGCATTTATTAACCAATTTTCATTTTAATTTAACCCGTGGTCCTGGTTCAAGCTGTTTGGACTATGGGAACACGTATTTTGGCAAACATATCTTGTAGATGTTTTTTCTATTTGATTTGATAATGACAAACATTTAAATTTAAGATACACTCAGCTCAAATTTGATATTGGAACATATTGCTAATTGCTACACAGTATCGTTGTAAATATGAAATAAAAACGTTTTGACTTCACACAAAATTTATATGTTTATAATTCTCTACACAACTGGCAGTTTCTTTAAGAAATAGTATGACATGATAGTATAAATTTTCTGTATGTTAAAATAAATATGTTTAAACTAAATTAGATATATTTAGAAGAAATTTCATAGGCTTAAATAAATTGCTGTAAGTAAATTAGTTTACTCTACGATTTTCATAGTATGTCCTTAACTAATGAAAAAGGACCTTGTGTGGTGGTTAAAAAAGGTTATTTGTAAATGGGCTCATCGTCCACAGTTTAAAACTAGAAAAATCTCCAAATAGTTCTTAAAATGACGCTCTGCTTGAACAACGAAATTATTGCATTATTTGTTACTCTACAATGCATATTGAGCAATTACAATCTGTACCCGCTTACCAGCCAATACTAATTATCATTGTATATAAACATCGCACTTATTTATTTTCATGGAAATCATCAATGCTTGGTCGATAATTGGATTCCAATCTTTTTACCTGTTTTTATCAATACATATTCAATGAAAAACCGTTTACAGTCAATTACCAGACAAATATAAGCATTTCAAAAATATTTAACATCATTTCTTGAAAACGATGATATTTCAATCGTATTTTATCGTTTTAGAGTTACCATGTCTGTTGAATGAATGAAGAAAGAGTTACCTTACGCGAATGTGCACTTCTGGCCATCACCTTTTTATGTAGAAGTTTGCATTGCATATTATTGAAAAGGTTTATGAAAAATGTAATATATATATAACAAAATGCACACTTTTGTATGAATGAAATTAACTTAATTGAGGTATTTTAAACATATCTATGTATTATTGAAACGAGAAAAAATATAAGAAATAATATCTTTTTTGGAAGAATATGGTTTAACAAAAGTTATTATAATATATATCGACCTTATGTTAATGTTTTTTCCCTTTTTATTTTTAGAATGTATTTTATTGTAAAATTGTGTGTGCAACAATTTGTTTGCATACTCCATCTTAACAACAATGTACTGAACAATTAAGCCAAGTGCTCATTTGTCAAAATTTATATATCAGTGCTTCTTCATTTACCCCAAGCCATGTTCACTCGTCAACAATTATTGGTTCTGTCTATTTTTCGCACAAATATATATTTAAAGTAAAACAAGACATTTATTTTATTCATAATATACCTCGCAAAAAGAGCTATGGAAATGCTATAAAATCATATATGGAACACTAGAATACAACAACACTTAAATTTATAGTTCACGTTATTACACAAACAACTGATATGTATTTGTTTTCCAGCTTACTGTATGAAATAATTTCATAATAATGCGAAAATATCAAAAAATTATATTGGTTTGATATTTTTTTTACTGTAAACAGTAAATACTATAAACATTTAGTGTTTTCCAAGGCCATTATGGATAAATCCACCTGATTATGCAATTTCGGCTGCCTTTCATTTATACACTAATGCGACCATTTCGAATACTTATTTTGGCTTGTTTAGTTCAGGTCAACCACGTGTATATGGTATTACAATTTTAAACAAATTCACTGTATTGATGAAGATAAGAAGATCATAAAGAAGTTGCGTTTTCAATCTGGGCATATTGTTTTTCTCATATTAACTGAGGATTTTCGTCATTATGGGACCGAGATTTCTGTACCATTTGACGTAGGTCTGGATCAATAACTTCTTTGCAAATGTTCTGGTCATGCGCTCGCCCGTTTTTCTAGAATATAATTTTTGTGTGCAAAGTGACCCTGAAGGGTAAAGCGGTAAAACGCGTTTCACTCAAATCCGGCGTGGTTTGGCACAAGAAAATAAATTTTCGTTTGAGTTCTGAAAATATTTCTTTATTATTGTTTGTAGATTTTTCCATTCTAAAGTCTCCAGATCTTTGCAAGCTTTTCAAATTTTACAGCTTACTTTGTTTCAATCAAATAAATAATAATTTAGATATGGCACGAAGACGCAGATGTTTTCATGTTTTTCTCCCATAGAATGCAAGTGAATGTTGGCACAGTATCTGGACTTATAACTAGATTTACACCTGAGAACATTTTTGAATAATTGATGTTTCAAATTGAGTGTTATAATGTTTACTTTGTGCAAACCAAAAGGTATGGGAATTATTTCGGAAAAGGGCTTTTAATCAAATAATATTTACGAGCACTTTACGTCATGACTGTGGCCATTATATTACTCATATATCTATTCTATTTTGATGTGTTTAAACAATAAGATTCACTAAAAGTAAAAGTCAAAGTCAAAAACATGTATGTCTCTCATTCCATGTCCGAACATGACACAATGAGGTGACAAACATGAATAAAGTACAATGAGGCCGTAACAGCATTTAATTATCATACTAGCGAAAAACTAAAATGGTAAATAATGGACCTAGAAAGTTGACATTGAAAAATGCAAATAAATTGGTGTTAAAGAGATAAAAAATGAATAAAGTAAAATACATGTAAAGGGGAAATGGAAAAAATAATACATGTGAAGCATTAAATTGATGACTAATGCTCAAAAGTCATATCAACAATCACCATTTTTAAACATATTGATATCACAATATCATGGTTGCGAAAAAAGTATTGAACAAATGAATATAAAGTATTGATGTTAGAAATGTGTATTTATATTCATACTTAATGGCATATCATTGAATTATTATTTGTATAGATTAATAGAGAAAATGGAACCCTTAAAGTACGCACAAAACAGCAAAATTGAAAATGTTGCAGGCTCGGTTTTATTTAGCTTATTTTGGGCAGCACTGGAAAGAGCTAGTTACCAACCACTACCCCTTGCACTGGCATAAGCAGAAAGCATCATTTAAACACGAAAAGGGTGTAAAGAAACTATTTTAGAAATCTGACATTTACGCAATAATTTAATACAGTTATATTTAAGCAGCTGGCAAATAAATACAAAACAGCTGTTTGTGTAATAATGTTAACTATAAATTTAAGTGTTGTAGTATTCTAGTGTTCCGTGTATGATTTTATATCATTTCTTTATGCAAGGTATATCATTAATAAAATAATTATGATGTTTGAATGGTTATTGATATAAATATGCGAAAAATAGACAAAACCTAAACATATTGAGGAGTGAACATCGCTGGGGGTACCATGAATGATTTTATACCTAGAAATAATTGATGCGTTGTAGACAATAAGCAAGAAAGAAAAACAACAATATACTCTTTTATTTCATGCTTTCCAGTGTTTTATTGTAATATATCAGATGATTATATTCTGATAAACCACTAGTGAAATTTATAAAATATAATTTTCACTGTAGCCGGACTATATCTAAATGCGGATGAAAAGAAAATCATAACTAAATGGAATAACAGACAGAAATAAATGCTGTCATGCCTAAATTTTGCTTCTTTAGGAAAAGAAAGTCGATGTCACCATACATCATATTAAAAATGTAACAATATTAGAGAAATTTAACAGAACTATTTTTTTCAAACTTGATAATGTGACGTCATGATGTGATGACGTCACAAAGGAGAATGCGCGACGTTACGCGGCAAAATCAGTAAAAAATACTTAAAATCACTTAAAAAGCATGAAATAAAAAGGAAATTTATTTTGTTTTACATATAAGATTGAAATATATTTCATTCGTGAACACCAGCTATTATATTTTCACTCGTGGCTACGCCACTCGTGAAAATATTGCATCTGGTGTTCACTCAGTGAAATTATATTTCAATCTTACATGCAAAACAAACAAATATCCTCTATTTAGTCATAATATTTGCGATATGTTTATCAAATATGTTTGATTCAATATGTACATATTAGAAGCAACGAATGGTCGCCAGTTATCCAGACATTGTCTTACGTTGGAACTGTACATCCATTTAAATTGGGCTTATAATATATTGATAATAAACATTTCGATATGCATTTGTGTCACCCAACTCATAAGCACTGGCTCAAATGTTGAATTGTGTGGCAAGGTTGTGTTTTAGAAAGGACATGAACGAATAAATTAAGATAAAGTGTTTGAGAAATAAAATAATAACCAAATTCCCAAACATGATGTTCAGAATATATCTCTTTAAACTGTTTAATAATAATTTAGGTTATTACCATTTGATTTTAGCGGTTTAAGACAAGTGTATTGTAATCAACGACCTTAACCATTTGGCAACGGATCCCTAAACTTTTATAATTATTGCAGAAATAGCCCTTTTCCGTGGGTATGAATTCTTAATGAGCTAAAACTAGTTTAATAGGTTCTTCATAAGAGGAAAAGCGAACTGCTATTATCACCCTTTAAAATTAATGTTTACGACAGGAAAAGTTGATGTTACCATATAGGAAAGTTTGGATAGTCTGCATAAATATTTATTTGTCAAATAATGACTCATTACAAAGATCGCGCATATGTATATTTGTTATAAGCATTAATTTGTTTTTCTATGCTAATCTTAGAAACGATTTGCTTGAAGAATCAATCTTTCAAAACATTTGAAAACTTTGCGTGGATGTGCATCTGGAATTGTATTTTAGGGCGTTATTGCAACCACAAGGAAACAAATAAACAAACAAACAGACTATTGTGCCGTTTGCATATCAAAAAAAATCATGAAAAAGACCGCGCATGCGACTTGCAAAGTTTGGCAAAAATATTCATTCTAATGAATAATACACGTCATACAAAATTTATCTTATGATGTTTTTTCTTATCTTAATAATGAATTAACTTTATACTTGAACATTTAACGATTTTGAATGAATGCATATACACCATAGATTTCCTTAAGTCCAAAAGTTACAATTTAGAATGATTGCCATTAAAATGGAAAGTAATTCCATCTATTTCAAATATTTAAAACAAGGTTAGAACGTGAAGAATGGCTAAACGAAAGAAGCAGTAATCTTTTTTTGATCATTATCATCAATGTTATAATCTAACATGTTGAGATACCTTTCAGGTACAAAAGCTTTTTTTTTTTGCTTTTTTGTTGCATTCCTCATTTATTCTTGCGCCTTTGGATATGTGTATTTTTAAACTTATTTAAATATTTATGGGAGTAATTAAACTTTACCACCTTAATTATGCAGACTTTTATTTACTTTCCAACCGGTATTTTATCCCAATAAATGCATGATGTTATAGTTTCTAATAAAATAGTGTATGTGTTTACGGTAAACATTTTTATTCATCACCATTTAACTTTGCCATCTTAATTATCCAGGCTTTTATTTACTTTCCAACCGGTATTTTATCCTGATAAAGGAATGATCTTAAAGTTTCTAATAAAATAGTGTTTGTGTTTACTATTAACATATCTATCCATGATCTTAAATTTTTACGGTCATCATTTTGGTCAAAAATAATGGCAGTCATCAGTATTGCACGGATTGACAGTCAAGTAGGCGTAGGTCTGTACTGGCATGGATAAAATTGCTTTGAGAAACAGTACAACTTGCGCAAACATCGTCCTTTATCAATTTACATTCTTGCGTTATCAGCTAAGTGGACATGTACATAAAGCCGTAAAGTTTAACCAATTCAATTATAGTAATTCTTATGCAATCTTTCCACTTGTTCCAACTGTTTTGGAACCTAGAAAGATACATAAACAAATTAATTTGGAATCTCCGCCATCTTCACCATGCCTAAGATATTATATTATGTTGGATACAAAATAATTATGACTCGATGTATGATGTCTTCAAAATGTTCAAAACCAATCTCTTAGGTGAGATTTTGTGATGGCAATGTGCATGTCGTCCGGGCTTTCGTCGGTCGTTGTTATCCGCTTTTTCTTACAACGTCTTATGAACAACAAACTTCTTGTGCTGAAGTTTTATGAAGTAAAGTCTTTTATCACAAAACACGTGCATTGCTGAAGTTATTAACAGAGCTGCGTCTATATGATACCAAGAATTTTAAAATAGTAAGCATGCTCTACGCAAAGTATAAGAATTTATCAACAGGGAAAAACGAAATACAAAATTCATAAGAAATGCTATTACTTATCTTTTGCATTTGGATAATTATGATGCAGCGAACCATCACAATAAGAATGTTAAGCTTGATCAAGATTAAACGAATTATGACAGAAACTGCTTCAAGAATTAAAATGTTTGTAAACGGGAATAAATGTATCAAAATGAGAATTCGTTTGCAGTTATTCATAGGGCAAAAACATTCTGACGCATGGTTACCGAAACCAATGACTATATTGTGACGATTTGCTTTGGCACGTATGAGCCTTAAGCTTAGGATATGCAATAACAGAGTAAGCACGTATGTGTTAATGAAAAGCTAAATTTTAGAAGCTCTCAAAATTGTGAAGCGTATTTTAATTTTTTTGAACGCAGTTTTGATTAAAATAAGAGACTAATGACGCAAAACAATTGAAAAACATATCCGTACAGGTCAAATTAACTTAAAAGACACCTTACAAAACCTCAAACACAACTAACAATAGCCACTTTCGTTAAAATAATAATAATAATTATAATAAGTATTCATTATTCAATGCTTAATTTCTATTAATCACATACTTTTAATATGAAATATGCAGAGGATTTGCATTTTCAGAATTTATTTTAAAGTTAAATTCATAGATTTACTTTTTGCGTAATTGTTTCTTACACTTGTTAATTGCAAATTTATATCATATTTGTGATAAAAGTTAACATTTCAAGATTTAATTACCGTAATAATGAATTCATATCGGAGATTAAATAATTTCGTAGATTTTAGTTCAGATATTGTTTCTAAAATTAAAAATTCCTAGATAAAATGAAAAGGAAATTAATGTTACAAGTGCAATGAGGCATTTGACTCCCCAGGCATCGGTTAATTTAGTGTAAAATATTTTGAATTAAATGTATAAGTATAAAATAATTTTACAAATCATAAGTACAACAACCAGTTGTTAAGCCTGGTTGTTAAGCCAATGATTGGGCTCTTTATTATTTATTAAATTTCTTTGTTATTGCTGTGGATGATAAATGATCGTACTTCTTAATTGTGTTAATAATTAAAGAAATTTTGCAATTCTTATTCCTAAGGAAAATACTGAAAAAGAAACCTTATGAGCTTGAGAATGTGAATACAACTTTACACAATCAACGAAAGCGATTCAGTTCACTAGAATAGTATACCAAAATGTAAATATGCATGAATCTAATCTGATCAAAACAGAATGAATTCTTTTATTTTTCATTAAAAATATGCTTATGAATAAAATATCAATACTCATTCAAGACGTCACGATTAGATCAATAGGTGGTTTGAGGATAGAAATAAATCCATCCAGATGACCATATTTGCAGCAGAAAATTATGATAAGATACTTTGATACTATCATATCCTGTTAGTTTAAGTTCTGGTTGATCACAAAGGTCAAGATCTAGATGCACTAGACACATCTGCAGTGGCCGAAGCTGCAAAGACATCGTGAATTTGTTATCAGGTAATTGAAAGTTAACCATTACTGCTTTGCATTTAATTACCAATTTCATTTAAATCTAATTGATGAGCCTGGCTCAAGCTATTTAAGTCATGGGAAAAAATGGCTCTTGGCAAAAATCATCATCCTGTGGTGTATAGATGCTTAATATTCACTTTAACTATTGTTAAAATGTTCCTTTGTTCTTGCGCATGTTGGTATTTCTGTATACCGTCTAGATTTTTTAAAATTTAATTTGTATTCGGATATGTTGTTGTGGTTAAACATATGATAACAATAAAAACTGTAGTTTACAATTGAAATACCTTGTGTGTAATGAATTGAAAACTACTTTTCATGATACAGAGACGGATTATTCTAACAATTCAAGCATGAACAAATTTTAGATTATAAATTATATTTCATATTACATCAGTTCCGAATCATCGTAGACGCAACAACTTGCGAATAAACATAGATTAATCCGCTTTTGTTGAACAATGTTTTATTTCGTTTTGTAATAAATTTGTTTACATCAAATCACCAGACAAATGTAAACAAATCATTTAAGATTTAAATGATTTCGAAGGATGGCAAGAATGCTATCATATCTAATCATATCAAATTAACTAACGTGCCTGGTAATTGAAGGCTAACATTTGCAAGTAAATTTTATCGCAGATGTGCACCTCTGACCCTTTTCATTCTAGACAGTCCTGAAATGAAAAAGCTGATTGTGGTTGAACTGTTGCCGTACAGGGTTTGGGCATCAAAATTGCAGCCACTGTTTATGCCTGCTTATCGCTTTAGGCGACTAAATGGATGCTAATTACTGGAGTCTATGCTGCATCTCTTAGCCCCAGCAGGTTGAGATGGTTTTCTCTTTCGGTTTGTAATACCCGAGATTAGCCTAAATCTTAATCCGGCGGAATATGACCTACATTGTGTTGGTGCACAGTAAAACAAAACAAAACAATCAAAAAGCTCTTGCAAATTATGAAATATGTTGACAATTGTCATTTTCTTGAACAGGTTTTTGAAAATATTTTATTTATTTTTAGCAAAATGTACAGTTATTTGACTTTATTAATGTATTGTAAATAGAATATACTTCAAAAGAACATGTTTATATGCGAGTTTTTATGATAATATAAATATAATTGAAGGTTATAAAAAGTTATAATTGACAGAGAAATGACACTTTCTAAAAATCATATAGCTTTCAAAGTGTTTGTATAGGGACAATTAAGCGTAGAAGAGTTTCCACAGCCAATGTCTCCCAATTACTGTTGTCTGTAATTTAGAACTATCTTTAAGCATTTAACTCTGCCATCATTTGAAGCAATATATAAACATATTCTCACTATTGTTTCATATTGTTACTACAGTCGCTTTACTGTACATACTGTTATTACAATTCATTTGTAACATCAATGTTTACCAGGGTCCAAGGTCATCCAAATATTCTCCAAGATCAAACTCAGATTTCAGGTAATTGATTGGTCAGAAACTGTAACAAAATGTACAATAACCAATGAAAAATCTGGATTTTGAGGCAGAACTCAGAAAAAAGTTTTATAACATTGAAGCCTGTTTAAAAATTAAGCCAATACCCCTTTCTCGAAATTCATGTCACTGCTTATTTATTTAACTCGCCATTTCCAACTTCTCAGCTGTAATTAGTTTTGTTTATTTTTATTGCTTTTGCAAATGTATATAAAAATAAAACATCACATTTATCTATTCAGGATATATTTCGACAGAGCTATGAAAATGCTATAAAATTATTCATGGTACACTATTTTATAATAACACTTCATATTATTACACAAACAGCTGATATGTATTCATTTTCCAGCTGCTAAAATATAACTGTATGAAATCATTGTATAACAATGCGAAGATATCGAATTATAATCATAAATCCTCAACCAATTCACGCTCCATTCCATTATTGGAAAATGTAAACTAATTTCAACCTTCACCTGCTCACACTTGGACGGACATAATGTCACTTTAAGGAAATATAAAAGATGATCAGAAATAACATAGACGTTTTCTATAAGATTCAAGCTGAATCGCATTGTGGTTATAAATAGAATTGAATTCAATACAATTCAATATATGCTTCATATATTCTCTAAGAATTGTACTATAAAAATATCTTAACAAATATCAAAACTATAACAAATAAAACACAACCCAGGGCACGCCGGATTTACACGTCGTATCACATTAAGGCGTTGAATTAAACAATCATATCAATCTTAATGACTTCATAGACTTCAAACTGCCAACATATTAACATATTAAGATATCTACTTTCGTTGATGAGAATGTTTAGAAATATATTTTGAAAGTTATTTAAAGTCACAATAATATTTAAGATAAACTTTAAAGCTTCTTCAATTATAAATGATATTTAAATGGTATGATTTTCTCTTTTGTTGATTTTAATGTATTTATTGTATTTTAAAGTGATATAAAACAGTGTTGATGCGCTTTCGGTACTAATTTTGATATTAATTTTAAAATTGTTTGATTTTCAATATCTAAGAGCCAATTTTTAATGATGTTGGAAATGTCTTATTTTTTCTCGTATATATTCAGAACCTGTGGCACATCACATAACACTATCTCTAAAACGTTTGTGCAGATAACTGTTGTAACATTCTTATATTTATGTCTGAAATGCAAGCAACTACGTTAAAACGCATCCTGTTTAAACATTGTTGTCTAAAATTCCTCTGAAGCATGTTTTGAAAGTTAAAAATTACAAGAGCAACGGTTGTTCTTGCATGTTTTATTTTGAAAAACACGTTAAGATAATTTTATTTATTTTATTGAAACGATTTTAGGAATAATATACCTCATCATTTGCAAAAACTAGCGTATATGATTTAAGATATGGAATATTCGATTGAATGTGTGTTATCAGCATAAAGGGTTAAAATGTTACTAAATTAAAAGCCGATGAAAGACCAAACGACGTAATGCAGTTTCCCAAAGAAACAAGTTGCACCAAAAAGGTCAAAATAGTTCAACGATAATACATTCCAAGAACATCTAAATAGAGAGAACGTTTGTCTCGCTAATTTTTTACAGTGTATGTATTAGATATATAAGAAAATCTGGAGAAACACTTATCCCTAGGAAGCATTAATCAAAACAAAATTTCATCATGAAAATTGTAGACTCGGTTTGAATGAGTTTGTGAGGGATAATGAAAAAGTGCAACATCCCTTACGCCCCCACACTGTTTCGCAGCTGAAAAAATGTTTGCCTGTATTTCATCTTGTTTTTTCGTTGTTGTAGTTTTATTTTACCTTATATGATGATCGATACACATACGGTTAGTATTGAAGATTGCCTTCATTTTGTGATTTTAAGGATTTTGCTCTACGTTACCTGTTACGGACAGACCCGTCCAAACCGTTCTATATGCGTTCTGAGATATCGTATTTTTCAGACTTATTGAATCCAAAAAGTTGGATTACCACTACATGATTGTCATTGTCGACGCATGTAGAGACTGTTATAATATTTGCTATAAAGCGATTTCAATATTTTCTTTTTATACTACACCCTGTGTCTTTATCACAATTATTTATTTTGTAATTTATCAAAGAGTTTTGGGGTAAAACTAACCATAATTATCCATTATTAATCCTTAAGACGGTTTGCCCAATTGTTTGAATTGCCAAATTCACTTTGGCTATGTAAAATGGTTGATGGATTGCTAAAGATAAACATGTATATAATATAACTGATTGAATTCAGTGGGCGGTTATAATGACTTTTTCTTTCAGACAAAAAACACACTTACGCTATTTTGCTTTATTACTGTTATATCATAAATCTAAATAAATTGAAATTGCTGGAAAGCATGATATTAACCTGTTTACACTGGCGAATGATTTATTCATCACTAATCTGTTAATTAAAAGTAACATATAATGCAAATGTTACATCACTATAAATAAGTAAATACGTTGCAACTTAAAATTTCATTTTAAAATATCGTTTCTGTTGCCATACTCTAGTTGATAATAATACTCTCAAAATCTGGGTTTGTTTTAGTAACATGTATACATATTTTTAACTCTTACCCGATTTATCAGTTACTAATTATTTATTCTTTTGTATGATTTTAGTAGTTAGCCTGCCCGTGCTCTGCCTTGTGCCGTGTCCTGTTTTTGTTTGGGGTCCTCCCCTGGGCTCCTTGCCACTGGCTCTTGTTACTGGGTCGGGTGGGGGCAGCGTTCATTGAACGCCGCCTTTCCTTGTTGATCTTGTTTATCATATTTTTACTTGGAATGGCAATGAATGTTGCGTTTGAAACTCTCGGTAGTTCAAACAATTTTAAAGTTTCATGAACAGCTTTTCACTTCATGATTAGTTCGAAAAAGTTAGATAACACATAAAACAAGTTTAAACACTTTTGTACGGAATGACATCTTTGTCGGAAATCCAGAGCAAAATTGTTATAGATTTAAAAGCTTTATTTCAAAACTGAATTTAAATTCTGGGAAGTTTCAGTAATTAAAGAACCCATTAACCACAATTAACCACATTTGCAAACTTATAAATATATTCGTTTCCGTCATCACTTAGGAATATACGTGCACTTTTAGCATTCAATTATATAAAAGCAACTCAAGAATTTAACAATTGCTTTAAACTCTGTCTAACTTTAGAATAAAACGAAACGTCATCGCTAAGTCGACAAGATGATTTCGTCAGTATCACATATTAAAAGGAAACAAAGGTTAAACCACTTCTTCAGGTTTCAGGCATTGCTGTTGCTAACTTGAATCAAAATAACATTCCAAATAAGCTGCTGTGCATAGAAACATTTGCATATAAAGTTATGAAATGTTCTTTTTTATAACAGCGGCCAAACTTTTACAGGATCAACCTTTTGTTTATTGACAGCTGCTTTTAATATTAAGTAAGAACATAACTACGAAGGTAGTCAAACCTTTAAGTGGAATAAGGGATCAGCGAATCCAAGGTTACTTGTTTATACGTCCTTTAGGTTTTGATACATTGTCTTTCATATTTGTTAGGGACATACTTTAGGCTATCATCTAATTTTGGGTTCAAAGTCAAGGGCTTGCATTTACATATGATTGATTTTCTTTTATTGATAGGATGAATAGTTTTTACTTCATATCCTAGAAATTTTGTTGCACCTGCCTTAAATTCCCCCTTTTTAGGCTAAGAGCGAAGAAGTTCACTGTCTGTTTTGGCACTGAATTTATGATGGAAACAAAAACATGCAAACAATACAAAATGAATCACTTGAAATGAAGGCATACATTACAATTACTTAAATTATCATTGTCGAATTCAAATTAACATTAAAGAGAGCAACACCTGCTTTTCGAAGCGAAAAGTAGACAGTGTTGAAAGAAATGTAGATATTTGAAACAATCGTAAAATATTTAAGGAGCAGATTGTGGTAATGCTTCACTTAGACAATGTACTGGAAATACAGTATCGGTGAGATGATATCTTAAAGAAATGTCTGCGTTCATGTGAAATTATTTAAGTTTTTCATCAAGATATTTTTTTAATAAAATAGTAAAAAAACATTCAATGTAAGTATCTGTAATATACTGCGAAATAGCATTATATTTATATAACAAGCTAGACCAACTTTATTCAAGTAAGTTACATCAGCATTTTGAGTCTAAATTACTTTAAATCTACACGCATGCACGTTTATCATGTACACATTTTAGGGGAATCAAACTTATGGTTTTAATTATTTTCTTTTATGTAATATGAAAGTAATCACCCCGTCCGAGCTGTGCCTTGTACCCCGTCCTGATTTTGTTTGGTGTCATGCTGGCCTCATTGCCGGTGGTCCTGTGTTTGCCGCCCTTCCTTGTTGATCTTGTTTTTCATATTTCCCGAACATTACATCGATAAGCATGGACCTGACTTTTAATCCTACTAATACATTGTGAAAATTTTCTTATTCATACAATATGTTTTACTCATTTCATGACGTCAAGCGCGTTTTATATGCTTAATTCTGACACTTTTTGATCATAAACAAGATAACATTTCTGTAATAAATTAACTTTACGATTGGGATGTTAAAGTGTCAAAAACCATCGATTTCTCTAATGTACAAACCATATTCTAAAATTAAAAAGTTTTTTATTTAAGCATTGATGTAGTTATTGCTTCATAAAACTTTCTATACAAATAAAAAGTATGGAAAAGTATGCTTAATTATTCAAAAGCAAGTTACCCTGAAAATCCTAGTTACTAAATAAAAAAATAAATAAAGTGTGATTCAGACTTCAAAAGTAAAAATTAACAAATTGTTAGGAAAGTAATGAATTAGATATATCTTTATCGGATTTATAAGGACAAAAATTTAGCAGATGGTTCTGCTTTCATTCTGATTACGAAATTTTCTGTTACATAATCGTATTGAAAAAGGTGAATAACGAATACTTGCTTGTCTTTTATGCGTCAATTATCTGTTTCAGTTTATTTAGATACTTTTCAATCTATTCGGACATTTTCTAATTGTGTAATATGGTTTATCAATTCATCTTCATTCTTTATAACTTGCATAACAGGAATCATGTAGTGATGAAGAAATAATAATATTTATTTTAATGTCAAGGTCCTGTTTTTCTGAAAACAAACGACACACGTCTTTTCCAAAAAAACTACTGGAATAAACCTCTTTCCAATATTCTTCTTTGGCCTCGACCTAAAACAAAACCATTGTCTCACTACATACCTATCAAAATAGATTGAAGCGTTAATTATTATGCCACTGTCATTAATGGGATGAACCAAAACAAAATAATGAGATTGAAAGGTGTATTCCAGTAATCATTAACCTGTGCCTTGTTTTCAGATATTTACAAGTGACGACTAATGCCTCCAAATTTTATTTGTTTCTCGTGAAAGGATATACTTTGGCAATATCGATACATGTAAGAAAGTGAAGCGCTCAAATTGTTGGCCATGTCATTGCTCCACAGTAAGAGTCTCTACCACCTTATCAGCAAACCTTGTATTATCTTTGAATATAAACCAAAAGTGGCGCTTATCTATTTTCATGTAAACCACCACTTCTTATTCGTTTATTGAATTTCTATACTTACAAAAGTGCTCAGAAAAGCACAGTTAAGTGAAATCGTTTGCAAACAATTAACAGTAAAAAAAGATATACTCAGACATATTTTACATCATTCCGGAAAAATTTGAGAATTATATCTAATGCATTATATCAAATTTATCATAGAATAATTTTGGGTTCTTTATGTAGAACCCCTTCTAGTTTGTCTTTTCTGTCTGGACTAAAAATATAACATTTCTTGAATTTTAAGAGCTTTTTAACATTTTCTTGGATATCTAAATTAACGGATTCAACATTCTTTTTATCACAAGACTAAACTCATTGAAATTAATGAAAAGAAATTTGTTTTAAGTTTAATGCGTGCTTTTATATGCAGTTGGTATAATTACGAATATGTAATATAAACATAGGAAACTAAAAGTTTATGTGATAAATCATTCCAATGCATTGAATTTGTGGGGGCTAAGCATTTAGATATTATAAATACTCATTGTCTCTCAATGTGGAACTCAGTGTACGTGTTGGATAAAATACGGCAGAGTAAATATATGTTTGTTTATTTATTGAAGACATGAAGTTATATTTCATGAAGAAAAAGAAATCCAATTGGACCATATAAAATCGTAACAAAGAGAGGATGCGTCTTTTTCTTTAAAAAAAAAAATAGAACTATCAGGAAGACACATATCTTTCATTCTATATATTGCAAATTTATGTTGGCACAGTATCTGGACTAATAACTAGATTTACACCTGGGGAAATTGCTGAATAATTGATGTTTCAAATTGAGCGTTAAGATGTTTACTTTGTGCTGATGAGAAGGTATGGAAGGTATTTCGGAAGTCCTTCCAAGTTATCATAATATTTATGATAAACTTTTAAGCTCTTTAAATTTATTTGTTACTATGAATCAATCAGATGCTGCCTTTGAGAGATCTATCTATGTAAGTTAATAGTTCAGATGCATCTCTAGGTGTCTTCGAGGCCGAGTGGTTGACGTTTCCGATTCAAATCACTTACGTCTCACCGCTTTGGGTTTAATCCCTTAAGGTATTTAGGATTAATCCAAAGGGGAAGCTATCTGGCTTTTTATCAGAAGGTCTGTTGATCTATTCAGGTGTCTGCTATTGCCTGAAGCAATACACGAAGAAGCTCCACCAGTGAAGCTTGAAAGTGTCCTTTAGTGTCGATGTTACTTAAAACACACAAACAGACAAAGAACCATGTGATATTCAGTAGAACAAGTCGTTTGGATATCTAAAAGCAATATTAAAGAGGTTTATTCAGTAAGAAAAATCAAATGTCTTATGCAACTTCTGCTAAATGTATCCTGGTATAATCGTTTGTTTTGCATGCATGCCTGCAATAGAAATAACTAGGTTAAAGGTGTACGTGGCGTAACTCTTTTTGGAACAAATGATGAAGTCTAATTTTGTTATCTTGAATATTTCTAAAAATAATGGAAAATGTCTTTGATCCATTTTTTATGTTTGCCGTATTTTTCCATTTCACTTTGGCAAACGATCTGGATCAAATTTGTTTGTTTTACGTTTTATGTAAAGAATTTCAAATATTCACCACATGCACATTGTAATAACCATTTTAATTTTAGGTAAAGGTTACTTCAATTGTCTATGTACATTAACTTTGCATACGAAAAATCTATCGTAATATATAAGTACAAATATCTTCTTTGATCCTGCATGATAATTCCAATTTCATCGTTAATTTTTTTTATAGTAGAACAAAAAGACATAAATGATGACCAGTTATCTTTGTAATTGTATGCAATATAATTTAAATGAGTTTAAGTTATATATAACATTTTACACGTTTACCAGTGGCGCTGTTTCGTTACTTTTGTTATAAAACTTTCAATACATCGTTATTTTCATACAAATTTAATCTTAGTTCTCCTTTCAATGTATGATTATAATAGCAAAATTTCATTGGTAGTAATTCAGTTTCTTAAGCGATAATTGTTCCGATCCTCAAGGTGCAAATGCCAAAGTAATGCACGGTGCCAAACGTCACCTTACATTAATTGTAATGTTTTTTAATTTTCCAAAAAATATATATTTTGGTGACTCTATACATTGATAATCTTAATATACTTGTTGTTTTGTTCCTAGAAACAAAAACAAATTTTCCATATTTTTTTTTTCACAACTAACCTTAAATATAATATTTGATGATATTCGCAAAAAATTTAGATCACCTGATAAAATTTATCTCTACATTCTGGAACTTTAATTTACCCCGCTAATGATATTAATAATGAACTCATTTGGTTGTACACTTCCACGATTATGTAGCTAGTTAGTCTACTCAGAGTAACGTTCTAAATTAATACATAGTAAACATAAAAACGTTTCGTAGTTTGAACATTTTCTAATGAGATTTTTAAAGGAAAAGGTATTTATTTTCAGTGGTATTCAAAAACGTTTTCAGGTTTCTGTTTTAAGTAATATATTAAACACATTTTTTAACTCTTACAAAATTAAAGTGTTGTGAGGTAAAACAATAAACTAGCCATAATTGTTCGTCATTAATCTTAAAGGTGTTTTGCTCATTTGTTCAGAACATTAGAAATGTCTAAAGGTAAAAGCATGGCATTGAAATATTTCCAAATTGGAATGATTTATAGATACTTAATAGTTATGTTATATAGGATTATTTACAGTCAGTCAGTTAACGTATTGCAACCAAATTTTCGTAGAACTAATGTCTTCAAATGCCATGATGTTTTCCAACATTTAGAAACATACATTTGTATTTTTGACTGCCTGACTGGGCAATTCCCATATTTCCTAAGAATCATTTAGCCATGTTTAGGAACAATTGTCAAAAAGTGACATTATGCCTTGGTATTAGTTTTCGTATCTAATTTAAATCAGAAATATTCTTCTATGTGCCACACTACCTACATTTCTAAGGGGATTTCAACTAAATTTCCTGCGCCCCGTTGCGGATAATGTCCGGATTTGTGAATTTAACATTCTGGGGGAAATTATGGTTTTTGGATTTTGCTTTTTCTGTAAGTAATATAGGGAAAGATGCTGTGGCATTTTTGACAATATTTCAATCTTGTATTATTGGCGGAGAATTTGGTTTTGATACAATTGATGTCGCTTGTGCTGAATAAAAAGCGAAATCAAAATGTAAATTATGTAAATGAATGTAAAGAATGGCTTTTAAGTATTAAAATTCTTTATTTCTTATTCATCTGGCTGACGTTTCCGTTTTCATTAGCAATTGGGAATGCCAAGAAGTTTATTTCGCAGTTTTGGCTTAGATTTTGTGTTTTGCTGAAAACTTAAATATACTTGAAAATAAATTGAGCTACAGATAATGGAATGGGGTCATTAAATTACAACAATTAACTACTTTCAATTAAAATTGGAATTAAAGAGAGCAACACCTGGTTTTCAATAAGAAATCTAGACACATATTGAAGCAACGTGTGATTATTTTGAACAATCGCATTTACTTGTTGTGCAAGTATGATGCGCAGACAAAAACATAAAAATATCCTCGTCCGTTAGCAAAGAAAAAAAGCGAATTTTGTAAGTATGCAACACTTAAATTGATTGAAAATGACAATGACTTCTTTAATGTTCATAGATTAAATCTCCTTTTTATCTTGTTTAATAAGCCAAAACATTTTATGCCGAGCAAGCATCCATATTACAGATTTTAACAAATGCCGAATGTTTAAGTCTCATTGCCGATTTGTGTCAAAAATACTGACATCACGTGTTAAATGTCATTTTGAAAGTTAAAATGAAAGCTCCCTGGCCTTTTATTTAGTTAAGCACAGTTTTATTTCTTTATTTATTTCTATATGTTCTAACATACATGTATATGTTTTTCTGTCTTTCATAAGCACTTTATTATAGACTGACTGAACAAATCAAAGTAGTCCGATTGAACATTTATCTGAAATTGAAAAATGTCGGGTTTATTATTCTAACAATAGAAATTGAGAACATGCCGGATATTTTTCTTAGAATGAAATGCTTTTTTTAAAGTTTTTTTTCTGACAATAAAAATTAAACACCTGTAGGGGTTTTTACCTAACAATACTGGTCTTAAAAATTATTATATTTTATTTGATCTACAGAGAAGATCTGCTGCTGCAGTCTGACTTTCAAATTTGTAGTGTTTTTTTTTCAATAAAGATATTGAAATTGTATTTTGACAGCTTTCTTTCACTTAACAATTTGGCACATGACATAGATTAATCATTTGTCTTAAAGAAATATTTAAAATATTTACTACGATTTGATAATACTTTTGCTGGATACATGTACCTATCACCTTCCGACTCCCTGCTAATTAGGCATTCCTGAATTTGTCTGCAAGTGAGATTATCAAACTTATAAACTACAACAAACTAGAATCAGATATACCTCTAAATTCCTAAATTCGTAAAGTAATGATTCACTGTTATTATTTAACGGAAAGTAGGTTGACGTGATTTTCAGCAAACGCATACCTTTGCAGTGTTGGTAAGAAGTAAAACCCAACAAAAATCTTATTTTGTCAATAATAGGTACAATGTATG
Source organism: Ruditapes philippinarum (assembly GCF_026571515.1). Taxonomy (NCBI): domain Eukaryota; kingdom Metazoa; phylum Mollusca; class Bivalvia; order Venerida; family Veneridae; genus Ruditapes; species Ruditapes philippinarum. The sequence goes on from NW_026853468.1 coordinate 104,434, forward strand.
TGTATCTAGAATTTATCAAGCATGAATTATTTCAACATATTTTTGAATTCTACATCTAAGTCGAATATGTTAAAGTCATTTTAATTTACCAAATTTTATATTAAATCTGTTTTTAATATGAGAAATATTTTTTGTTGTATATTAAAACAAATTATGTATTTCATATAATAGAATAAAAGGAATCTAAGGATTGCTGGCCGCATGGGTTCAAACCCAGTCAGGGGCAAGCCGTTGTTTCCTTGAGCAAGAAACTTTACATTCATTGCTTAGTACTAGTTGGTTCAAGGAACGGATTCGATGGTGTTTCATAAGATTAAAGCTTCGAACACAATCGGACTAAAATAAATTCGAATAAACTATAAAATAATTTCAAGCGCAATTTACATGTTTATCTCGTTAGATTTGAGTTGGTAAAGTTATAGTTATGATAAATACAATTACATTTATCTTGTTGATATTGGTCAATCAAACGGGATGAGCAATATATTTAACTTTTATTGAACTTTTCAGTCGGATTACAAAAGACACGTACTGCAAAGAATGATACACAGCAATGTTTTATTCATATTATACACAGAATAATATTTCAATTGTGATTGTAATACTTTTCAGTTGGCAAAAGCCGAAAACAACTTTGCACCATTTTGGCATTGGTTTCGTGTTGTGTTTAAATGAATGTTTTAACATGTTTGAAATCGTAATTGAGTTTCAAGTAATAGGGCCATTATATCAAAACAAACTGTGAATTTTAATTAATATCTTAATTTAAGAGAATAACATCTGATGTAAAGAGATATCAATATACAAAGTATCGAGAATTGTAGAAATTTAAAACAATATAAAATGCTAAAATGCGGCTATTAAACTAAACGTTTTTTCTCCCCAAATATTTATGAACTTATTGACCTTGTATGTAAACGTCATTCTTGGGATGTTTTTTTAAGATGAAAACTGATAAATAAATAAATAAATAAATAAATGAATAAATATTTACGGATAAACAAGTTATTTATTTTATATATGTTATACATGGCCAACATTCCCAACAAATATATGTTTAAACATTCATTGTGGAAAAATATACCTTTTCAATAAAAACAGGTATACAAATTATTGCCCCAACAGCAAGGAAGTTGCTGCTGGGGAGAGGGGGGGGGGGGAGAGATGTTGTACTTCTAACATTTCCTCTCATGAACCAACTCAACAAACCACCGAGTCTGCAAATTTCACAAAATATTGTTGTTGTCATTGCTTCCAATGCATCACCCCTTTTAAACACGCTATGTATTTGAATTGCAAAATAACACAAAAAGCCAGATTTTGAACTTATACTAATATAACATTTTATCTATTTCTATTATGACAAGCATGTTTTATATCATTAACATCAACGCTATATGATCATACACTGATAACACCACGGTAATAAATCACTCATCTCGGGATTGGGATATTCCAGTGCCAATATTCATTGACATATGTAATGCTCCTCATAAACGAGCAAAACATATTTTAAGATTAATAAAGTTTTATTTAAGGTTGCTGTGCGAAAGTTGTTTTTCTCATTTATCACCCAGCAATCAGTAGTTTTGACTTTCTAAAGAATTGCACACAGAAAACCTATGTACAAAAAATTATGTTGCTATGTAACTTTAAAACTGTCGATTTTTTTAAATAATATTATTAAACTTTGAGTGATATACATTGTCGTTGAACTAAGGAATCTGGGAGATAGTTGATCCCACGGAAGCATTAATCACAACAAAATAACATGAAAATTGCAGACTCGGTTTGATCGAGTCTGCACATGACGGGTAATGAATGATGAAAAAGTGCAACATTGCTCACCCCCCTAGCACCGGATTGAGAGGTTTTTATTATTCAAAAATTATAAGTGCTAGAATCATTGATCCCAAAGGACTAGAAAAACATAATAACACTGATCATGTTATTTACTTAAAACTAGATTACAGGGATATTTCTTACACAACCGTTAACATAATTTCTATTAAAACATCTTACAACTTCTTATAACATTGTTTTGAAGCCCGATTTAATAAAACGACGAGGAATAAAAAGAAGAAACGTTCTAAGCATATTATAAACAAAAAGACAATATTTTTAATCAGCTTATTAAACTGAATGCAATTCCCTTCGCAGTTTCGTTTGGAAGGAACTATATTAACGGACAAGTAAAGAGAATCGTCTGTCTAGAAAAGTATTTACATTCAATGATAAATTTGTAACAAATCTGGTTAACTCGTCAAAGCTTGTAACTGGTTATGCCTTCCGTTCTTTTTTGATGAAATTACTTGATAAATGTATTTGATGTATAAGTTATATATATATTTCGACAGCGAAGAAGATGCGTTTACGTACTTATTGAGTTACTGAGTCATTTAAGTGTTAATTTGTAACTTGTAGGACCTATCCCACAAAACTTAACTTAAACAATTTAACATTCTATATCAAATCTTATATTTCGATAAGCTTTAAAACAGGGAAAATGGCCTTAAAATTTCCATGTGGCATGGTCGTTTTGTTGATCGGTGATTTGTTCTTTCTGTATTTCAGTGTAAATATCTTTTTTAAAGGTTTTCTCGTGCCAACCGTCCAAACACCATTTGTCTGATTCCTTTGCGGATTAGCAATTGAATTTGTTTTGAGATATTCTTCTGTACAGGAATTTAAGGCGAGAAATAAAAACTCGAACCCAAAAGGAATATAACCGAGATGGCCCGCATGGCATTGTCGTTTTTTTTACTGGTAATGTGTTTTTCTGTTTATAAAGTGTATGAATATTCCGTAAAAACATACCACTATATAAAGGGGCCAATCGTTTAAACAACATCTGTCTGATACCGTGGCAGATTACCCCTTGCATTAGTTTTGAGGTTCTGCTTAACCTCAATACAAGGTACTAAGCCCTCACCTTATGGCTTATATCACACAACTATATGTATGCCTATAGTTTTATTCAAATAATATGTCTTACTTTCTTATCTTAGACTATGGTTTCGAATTGCTTGAATTCTTTGGGAAAAAATCCAACAATATTTGGCTAAAATGATAAATGCACCCGGACAGTCTGCCAACTTTGGTGTGAAGAATATTGTATTTAAGCTGTCGTGAAAAGGTCATTATTTAAATACATTTAAAAAAAACGAGACTATAACATCATTTTATAGTAGACGTGCTTGAAACTATTATTAAGTTATGCTTATGTTTAAGTGAATTAGTAAAGTCAGCAATACCCAAATATTCAAATTATTATCTTCCTAAATAGAAATTTATTATAATTATAACTATACATTATGGCATTTGTGCAATAGACTATTTGCTTAAGTTTAAAATTATTGCACGGAGTTAAATATTTGTAAAATTTTTCAAGCATATTAACGACGCATTGAATAAATCACCATATGACATTTACATTTACATAGTGTTTAATATTTTAATGACATTATATCCCAAAAGAATGTAATTTACTTTGAGAGCTAGTTGAAAATGTTCCTTTTAAAAAGCTATGCAATTACGAAATTCATTTTCCTTTCCAATTATCTTATACTTATATGGCGTGTGAAATCAATGCAATTACCCTGCTTGTTAACTATGCCTCAAAGTATTTAAATAAATTGTACAAGGTGTAATCGAGTATGAAATCAATCTCATTTTATAAGAGCTTAATAGGTATGCAGTAACATTTTTCAACAGTTCGGCTTTAACCTTATCTCTTACATTAACTTTATCTTTAACAGTGTATGAGCTAGGCAAAGAGACTATTTTTTTCCACCATAGCAATTACAATTTGTCATAACATCGAGAAAGCTTATTGCTTTAACATCTTAACAGAAAACAAATTATTACTATCATTTTCATTTAAAGATATACTATACTTAAATTTAATATTAAAAAACATTGATAATTGATACACAATCGCTTTGTAAGTATAAAATAAATATGTTTTGACTTGCTATGTTTGAATTCCTACACACACTGGATATGTAAGGGTAACCTTTACTGGACCCGTAATTAGGAACGCAGAATCCCATACATAGCTTGTACGTTCCTTTATTAAAATAAGACATATTTAGTGAGAATTTTATAGATTTCAATAAATTTCTGCAATAAAAATATTTTACTCAAAGATAGTATTCTTATTTAATTTCACAATACGGATCAGCGTCCTCGACAGACACACCTGGTAAAGAATTTAATAATGCATCCCACAGTTGGCACATACTCTTAATCTCATAACAATCTCGTAAAAGTGTGCCAAATGTCGTAGAATAATTCATTCGTATCTCAACAGACTGCCGAACAATATGTTTTCTAACTTATTAACCAGGTACTCTGTAAAACTGAATATTGTATATATAAATTGATTTCGGTATATGACACATTGCAGGTAGAATGGCCCCTTTTACTTTTTTTTCAGACAAAGTGTACTACAAAATAAAGTAACTTTTAATTTGTTTCCTATATAACATGTTGAAGAAGCGATTGCACATTTACTCTAAATTACACATAGCCATAAAGAATAAAGCCAGTGATTAACATCTTGATCTATTTGCTATGTTTATAGATTACGCTACGTAAATAAACATTTGTTCGGATCACCATAGTGTCCTCGGGGTGTAGTAGCAGCAGCAGCTACTGTAAAAACATCTAATAGACTAAAAAAAGTATTTTCAAAAGTGATATTTTTTATTTCATGACATTGGATCTCTTACAGAAAGCCTAGTGGTCATTTATCTCTCATGTTGATTCACACATCATGTGGTTTAGTAGTCGGTCACTTGCGGAGAATTAATTGAATACTGGTCAGTTGTCAATGAAAACAGTTTAGGTGGATTAACCGCATAGATGTTCCCATCTATGTATTTAATTGGCGTAAATAACAAAACAAACTTCAGAAAAATGTAATTCAATAACGAAATATTGTAAACCACGATTATTTATTTATTTATTTATTTACATAATTCTTTTGAAAAGCTTTATCAGTTATGAAAACTGACGGGTTGTATGATGTTAATATAATAAACGTTCCGATAGACCCCCTTGCTGGGAGATTTTGATTATGTATTTTTCATACCGGGATATACTTATATTAACGGATAGAACATATGGTATAAACTACAATCAAATAAAGATATCAAAGAAAACTTTAAATGTTGACAAAACAGTCAGCTTAATTGTCAGGTAAATCATTTGTTTGCTTTAAAGCTTATTGGTTGTTGGAATGGATGAAACAATTATCAGGTCAAATTACTTGAATTATTTCGTACTTTGTATATTTTTAAAGTAAGTGTTATGATTAGATAAATCTTGATGAGGGTCGGATGATCTTGATGTTTGTTCATTTCTTAATGAAACTATCATAAGTTAGGCTGAAATTGATTGTTACATAAACAAAATGAAAAATATTGTTTTTCTTTGCTTATAAACAACATTGGGGAAAAATAAATACAAAAAAGTTAAATAAATTAAAAAGTAAAATAAGGATCAAATTTAAGATCATGATTGATATTTGGATCAGCTGTAAAATGTCTATATCTTGTCAAGTAATTTAGAAGTTATTTTAAAACTTCAGAAACATGGTATTTCTAATTCTTTGAAATTAATATTGGTAATTAAATCTAGAGAATAAACAATTGACAATTTTTGAGTTTAAAATTTTGATCCTAATCTTGATCCTTAAATTCATGTTACACAAGATTCAAATGTTGTCGACGAAGGTGTACGAGTATATAGTTGGCACATCCTACATTTAAAAAAACCCCAAAACATGCCAGTGGTTCAAACGAATTTATTTGATATTTAATTTTCTTTTCATCGCATTTTTTTCTTGAGTAGAAACGAATCCTTAAAGTTTAACCCTGATAACGTTTGCAAAAAAAGTTTCTTCTGATCTGAGAAAATGTACGCGCAACGTGTGTAAATTATAAGGTTAATGTGGGACTAATTGGTTAATGTGGGTCTAATTAAAGATTTCTATTTTATGAAAATTATAAGAAATTGCGACTGATGATGATGGTGATTTTTGAACGCACAAAATAATTATTTACATTAGAAAGTCGAAAGGTATTAACATTTTGGGAATACCTCTTACTTTGGTGGCCCCATTAACACATTTCCCTACATTTTAGTACACAATTATCTTATTAACAGCACATATGAAAAAATAAAACAAGAACCTGAAAAATTATATAATTTATACTGGAAGCTATACTTAGAAATCTTAGTCGGCTGCGTTTCACAGAAAGTCCTAGGTGTATCCTTAAGATTTTTTCAATAAACTTTTTTATCTTTAGTTAAATACTGTATATTATAAATAAAAACATTTTCCTGAGAAAAATGAAGAAATACATTGACAGACCCTTTTATTCGCACTGTGTATAAAATAAGGCCAAGATCCAATACCAAGTCACAAATATCGTCTATTTTTTGTCATTTACAGCAAAAAAAATTCCTCACATGCAAATGCTCTGGTGACATTGTGCATATTTAAGTATCTCGAGCATAACTGCCTAATTGCATTATGAAAATTGCAATGGCAGCATCAACGAAGAAAAGTAAAAAACTAGCGTTCGTAAGCAGCTTCAACAATTAAACATCTGTAGTTCAGTGGATTACTGATTTATCCGTGAAAATTATGTTTGATAATTTCACAGTGAAAATTATCAAAATATAATTTCACACTTTTCAATGACGAAACTACTTTTTAAAGATTTTTCCCATGTGGTACCTCAATTTTGTTTTTGCTGATAATTCTGACATTGTCAGGGCTGTTCAGAGAAACGAGAAACGCAAAGCTAAACTTGATAAATAACTTGAATTTGAAAAGAAGAAAACTTATTTCAATTCATTCAAATTACCAATCAACAAATATCGTCTCTAATTTTTTTGTTTCATTTTTACAGTCTGAAAAATACAATTCCTTCCACATGCAAAACTGCTCTTGGTGACATTTGTGCATATTTAAGTATCCTACGAGCAATAACTGCCTAATGCAATATGAAAACTTGCAATGGCAGCCATCAGCCCGAAGAAAAAGTAAACAACCTAGCGTTCGTAATGCAGCCTTTCAACAATTACACATCTGTCAACACTACTCATTTATTGTCTGTAACAATTCTCAAATAATTTTTTCTTTCTTCTAAAAAGATGTGTGACTAACAGATCCAAATGATATCTCTCTGAATCAAACACAATTATTTTCCTCTCGTAAAATACACAACTTTTAAAAATAGCGACCGCTTACATTTCACAAAGCGAGATCTAATATAAATTCGCAGTAAGTTACGGAAATAAGGTCGTATGGTTTTATTATTAAAATAAGCGATCATTCATTTTTTATGAATATAATGAATAATATCACCTCCATTTAACGTTGAGTGTCTAACTTATTTTTTCAGCCCAAGATTAATTGTCGAACTTATTTTTCAGCCCAAGACTTCTGTATTTTATGAGAAATTCGACTGATAGAGGCCACCAGTGGGGGAAACATATTTTAATATTAAAGTTAATATTAAGGAAATTTCGTTTTAACTTGTTTTTACGCATAAAATAAAAAAAATGGTTTGTTGTGTAAGATGTAATTTTATATCATCTCGTGAACTTTAAAAACAGTATTCTCACTCGTGGCTTCGCCATTCGTTAGAATACTGTTTTTAAGGCTCACCCGAAGAAATAAAATTTCATCTTACACACAAACAAACAAATATGCTCTAAATAAAAACGTTTCTCTTATTATGGTCTGAACAATACAATATTTATTACAAGTGAAACAAATGACGTTTACAGCTGAAACTGATCGAATAAATACATCTAACAAATTTAGATGTCCAGTAAACTTTGGTGAAAATGTTTCCTAAAAGCTTCAGTCATGCTTAAATAAATAAACATTAATCAACTGTACAAAAACTTTCCATACCAATCAAAATTATTAAAAAAAAAGAAACTTGCGCAAAGTATATCCCTGTTAATTGAACGCACATAAATACGATTACAAAGCACATGTTTCGTAATTCCCTAGCAAATTATTCTAAAGTTCATTTAGTATGTTTAGCAACTATGTCACGTATAAACCACTCATTACACATAACCTTTATCATAAAATCCAAAATTACTTCTCAATAGACAACTAATAAGAGTATTGAACATGCAGCAAAAAATAATAATAATAGTTAAATCGTTTTTCTACCTGATAATTATAGTTGTATTATATAATTCGGAAAAGTAAGGGTACGGAACTCTTGACATGCCTCTTTGTACTGAGCTGTAATAGTTGTGTCCCTTAGTCGATTATAATGAAGACTGACAAGTTTATCATGCTGTAATGTATTGGGAAAAAAATCAAATAGTTGATGAATAAAACTTTCTTTTCCAACGTTTTGTATTTTCACATCATGTATACATATATTATTTTATAGTTAAGCAAAATATGTAGCAGTTAACCATTTGATCGATATATTTTAGTAACATAAGATACAAATTAAAAATAAATTTAAAAAAGAAAGTCTTACCACGGCGATGTCCTCCGGTGTTCTGATATCTGTGGTATTGACTTGATGCTCTTGAGCTTCATTTTGATGTGTTTTCTTCCTTACGTAATTTTTATTTTCATTATTTAAAATGTTTCACTATCAACATATTTAATCAAACAGAGGTTTTGATTTTCACCATAGTTAATTTGTTTTTCTTTAGTCTTTACTCACATTGAAGACTTTTAATATCAAATAATAAGACATGTTCCAAAAATGTTTTTTTTTTCCAGATGACCTAAGACTGATCATAAAAACAAAAGAAGAAAAGAATGTTCTCCTTGAAGAAGAAGTTGAGGAACTAGAAAATTATGTGAAGAAAGTTCAGGACGACTCCCGTCGCCGAGAGATGGAACTACTTTCTGAGATGGACTTAATACACGGCAAAAACGAGGTAAGCTAATTGCATTATAATTTTGCCGCTGAACTGTATCACTGTTAGTCTTGTTTAGTCTAATTTTCTATGAATGTATCCTCAAGGAATTTCAATTATCTCCTTTGAATAAAAATATTTCAGTAATTCAATAATACTTATTGATCAATAAATATAAAAAAAAATGTTTACGAGTTAGAAAATGAAAGTGAAGTGTTTTATTGCCTTACACTATTTATGAACCAAAAGTACAACGTTATGTTAGAATAAAAAACTAAATAAATACACAAATACACAGAAACCAAAAAACAACTTTACTTGACACGTAAAAGGCAATGTAGCTTCATATGGATACATTATTAATTATTTTATTCAAATTAGACACATTCAGTAAAAATTTTATAAATTTCAATAAATTTCTGTGATTAAAATAATTTACTCAAGGTTGAGCATAGCACATCTTTAAATTTAATATAGTATGTATCAATATAGGTATGCTAAAGAAATCACGAACAGTTCAATGTTATAAAGTGAGCGCTTGTGCAGAAATGTATTTTGTCTGTATTATATAATTATTAACGACTTTCTTGAATATCTCAATTCTAAACGTTTCAAGATGTAAAGATTCTATATCAGCATGTTTTGGCTTTTGAGCTATTATCTCGTAAAATTCTCATTAATTGTAGAGAATTCAACAAAAACCAAAAGCCCTTTAGGCAACGGAACAATCGCATAAAACTGTTTATAATTGATTTTGTCTGATACAAAGTCCTATAAAGCCGTAATATTTGTTATAAGTACGTATAAATAACTTATAAAACAACAACAACAACAGCAACGAAAGCAACAGCAGCATCATCAACAACACATCAAAACAGGTCGAGTAAATTTAAAAAAAAACTGCCAGTTTTTTATGACACTATATATTCATATTGTGACGACCTAGTCAAAACATGTTTATTTTATATTTTAAAGAGACTTTGTAGCAATGTTTAATATTTTCTAATATAAAATTTGAGCATAATATATCTTTAATATAAGTATAAAGGAACATTGTCTTTGTTACGAAATAACAGTAAATGCATGTATAAACAAGGTAGTAGCATAGAGAATGCATGACAAGAATTTTCTGCCAATAAGAATATAACTTCAATGCTGAGAGTGAAAAAAAAAGTAAAAAACAAATTCTTCAATTTTCACACGCATAAATAATTTGTTACAAATCTCGGCACATAGTTTATGATGAATCTTAAAACTTGAATATTAGAGCATTGCAAACAAAAACATTAATTTATTCAAGGCTACCCTTGATACCATTGTTCTGAGATATATCAAAAAGATGTATTCTTGTTCCATTGGCAATTCAAAACGGTTAATTTTAAGCTCAGACAAACCTTACCCATATGTGTTGTTTTATTACAATTCTTAATTTGTTTACCTCGTAATGTGTGCATGCTAATTGCATCATATTGTGTGATAGAAACATCATGATGTATCTATATGTAATTAAGTATCGTAAACAATGGTAAGAATGCAGGCGTGAAATGATAAGGAAGGATAAACAAGTACCGTTTTGTATGTTTTGTTATGTAATTTTCGATTTTGACATCGTTCGTTCAGATGTCATTCAAAAACTTTCAGTTTTGAAAAATTCTTAATCACAAAACAACTTTACTGATCACTACCTTCTATAAATGACCGTGGTATTGCATCATAAAATATTTTTAAAAAAAGTATATTGTTGGACAAGTTTAGTCTTGTATTGACCGGTTATAACACAAATGCTTACAATGATGAAACTTAGTATGGTGAAAATGCTTCAGGTAACTTCATGTGCTAGGTTAAGGTCAAAGGTAATTGATTATTAATTGATCACAAAAATACCCAATAAGATTGATTTTTATTTTAATTCTAATGGATTTTTTTTTTAATTTTGTATTTGGTTTTTCATTTAAAAACGTGTTTAGTAAATATACTCCCAGTTATGATATATCCTGTCTCATTATGTTAACATATTTGATTATACTTAACCAATTTTCCGGCAGAAGATTGCAAGAAAACAACAACAACAACAACAACAACAACAACAAAAAACAACAACAAAAACAAACAAACAAAAAACAAAAAACTTCATGACATAAAAAACACACAACAAGCAATTGGTATCATTTAAAAGATACACTATGCTTAAATTTGATGTTACAAAATATTGACAATTGCTTCACGGTCTCTTTTTTTTTTTGTTAAAAAATTAACATGATTTTAATTAATACAAAGTAAATCTGTTATGTTTAAAATTCTACACTATAGGTAGTCACATTATCAATATATAACGTTATTAAAATGGCTGATTTTTTTTAAAGAATATACCAAATTTCCATACTTTTTTTTATTAAATCTGTTTTCAAATTAGAAATTTTCAGTTAGAATGTCAAAGATTTTTGTGTTTAAAATAATTTACTGCGTGACAAGCATAGTATATCTTTAATAGGTACACCGGAAATATTTAGGTTATAATTAATCAATACGTTCATACTAATATATTTCAATGTTGCCTTTCCTTTGTATAAAGCGTTTTGCATTTATATCATAGTTGTTTCATCATGAATGAAAATGTGTAGGCCATTGTTATAAATGTCTCTTGGAAGTTCGTATACTTAGGTTATGGTCTGGCTTACATTATATACATTCAGGAATATTAAAAAAAATATTAATGTTGTTGTAGTAACTATCGCTGCTTCCGAAGCAGAGCAATGACAAATTACTCAAAAAAGGTATGAAAAATTGCATTTTAAGATTTTCCGCTGCTTCCGAAGCAGAGCAATGACAAATTACTCAAAAAAGGTATGAAAAATTGCATTTTAAGATTTTCTGAAGACCAACTGCAAATTCTGTTTTTTGCATTATACTACAAATATGTATTTTGTGTTTCCTTATTAAAAAAGTTTATACCACACTATGACATCTCAAGGAGACTTACGATAAAGCTTTTTTTTACATTTTACTTCAAGCTCGTGTTCGTGTGCCTTGTTTGTTTATAACAAGACATAAAACTTTTCTTTTTGATCAGAAACAGTGTGTGCAATTTCGTTTTTCAAATTATCCGACTTGATAACGATTACAAGAGCTTTGTTTGAAAATGCCATTTTTTATCAACTACACTTATGTATGCTCTTTTGATAAAACAGAGTTTCAAGTTTTCTTTTGTTGGCATACTAAAAAGACATGTTCATTGTGACATGCTAATTATTGCAGATGGTTGATAACTTAGTTGTAAACATGACGTGAATGAATTGCTTTCTAAATATTTGGTTGTGCAGATGTAAACAGACTTTATGCGTTTTATATGTGAAAATAACTGACTTGGTTTTTCTTTTCATGTGTAATTTTGTGAAATAAAGATGTAGGATGTTAGAACAATTTCTTTTAAAAAATACGTGCTCAATTCTATATATTCAGTTTATTTAAAAACTTTTTAATCTCAATGTACATGCAACAAAAGCCATTCACCTATAAGTCATATTAATTTCATTCGACATTGAGCTTTAAGCCTACATTGCAATTGCTTTTTCCCCCAAAGAAAAATATTTGTTACAGTGTGCTCAAAGTTTCTGTAGGTAAAGAAGTCATTATAATAAGTGAGTGCCTATTTCTGTTTCCTTTATATCATGGCCTAGAGCGGTATTTCTTGGTTTGTTCTTTTTCCACTTTTAACAAGGAAGCGATGATTACTTTTGAAGTAAATACAGACACAAATTATCGTTGTATGGTTTATATTTGGCCCCTAGGCTTATTATAATAGTTGTATTTTCATATTTCCGTTTGCATTTTAATAAATATTGATTCGCAAAATAATCAATGGCATCAGTTTATTCCAATGGTGTACGTTTTTTATCCCTATTTTAGCAAGTAATTAACAATGTGCTTTATTTTATACTTTACAAGACAGAAACTTCAAAGAAACACCTATTTTCCTAAGTAGCGTCTTAATCGATTTATTTCGCAAACAATCGAAAACCCACAACATCACAACTTACTGAGGTGTACTAATAATAGCTCTCTTGATGCATGTAAGCAATAGAAAATGATCATCTATCCCGTAATAAGCTATAAAATAATTATATAAAAATGGATTTTAAATTTATAAAGGATGCATTAAACCGCATCGTTCTTTGTAAAAGAAATGTGTCTTTGCATGGAACTGACTATAATTATGTCCACTATCCTTTAGCGAAAGGCAATTACATGAACTCAGTCATTGTAAATGTTTATAAATTTATATATATAATGTACTGTATTCATTTGACAGTCTGGGCTTTTAAAAAGATAACTGAAAGATTTATTTGATATAATTAGAATATATTATTCGTATTGAATTTAAAATTTTAACAGAACAGAGCAACACTTTATGAACTCTAGTTACATATAGCAACACAAGAGTATACAATGTATAATATATTAATATATGATAAGTGACATGGCAGCCAACACCAAGTCACATGATCTACAAATGGTTTACTGCCTGTTTCATTTTTCATACCATTCTGTACGTCAATTAAAATAAATGAAAATGGCTATATATCAAAGATGGTGATGCAAAGTATGTACAAGTTTATAAATACATTCCAAAGATATGTCAGATAGTGACAAATGTTTTGATCTTAACTCTTTGAATTATTTGATGTTGCACGTGTTTGACACGATTCTGGCTTTTCTAGACATTTAATTTAAATGGCAGACTTACTACTTTGTAGTTGACAACGTCCTTAAATACAACTGATTTCGTAATAAGTTACGTTGCTATCTGTTCATAGCAGTAACACATCCAGATAGATGAATGGTAGAATTATATATTTGCTTCATTTTATATAAAAACATCATCGTTGCTTCTAACATAAAAAAAATCAAAATCAAAATGTGTCAATAAGGTACAAAAGATTTTCCACCGTTGTAAGTTGCCAATTGAAATAAATAAAAAAACAAAGTTTTTATAACATGTCTCTGTTACCAATTCATCAATCAGACAGCAATGATCATGTTAAGATTTAGCTTTAGTTTATGTTTGATTTTATTATACGTACATTATGAATATAAGTGTTTGCAAATTAATTGGTAATCGGTTAATAATTCTATTGTTTCGTATAAAATTTCTTAGTTAATAATCGTTGTGGTTGTTAGTAACTTCATGTGTGTGACAACAGGAACATGAATATGTCTATCCACAGTTTTACGATAACATTGACATGTATTTTCATAGTTTCATCATTTATGCTTGATGTATATTTTCTTTGTCTGAGTATGCACACATTTTGTTATCATTTTACTGTAGTATTTGCAGCTTCATCTTTATATTAGTAGCATGTGCCATTTCAGATTATTACCGTGCTTTGATTCCAATTAAGGGTATAATGATAGATGTTTTATTTGATGTCATGCTCATAATATCATCTATATGATATCTTCTTAACTTGAAGTGATTCTCAAACTTACATCTTCTTTCAGATTGCATCATTGTATAAGAAGCGATTTTGTAGTCATAAATTTTCAGAAAAGTTTGAAAAAGCTAGAAAATTATTTGTAATAAATGATCTTAATTCACAATAACAAAAAAAAACACATTTTTTACATAAAATCGATTTATTGAATAAGTAAACATAGGTAACCTACCTCCCCAATCTTTTCAGCACACATGTATGATTGAAACGGAAATATATCCCGAAGAACCTATTATTTTATTAGATATCATTGGCTAATTTTAGAAAACTTCATGGGGAGTGTTTGATGTTTTTATTGGAAAATTTCTTGAATGTTAAGTGTTATAACCCTATTCCGAAGAACATTATATGATAACAGTTTTATGCGTGCCTTTATGATGAGCGTTTTTTGTGTTCTCTTTTCTGAGCTTACATACATATATACTTTAATTTTAGAGCAGCTAAAATGTTTCAAACCTTTTCATAGAGACCCCCATTTCCGAGTATTGTCTGTCATTCAAAATAAGGGTGTTTCAACTTGTGGCAGAGGGGTTGCCTTTAGGGATTTAAGCGTTAGGATTACAGCCACCGATTTTCTCTGCGAGAACGTAAGAGGCGACTAAATGGGTTCGAATTACTGGAGTCTAAGCATACTAAGCTCGTCCTTGAGTAAAATATTTTAATCGCAGGAATTTATGGAAATCTATAAAATTCTTACTGAATGTGTCGTATTTGAATAAAAAATGAGTAAACTCTGTATGGGAAGCTGCGATTCCTATAACAGGTCAAGGAAAGTTGGATTTTTAAAAAAAGCAAAAAAAAAACCCAAACAACTGCTAGTTTTTTTATGACACTATGTATTCATATTGAGACGACCTATAGTGTGAAGAATTGCGTGAAGTCAAGATATGTTTATTTTATACTTAACAAAGAGACTGTGTAGAAATTATCAATACTTTCTTACATCAGATTTGAGCATAGAATACCTTTACGAAAAGGAACATTGCCGTTGTACATAATAAAGGAAATTGTATGTTATGAAGTAACACAATGTTATAACATAAACATATGCATGACAGGAATTTTCTGTCATTAAATATAGAACTTCAATGCTGGGAATAAAAACAGTATTAATAATTCCTCAATTTTCACACGAATATATTTATGTAACATGTAAGAAACCTTAACGATTTAAACAAAGTAATCTTGATTCATTAGATATGAATCTCGGGGCATAGTTTTTGGTGGATCTCAAAACTTGAATATTAAGAGCAATGCAAACAAAATTAATTTATTTATTTAAGGCTACCCTTGATACCATTGTTTTGAGATATTACATAAAGATGTTTTCTTGTTCCAATGGCAATTAAAACGGTTAATTTGAAACCCAGACAAATTTAACCATAGTTGTTGTTTTTTTGCAATTCTTAATTTGTTTACCTCGTAATGTGTGCATGCTTGTTGTATCATGGTGTGTGTTAGATACATCATAGTGTATCTATATGTAATTAAGTATCGTAAACAATGGTTAGAATGCAGAAGGGAAATGATAACCGAATAAACATGTAATATTATGTACTTAACGATTTTGACATTGTTCCTCCAGATGACATTCAAAAACTTTTAATTGTTTGTCTTTTAAAATTGAAATATTCTTTTTTATGAGGGTTGAGGGGATCACCCTCCAAACCTAACAAAAATCCATTTATTAGGAATATGCATGTTCAAATATTTGTTAATTAGATTGATTAATTGAGCATGGCGTAATTCACACAAAAATTCACATTCAACAAATTGATTACATTTTAATAAACACAAATGTTCACAGTGATGAAACTTAGTATGGTAAAAATAGTTTCAGGTTACTACTTATGTTAGACCAAGTGATGAGAAAATGTAACGATTTTGTCCGGAGTATATTTTCAACATGTATGTAGAAACCTTAGTATTACTTGACACAGTTATTCAACATTATAAAACGAAGTGAAGAATGTCTTATGAAAGTTGGGACACTTAGGTTATGGTCTGGCTTATATTGTATTCATTAGATACATTCAGGAAGATAAGAAGAAAAAAATCTTGCTTTGGTTGCGTTTGCACTAATAGTCAATGTATCTGCTTTTAAAGCAGAGCAATAACAAAATTAATCAAATAAAGTATAATAAACGGCATTTCACGAAGACCAACTGCAATTTATATTTCTGCATTTTATTACATGTTCGTTTTTGTGTGACTTGTTTGTTCATAGTATACGTTTATACCACACTGTGACATCTTAAAAAGATTTAAGGTAAAAAGTGTGTTGTTTTGTTTCATTTTAATCCAAGTTCGTGTAAATGTTGCTTGTTTGTTTATTATAGGACATTACTTTCCTTATTGATCTGATAAGATGTGTGCAATTTTATTTTTCAAATCACCCGACTTGATAACGATAACAAGGGCTTTGTTTAAAGATGCCATTTTTTATCAACCACACTTTTGTCTGCTCTTTGAGAGTTTTAAGTTATTTGTTGGCATACAAAAAAGACATGTTCATTGTGCCATGCTAATTATTGCAGATGGTTGATAACTAAGTTGTAAACATGACGTGAATGAATTGCTTTCTAAATATTTGGTTGTGCAGATGTAAACAGACTTTATGCGTTCCTGATGTGAAAATAACTGACTTGGCTTTTCTTTTCAGTTTCAATTTTGTAAAATAAGATGCAGAAGAACAATTTCTTTAAAAAATGTTTACATGCTTATTAATTTTACATTCAGTTCCAAACTTTTTAAATCCAAATGTACATGCATCAAAAGCCATTCTCTTATAGGTCATATTAATTTCATTCAATAGTGAGCTTTTGGCTTTCATTGCAATTGCTTATCTCCTAAGAAATTTATATGTTACCAATATTCTCAATATTTTGTATAGGAAAATCGCTAGGTTAAGAAGTCATTATGGTAAGCGAGTGCCTATTTCTGTTTCCCTTATATCATGGCCTAGGGCGGCATTTCTTTGTATTGTTCTTTTCCAAAGAAGCGATGATTACTTTTGAAGTAATCACAGACACAATTTATCGTTGTGCGGTTTATATTTGGCCCCCTAGGCTTATCATAATAGTTGTATTTTCATATTTCCGTTTGCATTTTAATAAATATTGATTCCCAAAATAACCGATAGCATCAGTTTATTCCAATGATGTACGTTTTTTTTATCCCTGTGTTAGCAACTAATTAACAATGTGCTTTATTTTGCTCATTACAAGACAGAAACTTCAAAGAAACACCTATTATACTAAAGTAGTGTCTTAATCGATTTATTTCGCAAACAATCTAAAAACCACAACATCACAACTTATTGAGGTCTACTTATAATGGCTCTCTTGATGCATGTAAGTAATAGAAAGTGATCACCTATATTAATATGTTTTCTTTTCAAATTATCCCGAAATAAACTAAAAAATAATTGTCATTAATTAACCGTTCATTGTTTGTAAAAGAAATGTCCAGTGTCCTTTAGCAAAAAAAAAAATATGAATTTTGTTATTGTGAATGGTTATAAATTTATATAAATAATGTACTGCATTTATTTGACAATCTGGGCATTTAAATAGATAATTGAAAAAAAGTATAATTTATAATCCGTAATTAAAAATTTGCTGCTTTTTTGGTTTTTCGTAACATATGAATGTGTTCAATTAAAATCAATGAATTAGACTATAAATCAAAGATTGTGATTCACAATATGTACTAGTTTTAAATATATTCCAAAGATATGTCAGATAGTCACATCCGTTTTGATTTCTTTGAATTATTTGATGTTGCACGTGTTTGACACGTTTCTGGCTTTTCTAGACATTTAATTGAAATGGCAGACTTACTAATTTGTAGTTGACAACATCCTTAATAACAACTGTTTTCGTAATTTGTTTACCTTGCAGAATCGTTATCTGTTCATAGCAGTAACACATCCAGATAGATGTATGGTAGAATTACATATTTGTTTCATTTAATTTAAAACAAACAAAAAACATCGTCTGTGCTTTTAATATTTCGCTTTCAGCTTTATTAAATCAAAAAATGTCAATAAGACTTCCCTCCCGTTGTAAGATAACATTTGAAAAATAACAAACAAAATATTTTATCTGTTGCTTTCAAAATGTTTATCTGATATCAGTTGGACAGCAATGATAATGAAAAGCTTTAGTTTTATTATTTTATTACCTAAATGACGAATATAAGTGCAAGCAAATCATTTAGTTATAGATTTATTTTATTTTCGTCTTAAATGATTTTTTTCTTCCTTGCAAGACTGTTTTTCTTAGTTTACAAACGTTCATGTGTGTGACAGGTAGATGTCAACAATTTTACGATAACGAAGCCATGTAGAGTACAATGTAATAATTTTCAGCGGCATGTGCCATTTTAGATAACGAGGGATGTTTGGAAAATACGTAGACTTTTGTTATACTTTTTTGTTTTTTAAGTTAGTTTTACAAAAACAACACTGTTAGATTTTCTAGTTTTTCTACATAAGATATGTGTGTTTTCGTAGAAAACAAATAAAAAGAAATATATGTAAATAAAGAATCATAACAGCCGGCGCACGGTGAATGTCAATTTAATGCGACGCCACAATTAAGTCCACGCTTTTCAATATACTTTTTTTACACTTGGTGCTACATTGGTGGCGATAGATCCACTGGTATTTGCGCGCGTTAATCATTTGAACAATATATTAGTTTTGTTTCATGTCATGCTCATAATTTCATTGGACAAATATCTTCTTGAAAGGATATCTTCTTTACTTGTATTTGAAGTGATTATTACTTTTCAAACTTTCGTCTTCTTTCAGATTGTACTTTTGCATAAAAAGCGACTTAACAGTCATAATTAAAAGCGAGCCATTATTTAACAAGAACATTAAAACCAAACAATATTTGAAATAAATGATCCCAATTCACAATAACATAAAATCGACTTATTGAATATGTAAACATAGGTAACCTACCTCCCCAATCTTATCAGCACACATCACATGTATGATTGAAACGGAAATATATCCCGAAGAACTTATTATTTTATTAGATATCATTGGCTAATTTTAGAAAACTTCATGGGGAGTGTTTGATGTTTTTATTGGAAAATTTGTTGAATGTTAAGTGTTATGACCCTATTCCGAAAAACATTATATGATAACAGTTTTATACGTGCTTTTTTGTTCTCTTTTCTTTTCTGAGCTTGTATAACATATCCTTAGAGCAGTTAACAATTTTTATAGTGGCCGCAACCTCCGAGTGTTGTCGACAGTATAAATGAGGGTATTTCTACTTTTGAATAAGGAGTTGCCTCTTTTGGTTGAGACATTAGAATTGCAAGTACCGTTTATCTCTGAGTGGTCGTAAGAGGCGACTAAATGGGTTAGATTAACAAGTCTATGCATCACTAAGTTCCAACAGATGAGGTGGTTGCTTGAAATTTATAGCACCTAGGGTTTACCAAAACCATCTGTCTTGTTTCGGCGCCATATGACCTAAACTGTGTTGGTAAAAACAAACCAAACAAAACAGAAACTACATGAAAATGTGATTTAGTGGTGTGCAAAGGAAGAAGTAGACCAGTGAACCTTTACAGGTGTCTCCTGCATGCAAATTTGTGTCCCTTTTTCCATACCTTGAATACAGTTGTTTAGAAATATAAACAGTTTTGCACGTAATATGCACCGGCTAATAAAGATGTGTTCGCGGTAGAACCAAATGTTTTTTTAATTTATCGCATTCACACGGTGACACGTAGTGTGATATCTAAAAGGCGCGTGGTTAAATAATATTACTGCAGTCTTCAGCTGGTTTTGGCGTTAATGTGCGCCGTTTTGATAGCAGATATGATGCACCTCATACATGTAGCAGATTTCAATCTTTGTCTATTTAGATGTCATGGCTTTTTTAACGTTAATATAAACTTATTTTAGTACTTTCTCGAATGGTAATAATTACAAATATATTTCATAAGCAGTTGTATGATTAATTTCAGTATTATTTAAATCATGTTTTTTTTCCATTTCATAAGCTCATTATCTGATGCAATTTATACAAATTGAAACTTGTTTTGATAATTCTGTTTTACATGTAACATTGAGATTGTACCACGCGATTGTGTTGTACGAGACACGCCATTTTTTCTGTCGGTTTTAGCACAAAACTTCAATTGCTTCAGCACAAACTTCGATTAATGGGTTAATACTTATATTGATGAAAAGCTTTCTCCGCATTTAAATTTTGTGAAAATGAAAATCTGCATTGCAAAAAGCATAAATAATAAGATTGATTCTGCAAGAGCCTTTTCACATATCCTCATTTTCGAATATAATTGAAGCATTGCAAATGCTATGTAGGCATTCTAAAATTAAGAATAAATTGCCTTTGTGTAAACATTATTGTTTGATTCATGATTTGCTTGCTTGTGTTCACATGTTTGGTTGCTAAGTTGAAATATAAAGGTGCACTTTTGTTCTATCACGACAACAGATGTTTGATAACATGCAATTTGTTACAAATGACTTGCTTTATAAATATTCGGCAGATATTTCAATAATATTTACAATGCAAGTATAAACAAGCATTTTCAAACACACGTCTGTACACAGTGATGCATTAATTGCTGTTTCTTCCTGAGAATGTATCGTGTAATGCAAACTTTGTTTTAATGTAAAGTATTTATTTGTAGGCAATGTATATCGGGCGTCATTGGCAGAGTTGTTGACTGTAACTGTTAGTATATAATTTCTTCTGCATTTTTAGGGGAAATCATCCTTTAAAATGTCGTTCAAGCATTTGATTACTACTGGCATTCGTTGTAATTTTCAAAGAATAAAACGTTATAGGTACATGCAATTGGTTTTCGATAAGAATAATAAACATACGATTTTTTTTTCATTACGCATGCTTTAAATTTCCATATATTTCTTGAATTTCCATATATTTCTTGATTATAAATTGCCATTAAAACAATATGATTATCTTCAATATTTTGTTCACACATGTCTACAAATAGTGGAGAAAAATGTTTATTTTTATTTGAAAAGTGTGAACAATTTAATAGGAAATCATTTTAGGTGTACTTTATGTTTAAAACAATGTGCCGAAGATTTGAGAACGTAATGATAATGTACCATCTTTATATATTTCACTTTTCAAAAGCAACCCCCTATCCATACATCAAATGGTATATTAGCAACACCGTTATCATGATATTTAAAGCATTCCTCATTGCTTTTTAAGCTGCAACGATATTAAATTGTTTCTTGTATCTACGGTAACGAATCTTTATTTCTTCACGTAACATTGATAAAAAGTTATATCATGTTTTATATCTTGTAACTGTTAAAAGCAGTTGTGAAGGTTTCGCCCTAGAAAATGTAGCTTTATTACCAGAGTGAGTTGTTCAGTAAAGTTACTTGTTTCGAATGTTTGGAATAATGTTGCTCGATCTGTTTCGGTATGTAGAAAAGCTTTTTTATTTAATTACATACAATACAGTTTACAGTTTGACAATAAAGTTTTACAGTTGCCGTTTAAAATAAAGAATTTGTATAATGATAGATGCATCAAACATCTGTGGACATCAAGTTCCATTTCATAATTTGCAACATATTACTATCATATACATATTTAGAACTTACCGCAAACATTTGGTGCATTCTTTTTAATGATGCATATTTGCATTTTAGAGGAAAGAAGGAAAATGATAGACCCTAATATTTATTGTTTTCATAAATAACTTATACTTGAATACATCTCGAATTGTGAACTGTAAGGTGTAACGTGGTAATCATATTCTTCAAACTTGACTTATAATACATCAACAAGGTGTTATGTTGCCGTGTCCGCTGGAGGACATGGTCACCATTGAAGGTCAAATGTCAAACAGTTTTGTGTGGCACTATAAATTCTATATTACCCGAGCGACTGTCGCTATATTTTGCTCGAATGTTCATCTTTAAAAATAATTATAAAAGGATCTACATGAAAGAGTATAAAGCTTTATTTTACGAAATATATCTATTAAATTTATCAACAGTACAGTAATATTGTATCCACTGTCTTAGGGACGATTCTTTTTAGATTTGTAGTATAGTATGCGTCTTTTATTTATGAATATTTTAAGTATTTAGACTAAGGATAGGACTTAAATACTATATCCTTTTTTATGAGTGTATTAATAATATTCTTTTGTATATCTTTGTTTTAAGTACCTAAGTTGATAAATATATAGAACTAACATTCATGTTTAAACCTCATTGAAGTTTATTTAACAATTAACGTTATGTGTTATTTAAAAGAAGCTAGTATTTCCTGAGATGATAATTGATTTTGATCTTAAAGCCATTTTAATGTAACATAAATTATCTTTTGGAAAGTTTGATATACAAAATGTATTTATAACTTACTGACTATATGCCATGATCTGCGTAAGTATACGCCTAAATTAAACCGCCTATTGTTTCACATAATCCAAAGCAAACATGCTATCTATCGCATGCATATCAATTTCAATCTCATGATGTGGCAGGTATACGATATTTCTATCAATTATATTATGACAAAACACTTCACTGCCTGCATTATCGCAGAGAAAACTTGGAAAAAATCGTCTTCAATAGTTTACTTTGTTAATTTTGCTATTGATAAGCCAAGCGGAAAGAAAGCATGCTGCTCTTTTATTAGCTGAAAACATATATGTAACAATTTTAACAATTTGAAAGGAGTATGTCCAAATATAATGCAAATCGACCAAAATATTTCGTGTGATAATACTTAAGTATGTCCAAGTAGTTGTTTGTGTTGATTTCTGTATCATATATGTTTCCAATTTATAAATGCATTTTTGTTTAGACATTCCTTTCTATTATCAATCAGAAATTCGATTTCAACTCATAATTGTGTGCCAGGTTTGTCATACTAAAACCTAACGATTATGATATTACATTTATTATACTGAATCAAAGCACGCCTGAAACATCTAATGATCAAATGGCATAATTTTAAACAAACTCTTTATTTCCTATCTGAAATAGCTATCACATTAAATAGATATACATAGGAAACATACCTGTTGGAAGTAATCATAAAATCTCTTATTTAAGTGGATCTATCTCTCAAAAAATGAAGAACGTATTTCTTTTATTAGATACCTCTGGCCAATTTATTAAAATATTTCATTCATGTTTTATTGGCAAATATAATGATAAACAAGGGTTTTACCTACTTCTCTGACTAACAGCAAAATAAATGAACAAGTTTTGTATGTGATAGTTCTTGAACTGTTTTCCTGTGTTTTCCGTGGCTGTCATTCTACTTGCCAGAATTTGACAAAATATACTCGATTGTATCATTGATATGCTATGTTAAAGTATATGAAAACTATACTGTCTGATAACTTTTAACATTTTTATTTTGTGATTTTTGTTGACACACAGAAAATGTTTAATCATATTGCAATGGAAATGTCACGAATAAATATAAAAGTAAAGAATTGTAGTCTACAAAATAAATAATATATTTTGGTACTCATGCCACCGGGATTAATTGAACCAAGCATATACACCCATGAAGTTTTATTTTATATTTTCCAATTGTTCTCTACCTTATCAATTGCCATGAAAGAAAAATCTTTAAAAGAAAGCCTTTTAGAATCAAAAGTTTAAATACATTGGTAATAGTATCAGAAAAGTTTTTAATAGGTAAACACCTTTACAGCTAAATACACGAATGCCAATTGTTCATGTACAAATTGATATCCCTTTATGAAATGATTTATTTAGTATTCGCTTCGTATGTAATAAAACTGCTTTTAAAGCAAAAACATTGATCGGTATATTTACGTTTGTCTTAGTTATATTTACTTTCACGCCCGTTTAACTCACAACGAGTGAAAAATGTCCATCGGTAAAAATGTTGTGAGCAACTTCCGTTCCTCGTTGTGAGCACCCATCTTTGACGTGTGACACGATAAACAAGGTGAGTTTTTCATAATTTTTGAAGATTACGGACATTTATGTAAAAATATCGAAATGCAGTTAGCTTGCGATGTGTTTTCCGAGTATGCACATGTAAAGATATTGCCTGTTGGTAGACTATTTGATAGAAATACCGTGCGACGCAGTCACTCGGAGTAGCTGGAAAACTGGAGACAACTTCTCTTTGGACCTAATTTAACATTGAAAACGTTGATTCTGGTGACGTTTTGTGCATTCTAACCTAAAACAGATGCCCACAAGTCTTCAGCGTAAATTATTATCTGAAAGTCTTCATAGAAACGAAGATATACCCTTTTTTGCTTTAATCCTCGTTGTGAGCACCATAACTTCGTTGTGAGCAAGACAAGCGCAGTGCGTGTATGGTTTTAATATGTAATTCAGATGGTGAAAATATCATTTTCAATCTACCACAGCAATTAAAACGTTTTTGCACAGCAGCATTCCTTTGCAAGACGTTGTGCATACCCCAAAGGGAGGCATATTAGTTTTGAACTGTCCGTCTGTCAGTCCGTCAATCTGTCCGAACACTTTATCATTGGCCATAACTTCCTTATTAGTAAACGGATTTGATTCGTATTTGAACACAACATCCCTTAGCACCTTCCTACGGACCTGTATTTTTTTACCTTGACCCCTGAATGGCCTTTACCTTGAAGGTCAAATTGTCCAAAAACATTTAATGTTTAAGCACAACACATCTTTGGACAAGGCCTTTCAACTATCCTATATTCTTTTGACCTTGACCCCTGAATGACCTTCACCTTGAAGGTCAAATTGTCCAAAAAGTTAAAAATTGGTCATAACTTCCTTATTAGTATACGGATTCTACTCATATTTTGAAACATCACCCCTTTAGGCAAGACCTTCAAACTGATCTGTACTTTTTTTACCCTGTACCGTGAATGACCTTCTAGAACATCCAAAAACTTTAACATTGGTCATAACTTCTTTATAAGTAAGTGGAATTAATTCATATTTGGACACAATGCCCCTTTGGACAAGACCTTCCAGCTGACCTATATTTATTTCACCTTGACCTTGAATTACCTTCACCTTGAAGATCTAATTGTCCAAAAACAAATAATCTATCTGGTCCATAAATCAAAGGACAAAGCACCACTTCAGGGGCATTGTCAACTTACCGTGATAGTTCTTGTTTTACATAACTTGGTCAGTCTTCAGCTCAGGATAAACACATGTATGTGTGTATCACACAGATTGTGAAATTGTTGAAATATTCATAAACACCCCGTGATGTTCACTCGTGCCACACTAGAGTATACGAAATAAAATACCTGATTTACCTCAAATGATTAGTTCTTCTGTTAATCTGATGACTTGTGAATATGGAGAATAATTTTCAAAAAAAGAAAAAGAAGAACTATTGCAAAGAAAAACTATTGTACAAAAACGTTTTTGATTGCTTTTGGTAGATTGAAAATTGTATTCTTGCCATTTGAATTGCATATTAAAACCAGACAAGCACTGCGCTTGTCTTGCTCACAACGAGGTTATGGTGCTCACAACGAGGATTAAAGCAAAAAAGAGTATATCTTCGTTTCTACGAAGAGTTTCAGATAATAATTTACGCGGAAGACTTGTGGTCATCTGTTTTAGGTTAGAATGCACAAAACGTCACCAGAATCGACGTTTTCAATGTTAAATTAGGTCCAAAGAGAAGTTGTCTCCAGTTTCCAGCTACCCCGAGTGACTGCGTCGCACGGTATTTCCATCAAATTGTCCACCAACAGGCAATATCTTTACATGTGCATACTCGGAAAACACATCGCTAGCTAACTGCATTCCGATATTTTTACATAAATGTCTGTAATCTTCAAAAATTATGAAAAACTCACCTTGTTTATCGTGTCACTCGTCATAGATGGGTGCTCACAACGAGGAACGGAAGTTGCTCACAACATTTTTACCGATGGACATTTTTCACTCGTTGTGAGTTAAACGGGCGTGACTTTGCTGCATCAAACGTGTACTTATGTCGCCGGATATTCCATTAAAAAAAAAAAATATATACAAAGTCATGTCATATCATTTTCACCTTTTTTCAGATTTATCACTCTTGTTCTTTGTTATCTCAATTTAATAAAAAAATAATCTTTTTTAAAAAAAGAAATGGAAATTAGAATACAATTGAAATTAATTTGACTGTTCCCACATTTTATCAATCTCCTTCATGCGTGCGAAAGCTACAAGTAATTGATTAAACAATAGTTTTATTATGTTATGTTTACCTTGCTAAAAAGCAGCAGCCAAAAAGGCAGATTTTTAAGTTTCAAGCAAATCCTTTTTGTATACTACTTTAAATATAAGAGGCAGTCTATCTTATATTGATGCCACAGGCAAAATGAATTAATTTATCATTATCTACTCAAAGTGTTCACATAGCCTGTTTATTGTTCTGTTTTCTGCTTTTTCTTTTGAAGTCCTTGATATATTTTATACACTTTTATCCCATAACTTATAATGTATTATGTTTAATGCCATCTAATTAAAACTTATTTTTACATTTCATTTCCGTTTCTTTGCTAAGCCAACGTTGTGTATGACGGCTGTTTTGCTAATAATATTACAACTGTTTACATTTTATTCCAACTTTTAAGCTAAAGGCATGACTCACACAGCGGCGTCAGCATTGACGTTGGTGACGTCGGTTAACCTTTCAGGTAATGGTGCCGCTTATAGTCATCATTTTCATTATTAACAACGCTTTTGCAATGAAATTCAACATTTAGTTGCATCTTAAGAAGGGAAAACTATCACATCAGTTTTCAAGTCAAACCAATCAATACAACGCTCAAAACCACTCACAAAACATTTTTAACACGATGAACTTCTTTTATTATAATTCAATTAGTTATGCACCTATATATAACACTTTGTGTGCGTTTTAAAGTGAAAGCATAATGTAAATCATATGCAAACATTCGTTATTTTACTTTTAAGCATAAACTTTTAACATAAAACAAATGGCAGAGAAATAGCCGCAATATAAATCAAAGTTTCTATTGTGCAATAAGAAACCCAACAGCCGTTAATGCATTTTGAATTATACTCTATGCTGATTTATTGATTAGAAACCAAATATTTTATCTAAGAACTTATCTGGATTCACAGTTTTCAGGGCAAAAAGTATGGAAAATGGCAATTATGATCAGTTAAATGTTTTCCTATATTGTACATGTTGTAACGGGATTTTACTGTAGGGCAATGAAACATAAAACAGAGCACAAACCATCATATGTTTTTTTACGTCTGTATATTCATATATACTCCTACAAGCCTTCCCAAGAAATGCTTATCATGTACTTGATAAGATATGGCAATACTAGAATTAAAAAAGTTTTATAACGAATACTTCCGTATCATTAAAATGATACAATTATGTTAACCGGAGCAAAGCAAGATATCTAAGTAAAAATGGGATATATAATGTTGCAAAATACAATTTGACGATTGTCCTTCAACGTGATATAGTGGCCGGTTTTAAGGTGAGTATTGTTCACATTTTCTGAGAAAAAAGACCTATTATATTTTTTCTTAATATTCTTTTTGTTTTAAGTATCTCAGTTGATAAATGGACAGAATTCAACTTTCATGTTGGTACGCTTTTAAACCTCATTGTAGTTCCTTAACCAATTGAAGTTTTGTGAAAAAAACTAAAATTTTCGGAGATGATAATTGATTTTGATCTTAAAACCATTTCAATGTAACATAAATTATCTTTTGGCAAGTTTGATATATTTATAACTTACTGACTATTTGACATGTTCTGCGTAAGTATACGCCTAAAATAAGCCGCCTATTGTTTCACATATATCCAAAGCAAAAATTCTATCCATCGCATGCATGTCAATTTTTATTTCATGCTGCTGCAGGTTAACGATATTTCTATCAATTATATTATGACAAACTACTTCAATGCCTGCACTATCGCAGAGAAAACTTGGAAAAATCGTCTTCAATAGTTGACTTAAATTCATAAGTTTTGATTAGACAAACAGAAACAAAGGATGCGGCTCTTTATATTAAGCTGATCGAAAACATATATGTAAATAGTATGCCCAAATATGGTGCAAATCAGCCCAAATTTTGCTTGTGATAGAAATTATAGTGCAAATCGGCCATAATTTTGCTTCTGATAAAACTTAAGTATGTAAAACAATTATATTTCCCAAGTAGTTTTTTGTTAATTTCTGTATCATTTTTTTTCTAATTTATTGATGCATTTTTTAGACATTCCTTTGTTTTATCGATCAGAAATTTAATTTCAATTGATGATTGTGTGCCAAGTTTATATTAAATGAATTGTCATATTAATACCTAACGATCGTTATATTACATTTATTATGCTGAATCAAAACACGCCTGAAACATCTAATGATCACGTGGTATAAAATAAAATGTTGTTTTTTTTTAAACAAATTCTTTATTTCCTATCTGAAATA
The DNA here is from genome assembly GCF_026571515.1 of Ruditapes philippinarum. Classification (NCBI taxonomy): domain Eukaryota; kingdom Metazoa; phylum Mollusca; class Bivalvia; order Venerida; family Veneridae; genus Ruditapes; species Ruditapes philippinarum. Next base: position 133,311 of record NW_026853468.1, read on the forward strand.
GCTATCACATTAAAGAGGTATACTTAAAAAACATACCTGTTGGAAGTAATCATAACATCTCTTATTAAAAATGGATCTATCTGTCGAAAAGAGGAAGTACGTATTTCTTTTATTTGATACCTCTGGCCAATTTATCGAAATATTTCATTCATGTTTTATTGGCAAATGTAATGAAAAAGTTTTACCTACTTCTCTGATAAGCAACAAAATAAATGAACAAGTTTTGTATGTGATAGTTCTGGAAGTGTTTTCCTCTGTTTTCCGTGACTGTCATTCCACGTGCCAAAGTTTGACAAAATATACCTGATTCATATGCTATGTTTAAGTATAGTCTGATAATTTTTAACAATTTTATTGTGATTTTTGTTGACAAACACAAAATATGAAATTATATGGCAAAGGAAGAGTTACGAATAAAAATAAAGATAAATGATTGTAGTCAAAAAATTAAAATAATATCTTTGTATTTATGCCATCGGGATTTATTGTTCCAAGCTTAATCATCCATGAAGTTGTTTTTATAAGCCTTTCCATTTGTTCTCCACCTTATCATTTGCTACGAAAAAAAGGCCTTTAATATAATGCCCTTCAGAATCCAAAGGTTTGGAAAATGTTTAATATGTCAACACCTTTACAAGTAAACATACAAATAACTTGATACCTATGTTTTTTACATGTAAAAATTTATATATTGTAACTGATTAGGAATTCAAAGAAACAAATAAATGATTGAATAATAGGCCCACAAAGTCAAAGGGCACAGGGTAAAGGACTGGAGACCGGGGGAAGGGGGGGGGGGGGGTTAATCAAAGAAATAAAAACTAGGGGTAAAGGGGGAAGATACTTACCGTAGACGAGAAAACAACAAGGGACACAAACAAAAGTGCCACCAAAACAGTATGAAACAACATAGACATACATCTGAGGAAGGGGCGCCGCCTTGGAACGGTCAGCAGCATAATAATGACTGATGGGGAGTTTAAACCGGTTATAATTAATTGTGCACCAAACCTCGCTCTTAGCCCCACCATGATACTATAAACGAGACAGTGTAAATAAAATGAATCCCCGCCAAGTGAAATTCTAACAGTTGTTATGGTTACAAAAGGTTAAATAAGTTAAACACCAAAATGATCATGTAGAAACATATAAAAGTAAACCCAATGACCATAACCCACATTTTATCAATCTCTTTCAAGTTTCTTTCTGTATACTACTTAAAATACAAGAAGAAGATATTTTAAATTGATGCCACCGGCTTAATGACTTAGTTCATCATTATCTTCTCAAAGTGTTCATATAGCCTGTTTATTGTTCTGCTTTCTGCTTTTTCTTTTGAAGTCCTCGATATATTTTATACATTTTTATCCCACAACTTATAATGTATTATGTTTTATGCCATCCAATAAAAACTTATTTTCACTTTATTACTCGTTTGGCTATTCGTAGCTGTCTTGCTGATAATATTATTACTGTCGACATTTATCCCCACTTTTCGAAAAAATAAGCGAAGCTAAAGGCATGACTCACACAGCGGCGTCAGCATTGGCGTTGGTGACGTCGGTTAACCTTTCAGGTTATGGTTCCGCTTATAGTCATCATTTTCATTATTTACAACGCTTTTGCAATGAAATTCAACATTTAGTTTCATCTTAAAAAGGGAAACCTATCACATCAGTTTTCAAGTCAAACAAATCAATACAACGCTCAATACCACTCATCAAAGTAATTGTTTTCAACATGATGAACTTCTTCTATTGTTTTTTCACAAAGTTATGCACCCATATATAACAATTTTGTGCATTTTTGATGATAAACATAATGCAAATCATATGCAAACATTCGTTACTGTTAGAATAAACTGTTGACGTAGAACGAATGGTAGAGTAGCAGCCGGACTATAAATTAAAGAATATATGATAGAAAAAGAAACCCAACTGCCGTTAATGCATTTAGAATTATACTCTATGCTGATTTATTGATTAGAAACCAAACAGCTTATCTTAGAACTTATCTGGATTCACAGTTTTCAGGGCAAATGGTATGGGAAAATGGCAGTTATGATCAGCTTAATGTTTTCTAACATTGTAAAGGGAATTTTACTGTAGGCCAATGAAACATAAAACAGAACACAAACCATCAGATGTTTTTACGTCTATATATTCATATATACTCCTACAGTGCCTGCCCAAGAAATGCTTATCGTGTACTTGATAAGATATGGCAATACTAGAATTAAAATTTTTTTTATAACAATGAACAAGAGCAATGCAAAATATCTGGCTATTACATGTACTAGTGACTTTGACATGTGATAAGTCCGTTTTCATTGCGTAGACAAAGGCGAAAAGCATCAGAAGTAGCTTAAATACAAAACGTTAGATATAGACATAAAACGCCATGAGCCGAAGATAAGCATGAGTTAATAGCAATAGATAAAGTTGAAGAAAAAAAACAACACAAAAAACAAACAAATAAAAAAACAAACAAAGACAAAAACAAAAAAGGACGAATTTTATGAAGGAAATTTGTTGCAGGCATACATAAAGCGAAATAAGTCAAAAGTATGCATGAAGCAAAATGGGTCGGACTCAAGATATACACAATGCAAAACCAATCAAAGATAATCAAAATCAAATAATTCGGAGATTGTCATGAAGATAAATGTCAATAAAAGATAGGCATACAGAGAAGTTCGCCAAAGATATACATAAACAGAATGAGACGCAAATAGAAAGCAAATTGAATTGTTTAAAATATGTCTCAATTTTCCAGGCCAACTTTAGGCTATTTTTAATTTTTTGACGAAAGAAAATGCAAAGCATTAATCTTAATCTATAGTTTTTCCTACAACAGGTGTTTCATTGTTTTGTAACCTCCTCCCATGGAATCCAGACAAAAGGCAACATCTTTGTACAGCAGGAAGCACGTCTGTCAAATAGTTTCTTTTTCATTTTAAAAATGAATGTAAATAAACTCATTACATTAGACAGCATGCCTTTCCTGTCGTATGAAAATTCATTGTTGAAGATTAAACTATTATATTCTAACTTATGTTTGCTTATCTTTCTATCTAACCGTGAAGTTTCACCCTTAGATTTGTACAAGTTGTGCATTTGTTAAATCTAAGGTAGGTGCCACATATCAATAGCTCCTCAGCCATGCATTTTAATATATCAAATGTAATCTTTCTGTCGCTACTTCTCTCACTAAATTGTCATTGGGACACCTAAGTTCTTTATCCAACAACTATCCTTGAAATATGATAAAACAAGATCAACAAGGAAAGGCCACGTTCACTGAAGGCAACCCCCACACGACCCAGCAAGAACCTAGCACGACCAGTGACAAGGAGCCCAGGAGAAATCCAAACAAAAGCAGGACAGGGCGCAAGGCAGAGCACGGACAGGCTTATCTCTAAAATGATACATAAGAAATAATTGTAACCGTCAAGTAAATAAAAGGAAACAAATAAATGTTTGAATAATAGGCACACTAAGTAAAAGGGCACATGGGAAGGTGATAGGAGATTCGGGGAAGAGAGATGGGGGGATCAAAGAAATAAAAATAGGGGCTAAAGGAAAGAAAAGTACTGTAGACGCGAAAACAACAAGGGACACAAACATAAGTGTCACCAAAACAGTATGAAACAACCGGGATATATCTGAAAGTCACCATATCATTTTCAGAGGGCTGATGAGACTTAAAATCAAACAACGTCATTTTTTTTTGTTTAGCAAAAGAACATTTTATCTTCAAAATAAAAAAAGATAATAATACTACTGTGTTTAAATCTGACTAGCCTGATAAATTTGTTCATTTGTTTAACGTTTCAACTAGTGTTTGGAAATTCAGACGAAGAATCTGTTGAAATTATCAGTTTTTCTTAACACATTATTGAAAGACGTAGATAATACAAATTGGTTTGTCATTTCATCATATATAATATTTACAGTCTCTCGTTGATAAGACATCAAGTGTTTAAAATGATTTGTTTTCTCTATTAGATAAGAGATATTTTTTACATGTCATATGTGGATTTAATCATACAATCTATGATGGTTATTTGGAATGATGTGAGCTTACCTTTACGCATTCACTGTTTGCTGTGCCCCATGTGGCTGAGGGTTTTCTGTTTTTCTCTATTCTACTGCCTTTAATTGTTTAGGCATAAGAATTGGTGTTACCGTTTATCCCTGCGTGATCGTACGAGGCGACTAAATGGCATTCGAATTACTGGAGTCAATACATCTCTTAGCTGAAGCACGCGAGGTGGTTTTGACCCCTGTTGCCTTGAAGTTTGTTACACCAGAGGTTAGCCAAAATTAGTTTTCATTTTTCGGCACCATGTGGCATATACTGTGTTGGTGAAACCAAACAAAAAACATCTATATATATTTGATGAATATAACGGTTTTTTCAATAATTTCCTTGCAATAATTATGTAATTAATAATAAATAAACATGCTTTGTTTGTTAATATCTATATATTAGCTAAAACACTTTCATTTCACATTCACAATAAAATAAAATTGTCAATGTTATCAAACGTTGCTTTGTTATTAAAATTGATTTTTTTTTTAAAAATATTTTGTACCTTTTGCTAATTACAAATTTATGTAACGGTGCGAAGCTCTAGCAACCTTAATCAAAGTTATTTTGGATGAAAGTAATTGTGTGTTTTTTTTCTTTATATTATTTGCATAAAATGCCTTTGTGTAAAAGTAAAAGAAAATTTGAAAGAAATAATCTCTATCCATTCAAAAATATAAAGCTTTAAATACAACTTTTTGGCAACCTCTGTAGATTCACCGATAGTTGTTTTACGCCTACTAGATACACCTACCTATTATTTTACTCCTGTGAAATTCTAAAATGTCATGTTTAACAATCATGTCAGGTTTTATCTCGTATTGTGGCAGGCAAATGATTTTTATATCAGTAACACAATGATAAGACATGAGCAGCTAACTGCACGTGCTATCGTGTCAAGTTTGGTTAATTAACTGATTGTTGTTAACATCTTGTAAACGAACACGACTCATATACAACCCACTATTCAGTATTTGTTTTATTTCTATCCAGAACGGAACGTTATTTCCTTATAGTCCAGTCAATTTGTGAAAAAATACTTCAGAAAATGGGAAAAGCACCAAACTTGGTACAAATGAACTTTGATATATATTAGAAAAATTGAGCATGGGACCCATTTTTTAAAATCCAATATGGCGGGAAAAATCCAAAATGGCCGCCATATGTGTTAAAAATTTCAAAAACGCTTGTGTTTACTAAGAGAACTTGAAATATAGCTGCATATTAGGGTATTGTAATCAGAAAAATAGTTGTTATTTGTATTTAAAAATTGCTTTGTCTTTTTAAAGCTATTACACTTAACATATTTTATTATTTCTGTTTGTCATTAGTTTTCACGACCCTGGAAATCAGATGAAATAAAATATTGAAGAGGTCTGTCATTGCTGTCTCCTAAAGATGTTAAGACATCATTTTTTACAACATTCCTTTTTGTTTACAATGTTAATTTATCACAAGGAAATACTTATCAAACAGATTAAACAGAACTATTTAAAAATTCTAGCATAACTCAAGCAAATGAAAATTAAATATCTGCCAGTCAAGTCAGGTGTACGCCTTGCAATTTTATCTTGATGATTGCTGTGAAAGGAATTAAGCAAAGAATGTGTGAATAACAGAATTATAAGCTAACATGTGTTAAATTTTAACAGTCATTTGGTATTTGAATTGTCATATCATAAAAATATGAAACTTTATAAAAGTGCATTTTTTAGAATATGTGAAAGAAAAAAACGAAAAGCTGGCAGACATAATTATATAATGACAATGTACATTTTGTCAAAGCAGAGATGTAGATGTTATCTATGTCTCTTGTCAAAGTATGCGTTACAGAAAAAAAACTCATTCTAAACTATCCCTTTTCTTTATATGAAAAAACATGACTGTCCATTTGTTGTATAAAAATGGAATGATAATTTTGTAGAACTTTACAGTTTACGGGCTCAGATTTTGACACACCTTTGATGAAATAACTGCTTTTAAACACTACACATTGGTTTTCGATTTATTAACAGCTAACTTGACACCAACTTTCAAGACTAATCTAGTTAGAAGTTAAACTAACTCGTTATTGTAAATAACATCAACCTTTCTTTACCTTCGAGATGTATTAAAATTTATATAATATCCCTCTTCCTTCTTTAATGCCACCACCACCCTTAATTATATGTCAAATTCCATTTTGGTGTCCCTAAGGGTGCCCTGTGCCACAAAATTTTATATTTAGTTGATGGGCTTCATGACTTTTGGCCTCCGTTTGCAATCATGTTTCCACATATTTTTAAACAAAATTCCATAAGGCATGTTCTTACAAGTTTTTATTTTTAGACATTACAAATTCAACAGCCCTTTATATGAAGACTCGGCATTTCCGCGCTATTATCAGATCAAGGAAAGCAATAGAATAACATGCTAGATAATTTGCCATATCTTGGCACTGTTTTTCTTCTGAGGGCCTTAAATGTTTGTAAGATTCACGATACATCACCACGTCTAAGGTTTAGAACGAATGGGACATTGAAAATAATATAAGTACGCCTTGCTGCCCATAAAACATCAGATACCTAGGGTATTTCTCTCTTAATTCTGACAGCTCTTGTTCATGCTAATGAGAACAGACTTTGTGATGAATGTGTTGTTTGTTATTATTGAGAGTCTCTGTCAGTATTTTGTGCTGGGTTTTGTTGTTAGAGCTCAGCAGTTTCCAGACTTGACAAAAATAGTACCATTGACATTGCTCCCAGATATCTAAATAGCAATCCAAAGCTGCATCTTAATATAAGCTACCCACACAGCAAGTTTAGAGTCAATAGGTGAAAGCAAACTCAAATTATTATGTGAAAACTGAGTTTATTTTTTAAGCAACAGTGATCTTTACCTTGTGCACACATACCTTGGTAGCAATACAAAGTTGCATCTTGATATAAGCTACCCACATACTAAATTTGATGTCAATAGGCCGAAGCAAACTCAAGTGATTGAGCCGAACCTGAATTTCTATTTTTGTGCAAGAGTGACCTTGACCTTAATCACAGACACCAAGGTAGCAACCCCAAGATGCCTCTTGATAAAGTTACCCATACACCAAGTTTGTTGTCAATAGACCAAAGCAAACTCGAACTATTGAGCGAAAACTGAATTTCTATTTTTAGCAGCAGTGACCTTGATCACAAACGCCTGGGCAGCAATCCCAAGCTGCCTCTTGATATAAGCTACCCAAACATACAAAGTTTGATGTCTTAAGGCAAATGCAAACTCAAATTAAGCGGAAACCAAAAGATGACGTCCGCACACCTGCCCGCCTGCCGACTTCGTTGAAACCTGATTAACAAATTTATATGACTTAACATTTTCAGGACTGTATTCCATGAACATTGGTCTCTGTTGTATTCATATTTTGAGATTCCTGTGATTGCTTAAGCATGTTAAGTCACGGTTGATATTGTTATCAAGTCTAAGGCTGTCAATCCTTTCAGGACTATGTTTAACATAAATTTCAGATAAAGTCTTACCTCAGATAGACTTCCGTCAACTAGAGAGATACTTGATATCATTATAATACATGAAATAGGACACTCAGCATCACCAATAGACGTTTAATATGCATAGAGCTTGCAAAGCGCAAAAACTAAGATTTAATATTGAATGTAAGTGAAGAAATTTTTAAAAAAACCTTTAAGGAATACGCAGGCAAATTAATGACAATACCAAAATTATCTTATGTACTCAAAACCACGCTAAAACGACATTTGTAAAAGTCCAATCATAAATTTTGGTATCAATTCTATTTATTTTGAGTTTGAAGCGTAAATATAAACAAAATTTAACCGTCTGCAAAATCCTCGGTGACTGTCAAGTGTATATATTTTGAGGATTAAGAAAAATTCAAAACGAAGAAATGAAAATGTTGCCTGTGTCTCCCTTTAAAAACATGAAAATAAATATTTGGGTTATATCTTTAAGGTTGTAATCACTGTCAAATTGAATTATGAATAATCCAACATGAAAGTGGTTTTACACTTAATAGATCTGAGAGCTCAATGCCTACAGGACCATGTGTGTATTCTATGCCTAATGAGGGTCAATCCAGCCTTTCAGGCACTATATAGTAACTTGGATACATACATGTACGCTTTTGTTCTTTCATTTTCATAGTATCATAAGATTTGTTTAACATGGAATTTAGGTAATATTTGGTGCTAGCAAAATATTGTTGATTAAACTGAAGGAAATATAAAATAATAATGGAATATGTTAAACCATCCTATTCTGTTTGTAAATTATGTAACTTCAGACATTACAATTTGAATGCTTTTTATATGGTAAATTGCTCACAATCTACACAAAGCATTTTAAGGCATTATATCTCATAGTTATTTGACACGATCGTCTACTTAGGATTACAACAAATAAATTGAATATGAGAAAATAATCAAAAAATATTTCAAAGTACTGAAATAGACTGTTTTGTAATTTCAGTAACTTGTTACCATAGAAACAGAAACAATTAATAGCATTATTATTGTAAACTAGTATCTTTGATTATTAGTAATGCAAATATCTCATGTTAAGTGTAAACTTTGGTAATTTCCAGTATAATTGTAACTATAAATAGCCTCTATTGGAATAGAAAGGTGATAATTCCATGTAATGGTGGCCATTTTGAAAAATGGCTGCCATGGCAACCATCTTGGCATATATAAAATGGGTCCAATGCCCAAAATGTTTCTTTTGCCTTTATTAACATCTGTACCAAGTTTCATGCTTTTCCCATTTTCTGAAGTATTTTAGCATATTTTGTTACAAATTGACTGGACTACTATAGTAAAATGTCATTTTTTACAAGAACGTCAATTTTTATCTTCCGTTTTGGCAGATTAAATATATTTTTATCACTGAGTATGATAAAATGGATCGCTGTCTGTATTATCATTTAGAAAATCTGCTAAACATCTTTACTTACATTGCTTTGTAGTAAACAATGCATCAGCTTCTGTGTTTTGTTTACCATGATGAAAGTATTTCAAAGTTAGGCTATTTTATAACAAATCACATATATTGTTCGTTGGTAGTTTCTCCAATAATAGTTTTTATCATAATAATTTCTCTGTATAAATCAAAGAATTGCCGTAGAGGTATGAAGCAAATACGAACACCTAAAGATAAAATTATTTCGAAAGAAACCATTTGTAAACGTTAACGCCATGCTTATAGACCAATTATGCCATAGAAATGTTTTTGATTTTATTTCTTAAAATCTGTTTCATTTTGGTTTCATGTTATATATTTTACCCATTTGCAATTTAACTGAAAACATCGATTGCTTCTGCTGCTTTTCGGCAAATAGAATATTAATAGTGATTAAGTATTTTGTATAGGAATGAAAATACTTTTTTGTTTTCAATTTGCTACTTAAATGACAATAATGTTCACATTAAACGCTACTGTCTTCAGAAGATTGGCATAAAACATGATATAAAACTATTATTTACATGTAATAAAATTCATTTTAGAGAAACACTTTTCTTTATTGAGGCATGATATGTCCTTACATAATCAGAACATCACTGAATTAATGGAAACATATAAAAAGCAGCGTATCATTCAGTAAGATTGTTTCACTTAATTTAGAAAATTTACTTGCTAATGCTTTTGATGTTTATTAGAAAATAATTGAATAGTAAGTGTTATGCTCTTACCCTGGGCAATGCCACTTTGGCTGGTATTGAAATTCCTCCTTGACTGAAACCTAAGTACTGCTCAATCCAGAAGAAGCTCGAATTAGAAAATTACTGAATAGCAAACTTAACCCGGAACTTGTTATTTACTAGATCCTAAATACATAATATATTCATATTGTACATTATGTGTAAGTATGCCAGTTCGTGCACGGATGGGTACCTAAGGTCTTCTCAACCAGTTAAGCTGGACAGTCGTCGCCATATGACCTACACTGTGTTGGTGCTACATAAAAACAAATCAAAAACAAATCAAAAACAAAACAAATATGTATAAGTGTACATTTAATCTCTAGTTATAATATGTCTGTATTTCTAGATGTCAGTATTGATAACGTACCCATCTTATTATAATCATATCGTATCTGTAATAGCATATATATGATATATAGATGTAATACTATGAAATAAGCGTGCAACAACACTCAAAATGTCTGAGGTAATTAACACGAACAATTCAAGTTATTTATAAAGGGGGAGGTAATCAAAAAAAATTGTTTTTTCATGACGAAAAGTTTTTAACATTTTTATAAACAGTTCTTTATTATTTTCAAAATATTGAGTTATCTTTAACTACAATTATTTACAAATATTTCTATAATCAATACTTGTTAAATGTGTGGGGAAAATGGCACAGCATGGTGGAATTATGGGAACGTTAGGTCCCAATTTCTATAGGATTTAGCTCAATACAGGATTGGAGCAGTACCTCTAGACGCTTGCAGAAATCATGATCACAAAATAGACAAATATCGTTTTTTTCGCCGAATTTTACATTTTTCCTTGATTATCGTACTTGATTCGGTGTGAAAAGATGAATTAGACCTGTTAAAGTTCATTCCGTTGGGTAAAAAGACAAGATTTTAGCATTTTATCATTCAAGCGCCTTGTCCGGTATATACCGGAATACGGTATTTAGTGTGGTGCTCCAATCCTTTTTTTAGTCACAGCCATTTCTATATCTTATCTATCGATGGTTATAAAAAGTTGTTTTTTTTTAAATTTAAAAATAGTTTAGCTTATCTCAGTTTATTGTAAAGAACAACCAACACTTTATATAATGTCTTAGACTAAATATCACAGCGTAAGACACATTTGGCGGTGATAGATAAATATACCAGAGTTTGCTTTTTACCATTTGATCTAAGAAAGTTTTCGATGGTGAAGCAGATCAATGACTCATAGAAAATAGTTCGCCCTTGTAATAAATGTGTGAAAATCATCGCATAAGTTTTACTCATCATTTTGGCAACACTTTTCTCTCTCAAACTTTATGCTAAAAATCTCTACATCTAGCGAATAATGCATTTATTCTGGCAAAAAGGAACAGTTATACCTTTTGCAGCGAAATAAGATAATCTAGAATACTGAAACTTAATTATCGATAACTGTGGACTTGTTTCGGTAACAATCGTAAAAATCCCGAAGTCGCCCTAACCTTCCTCAAGTTTTATATTACCGATTTTTAGGATCGTTTGTGTTTGAAAAAGTAAATATATTATCGGCAGATACAGTTAAAAGTATATCATCCATTTTATAAACCTCTATTTTAAAAAAATCAGACAAGGAGTCATAATAATTTATCTTAAGTTCGATTTTTGAAAATAAAATAAAAATAAGTACGTACACAACTATATTAAAAAAAGTCAGGAATGCAAACAATAGCTTTTACGCATTCATTGTCATGTTTTCAGGCACGAAAAATATGCATTTCATATTTGATCATTGTTAATGATTTAACATCTGGAGTGATTAAGTCTAGGTACGGAATGGCGGAATGTAAGGGTAGCTAACCTCACGTGGAGCAGCCAGCTGTGGCAGAAAAGTATCTGCAGTAAATTAAACGATGCGTCAAGGTTTATAATTTACTTCCTGCATTCTCGAACGTCATCAAGGTGTTCCGAATATAACATACAGTAGGTATGAAATAGGAAGGATAAATTGTTTATATATATAAAAGTGCAATCGTTGTTCAAACTCGGCATGAAATATCTGACGAAACAAATGATTACAATAAACAGTTTGTTATCAAAGTTTGAAGACTGAAAAAAATATTTTTCATCAAAGATGCATCGCTGCAGAACAAATAATGATATGTCTCTCTATAAGAATGGAAATTAAAAAATAAATTATGTAAAATGGTGTGTGGCGCCGCTTCAGCTCTGAGTAGTGATTTTTCGTTTGACCCTTCGGCATCAATGATTTTGATACATCTAGTGTTGCAATACGACTGACCGACTCGATAAACTGAATCAGCAATTTCCTTATTTTGACTATTGTTCTCATTTCCTTTTCCAAGATTTGTAATAGAAACCTTAAAATAAAAGAATCTTATCATCAGTATAAACATTACAAATAATTTGAAGGACTATGGAAGAAAACGTTGATCTCTATAATGGCCTTGTAAATATTTTTAGTAAAAAATAAGTTATTTATTCTGCGCGGGTAAGTATAAAACCATCTGCCGGTAATATTTTCTTCAAGTGTAATGATATGATAAATCGATTACAAACCAATCATACTATCTTTGAAACCCAAATTTAATGTGTTGCTCCGGGGTGAATGGTAAATGGATTTTCAAATTTGTAAATGAACTTTGTAAAAAACGATCACTGTACTGTAAATTATTGTTTAGAAAACTTGTTTGACTATTCAGGAAACAAAGATTTACAATGCTAGTATGTTAACATTTGCATATCAGAATTATAATAATAATAAGTGAATTAAAACACTAAAATATATTACTTAACAAGCCTTATTTTCATTTATTTTCGTTTGTTCTTTATTGGAAGAACAGAAATGTTATTATTAATCTGACGTTCTGTCGTCGATGATTGACGTTGTAAGTAGACGTCAAGTTGGGCTATGTGCGATTAATAAAGAGCAAACAGATTTGATAATCGTGAACTTAGTACAAGGGAAACGTGCCATATTTTACCTACTATTGGTACTTGACCGTTTTATGTGCTTGGTTTCTTGTTATGTATTTGTGGGTCATTGAATAGGATAAATGAAAAATGTATTTGTAACTTCAATATTGGTTTGATTTATAATATTTTAACTGTGCTAAGACTTTACATATTGACAGATAATATAATATTTATTCGTAACGTTTCCTGAAAGTGGTTTATATCACTCTACGTATGATACCAGACACACTGAGTCTATTTGGACATTTTTGTCATGTTTTCTTACCTCATTGCATGTTTTCTTCATATTTACAGAAACAGCGTGGTAGTAATTTACAGGGAATATTCATGCTCATTGGAAAAAGTATAGAACCGGAAAAATACGAATGATATTTTGGGAAATATATGAAACCATATGTTTTCTATTCCAACCGTAGTAGTTATGGAATTGTCAAGAAATTTGGTTTGGTCTGTTTGCATTCATATTGGATCCTTTATTGCACAATCTCATTGACAGCTTAAAATTTACAAAAAATAGAAAGTTAATACGGAAAAAATAATTCAACATTTTACCGTTTTTTTGTTTTTATATGGAATTGATTGGAATGTTTTAAAAAGTGTTTTCAAGAAAACACGTCAAGATCGAAATATATGAACTTGTCAGACCACCCTTCCTCTGAACTATTGATATTTATAGAAAATTTCAAAATACAATTGGCTCTTTCGCTGATACTTAAAATTCTTTCTAATAGAGTAATTATGGGACTTAAGGAGTTGAATAGAGATTTATGTTAAGACTAAATTTTCTACATTTATTACGTGTAAGAACTAAATTACATTACTGTATTTTACCTGTCAGTGATTGATATACAGTTTGCAGTGTTCCTTCATGACCAGTAATGGTACACATCACTGGAATATTTATACATGCCATAAGAGAATGCGAACATTAACTTTTGCCGTCTCTACACATTTGTTAAAAAATCAAAGTAAAATAAACTGGGTTTCCGTTTAAGGGTCTAAAAAAGTGATTGAAAACAAAGCATATGTCTTTCCCATGTCATCATTTAATCGTTTCGTAATTGAAATTTAAAGCATGATATCGCTATATCTAATAACACTATGACTATAAATATTTAAACAAAGCTTGGTTATATCTGAGATGAAATATTTTAAAGAATATATATGAGTTTATGTGCACTAAAGTAATGACATTGTAGTACTGGACATTTTTAATAAAAAAGAAATGGAATACAGTCATACGGTTAAGAATGGTTCTGACAGGTACTTTTGTAAAAAAAATTGCATTTTTGAAAAAAATATTTTTAGACAAATGACAATGAATTGACCCCTGTCCTGTACAATATACAATACCATCTTTTCTACGTTTTATATGTTAAAACGCGATCACGAGTTTCATATTTTACGGTTTGATCATTATATTAATTCAAGTTTGCTTATTGTATCTGACACCAGGCACCACATGCTTCTTGACCAAGTCCATACATTTACATTCTTTATCAGAAACCGTATCTATTTTACATTTGCATTCTTCAATACAAACCGTATCTATTTTACCTATTCTAAATTCTATTGTCTCGATACGCGCCAATGAGCCCAGGATGTTTCATGAATTCAAATTTATCATTTAATTTGTTTTAGTTCTTCATATGTGATTAATTATCAAAATATATCTATGTTGATATTTGTATTATACATAAAAAACATGTGTATGTTGTTTTATATATTGGGTAATGTGTATACTACCAATCAGTCATTCGGGTATCGTCATACGGATCATTGCTTAAAGATGAAAAGAAACTTGTCAAGCATCATTTATCTTAGTAATAAGAATCTTTTTTATCATTTTCACAAAAAAAGAAACATCATTTTACCATAAGCTGTGAGATATTAATGTGTATTGGTAATTGTTTGTTTTTATCCCTTTGGAATTCATGCTTTAAGTAATAGTCGTTGATTTCAAACCACTTCCCACCTCGAATTTCACCAGGAACTTTGGATTCTTTCGTGTGATGAAGCTATTCAGGTCGCTTATGGAACGTGTGAGTTACTCAGCTAACCGTTAATGCATAAACTAAGATAAGTCGCTGGTGTCTTTCTCCACCAGTATAGCCTGAAAGACTCCATATGACTTTTACAGTATCGGCGTACCTTAAAACACAACTCAAAAAAGCTGATTCCCCATGTTTTTATGATTTATGAATAGAACACAGACAATATACATTTCATGCCTTCTTTTTTCTTGATACATGTCTTTAATCATTCGTCTAAGATATTTTTATTGGCTAAGATGTCTGATGTAAACTACAAACCAGTTAATTTACCTGTCGGCAGGTCTGTGGCTTTGCTTATCATCTCCTACCTAATCGTTACAATCACTGGCTAATATATCTATCACACTGATCGAATCTTCTAACGCTCCTACATTTTTACTGTTTAAACGACCCAAGTATGAACTCTACGAGGATGTTTTGTTGCATAGACGGAACTATCCGCCAAAAAATACAAAAAAGCAACAACAAAAACAACTAAATATATTTTTTTGTGTTGTACATAAGTGATGTTTGTATGCCGTTGACACAAAGGTATTTCTTCCGTGTGTTCTCTTTTATTGCTAGTTAGTTTTGTTAGCAGATATTTTTTTATCTCAGTAAATCAAAGAAAAGTTATCAAACCATTGCTTTTCAAATCATATGAGGTCATGCGTAT
This sequence comes from Ruditapes philippinarum, assembly GCF_026571515.1. Taxonomy (NCBI): domain Eukaryota; kingdom Metazoa; phylum Mollusca; class Bivalvia; order Venerida; family Veneridae; genus Ruditapes; species Ruditapes philippinarum. The sequence continues at coordinate 148,780 of NW_026853468.1, forward strand.
TCTGAGTAGACAAAAGCTTTGTACGGGAAGGTTCTGCCAAGACACCGACACAAATGTCGCATTTTTTCAGTTCAGTACTTACTTGCACTTTGATTTGACATGTTTTAATTTGACACCTCAACTATAGATTAATGGATTTTGATACATTCACAGTCTTAGTGTCATTTTACGGTGTTGCGGATATACATAATTTGCTCTTACCTATGTTTGTGATAAACAGTTTGACAGGTCTGAAAATTGCATCATTATTTTATTAATTGCACTGTTATGTAACTTTTTACCTTTGCCCTGGATAATTTACGAAGCCATTTTTGCCATGAGGAAAATTATAAAACATATCTGATATTACCCGATAAATCTCATAGAAAATGGTTACATCATAAACATTCAGTTCTGTTTAACGTTGTATTTCACTTAGATGTTTCCATTTAATATATTGGGGATACATAAGCAGACAGCGTCTGTCGATAGATAATCTTGGATTGCCGTTATTCCATGTTTTTAGAGGGAAATCCCGTTATAATGTATTTAAAAGAGAAATAAAGCAAGGCATTATGATGAATTCCACAGTGTCCCGTTAATTCAGCATCTGTAAATACGATCACTTGAAGCATTATTCATATTGTTAATGTAAAGGATTTGACAACGATTACAACATGAACGATAAATCATTTGAAATGAAGTATTACAACGTACAATGTTTTATATTCAAAGAGATGAAGGGATACGCATACGGAAAATGAGATCATATTCTTGACGTCTGTGTTTGTAAATAAAACAAATGGCTCATGATCAAAATAAATTTTAATTCAACGTATCATATTAGCAAATCATTGATATATTTCTCCAAACTGAAAATTATAAGAAAAATAAAACTTTTCACGATTTGAAAGTCTTAATTATAAAAATTGAACAATGTTACATGCCAGACTTGTTATCACTTTTGAAACTGTTCATGAATATTGGTACCCTGCTTTATGTATCTTTCTTTGTATAAAAGTAAAAAGAGACTTTTAACCGATATTATTGTGATTTGAATGCTATATCATTTGTATGATAATACTGAAAACAATTCTTTGTCCAAACAGATTTGCTCCACATTTAAAGAGATGTTCAATTATTTAGTCGTATGCTTTTGTAATTTTTATGCTTTCTTTTCATATGATTTTAAAATGTCTTATGGAGCTCTATTTTCTGATTAACAGTTGACTTAGTACTGCTTTATACCATTTGTCATACACAAATTTTCGTAAGATTTTAATATGTTTTAACAAATAAGAAAGCTGCCTATCTTTTTACAGTGTATTGGCATATATATCACCTTTTCCTGTGCATTGTCCCGCTTGGTTTTGTTCTTGTATGTGTCGGTATTTTATTGTCTATATGTGTTTGAATAGTCACACCATACATTTTGCGTTTCTGGCTCATCGTATTAATCTTTATTGAAGCATTTTGCTCAACTGCATTTAGCCTCAATTGCGACCATTCACTCAAAAGCAATGCAACATAATTTCTTAACGAATATTCTGTATACGTTTATGTTGTATTTACGTATTCTCCTATCGTTTACCTGCTAAATTTTCCAGAAGCATCTGGCTATCAACATTTTGGCAATCTCTGAAAATGAAAATGTACCAAATGCTAAAATGCTTGTTTGTTACGTCTGGAACTCGCATTTCTTTATATAGTGTATACTAAGCATACAAAGTTAACGGTTATGATGTGCCAATGAAAAAATATGATAAGAGTGAAAAGCCCTTTAATGGCACTTCGCTTACACTGTCCGTGTGTTGTCACTGTTTGTGAAAGTCTTACAATCTTAATCGCCAAGTGTGTTTTATGAAGTAAATTTACAAATGAAAATATTTTAGTTTTGCGATCTACCAGACTTGATTAATTATCAACCCGTTCAATTTGTAAAACGTTTATAAGAAACGACTAGTGGAATCGATGTTACAGTAACTAAAACAATCAGAATGCCAAATATATCATAAATCATGCAAATTTTCTTTCATTCTACGTTCGAAGGCACATATGAATTATTTTGAAACGGATCGTTGCATGAAGATGAAAACAAAATCTTCAAGCTTCATTAACTACAATTATAGCGTAGAAGGCGTTTAATCACTTTTGCAAAAACTTGTGAAAGAATATTATAATACTATCTAAAATGGCGGATAATTTCCTGATGAGAAGTGTCTCTATTTGTTTCTTTCATGTCATGAGGCAATTAAAGACAGCTTTTCAGTGATGATTCGTATATTGCTAAAAATAAACCTGATTTTGTATACAATGTTTTCTTAATTTGAAAAAAAACTTAACTTAAGATTATCTGTTGAAATTTTGTTTCTTAATTAAGTTTGGTTACCATTATTGATAATGGGAAATGTTATGACAACAAGTTTCGCGTGTCTTAATGTAATCGCTTAATGTTTGCTTCTTGTTAACAAGCGTTTAATACTTAATGATCTGGTTATAAGATAGAAATATATTGGTCATTAAAATTAATGTTTTTGACAATAATAAAATGCTCATTCCTATTTTCACTTTTCTATTGTATCTTTGAAATATTCTATATATTTCTATCCTTTATATACCCACACAAAAAATTCTAATAGGAATATTTTATTTCGCTATAACCCTTCACTTGTTTTATTACCTTCCATTTTGTGAATTTTTTGGCTCAGGTGAGTAGCATATAAACAAACCAGCTCTTATTTCATTTAAGGTATTTCGTACGTTTTACTTATCATATCTCCAATCAAGTATATGTATTATCAGTTTGGCGGATCTCTTTATCAGATTGTTAAGTTGTACTAAATAAACTTACATATCCTGAAACTGGCCCGTATATGAACTCTCTGAGAGAGGGTGTGTTCCGTAGTACAGGTAGAGTACTAAAAAATTACCGCATGTAATTAGTTTTAATTTCTACATGAATGGATGCCCACATACCGCTGACCTTCTTACTTCTCTTTAACAGTTTTATTATAATTACAGAACAGTTTTCCAAAACAACTGACTATAATTAGTTTTTATTTTCTAAATGAATGAATGCTTACATACCGTCGACCTTCTTTATGTCTCATTTACATTCGCATATTCATTTCAGTTTTATTCTTATTATTTTTGTTTGCCTTTATTCCAACTTACTGACTGTTTATTTTCTTTCTTCACTGTTTTGAAGTATAGTTTGATTTAAGAGTTTGACTCTATCGTAAAAGGTTAGCTCTGCCAAAGTTATTTATCTTACACGATCTGAGGGAATATCAAATTGAATACTTTTAAACATTTGTTTGACGGCATTTCTGTTTTGTTGTATTTTATGAAAAGCTTGTTGATATTATCATCCGTAACAACAGATGACTTTTTATGACATTGACAGAGCGTTAAGTGTAATATTACAGGCCTGTAACGGCTAAATATTATCGTGACCAAGCAAATTAAAATGAGATTGATATCGCCCATGATATAAACTATTATTATATATTACTTTTGTCAATCATTCATTTTTAATATACTAAATCAAGACTTTATGAGTCTTTGATTGTTAATTAAATGATATCATATATGAATCAGATCTGGATATTACTTATGAAAACAAGACACCATTCAAGATTATGTAAACGTAATTGAAATTGATTGTCCTGAAAGAAAATAACAGCAAATAAAAAAACAACACAAAAAGACAAAAACAACACCACTACATTTAAATGATAATAAATGAATTGTCAAGTGTCAGTTTCTTTTCTTTCTTTATCTTAATCTAAACACCCCCATACATTATGTTATCGATATCCTGTTAAATCTCGTACTCTATTTGTTATAACAAGCTATGACATGACTAATGTGATATCAGTATTGATATAAAACTGTTCATTTGTATTTTAAGTATAGGATATATATCAAAAGCAATTTAAAAAAAATGTTATGTATACACTTTTGAAGATATCTTAATCTGTGATAGCTTGCAATAAATTTTATCTTTAACTGGTGATTATCTTTTTTCTGAGATTATTTTCTACATTTTGAACACCTTTTACGCTTACTGTCGGTTAAGTGCATTGAACACACAATCAATTGGCTTGTTGTTAACTTAATTTTGTGCCATTTCTAAATCTATTGTTTATATATTTTGTAAATTCAATCCTTATATTATATGAAAATGTTATATATAGTATGTTACACCGGCAATGATAAAAGATAGTTTACCGCTGCCAAACTTGTCAAGCATCATTTATCTTTGTAATAAGAATAGTTTTTATCATTTTCACAAATAAAAGAAAAACCTATCAGTTTACCATTAGCTATGAGGTTATTTTGTGTATTGATAATTGTTTGTTCTTATCGAATTTGGAATTCATGCTTTAAGTATAGTCGTCGACTTCAAACCACTTCCCACATCGAATTTCACCAGGGACTTTGAATTCTTTCGTGTGATGAATCTATCCAGGTAGCTTATGGAACATGTGTGTTACTCAGATAACCGTTAATGCATAAACCTATGGACAGATAAGTACCTGGTGTCATCCACCACCAGTATAGCCTGGAAGACTCCATATGACTTTTACAGTGTCGGCGTACCTTAAAACCCAACTCAAAAAAGCTGATTCCCCATGTTTTCATGATTTATGAATAGAACACAGACAATTTACATTCCATGTCTTCTTTTTCTTGATTAATGTCTATAATCATTCGTGTAAGATATTTTTATTGGCTAAGATGCCTGATGTAAACTACAAACCAGCTAACTTACTTGTCGGTAGGTCTGTGGCTTTTCTTAATATCATCTCCTACCTAATCGTTACAATTACATATTTCGAATTGATCGAATCTTCTAACGTTCCTACATTTTTACTGTTTAACCAACCCGAGTATGAACTCAACGAGGATGTTCTGTTGCATAGATGGAACTATCTGCCAAAAAAAGCAACAACAAAAAAAAAACAAAAAAAAACTAAATATAATTCTCTTTTTGTTTTACATGAGTGATATTTGTATGCAGTTGAACCACAGGCACCGCTTCTGTTATTGCTTTCCAACTCATATGAGGTCAAACATATTCCGAGTAAACAACGAGATGGTTCTACCAAGACACCACCACAATGTGGTATTGTATCAGTACTGCCTTGTACTTTGAATTGACTTGTATTAATTGGACACCTGCAACAATGAAGTAAATAATGCATTTTATGAATTTGGATACATTAAAAGTCTTAGTGTCATTTTACGGTGCTGCGGATATACATGATTTGCTATTACCTATGTTTGTTATTAACAGATTAACATATCTGAAATTGTACTGTTACATAACTTTTTCCTCTGTCCTGGATAATCTACCAAGCTATTTTTGCCATGAGGACAATTTTTAAACACATACGATTTCCTGATAAATCTCATAGAACATGGTTACATCATAAACATTCAGTTCTGTTTAACGTTGTATTTCACTTAGATGTTTCCATTTGATATATTTGGGATACATAATCAGACAACGTCTGTCGATAGATAATCTTGGATTGCCGTTATTTCATGTTTTTAGAGGGAAATCCCGTTATAATGCATTTAAGAAGAGAAATAAAGCAAAGCATTATAATGGATTCCACAGTGTCCCGTTTATTCGGCATCTTTAAAAACGATCACTTGAAGCATTATTCATATTGTTAATGTAAAGGATTTGACAAAGATTTCAACATGAACGATAAATCATTTGAAATGAAGTATTACAACGTACAATGTTTTACATTCAATGAGATGAAGGCATACAGAAAATGAGATCATATTCTTGTCGTCTCTGTTAATAAATAAAACAAATGGCTCATGATCAAGATAAATATTATTTAATTCATCGTATCATTTTTGAAAAATCATTGATATATTTCTCGAAACTAAAAATGATTGAAAAATAAAACTTTTCACCAACCAACATGTCTAAATAATAAATGAACAATTTTACATGCCAGATTGGTTATCACTTTTGAAATTGTTCAAGAATATAAGCTACTGGTATCATGTTTACTTAATCTTTCTCCCACGATAGTAAAAGACGGCTTGACAGATATTATTGATTGGAATGCTATATCATTTGTATGATAAAACTGAAAACACTTCTTTGTCCAAACAGATTTGCTCTACATTTAAAGAGATGTTCAATTATTTATTCGTATGTTTTTGCTTTTATTTGTTTGATGCTTTCTTTGTCATATGACCTTAAAATGTCTGGAATGGAATTTTATTTTCTGATAAACAGTTGACTTAGTACTGTCATATACCATTTGACATACACAAATTTTCTTAAGATTTTAATAATTTTTCCAAATAAAAAAGTTGCCTATTTATTTTTATAGTGTATTGGTATATATATCACCCTTTCCTGACAATTGTCCCGCTTGGTTTTGTTCATGTATGTGTCGGTATTTTGATGTGTGTATGTGTTGGATAGTCGGACCGTACATTTGGAGAATCGTTTTTTCTGTGTCTCATTTTGCTTAACAACATTTAGCTTCAGTTGTTGCCATCCACTCAAAAGCAATGTAACATTATTTCTTTACGAATAAACTGTATACGTGTATATTGTGTTTACGCATTCTACTATCGTGTACCTGCTTAATTTTTTCAGAAACATCTGGCATATCAACATTTTGGTAATCTTTGAAAATGTACCAGTTGCTAAAATGCTAGTTTGTTTCGTCTGGAACTCGCATTTCGTTATATAGTTTATACTAAACGTACACAGTTAACGGTTATGATGTGTCAATGAAAGAATATGATTATATTGAAAAGCTCTTAAATGACAATTGAGTTACACTGTCCGTGTGTTGTCACTGTCTGTGGAAGTCTTAATCGCCAAGTGTATTTTATCATGTCAATTTACAAATAATCGAATTTCCGCTTTATGATCTACCAGATTTGATTTATTAGTTACCCGTTCACGTTGTAAAAACTGATTATACTGTAAAATATTAGAAATGCCTTGTAACTGGAATCAATATATCAGTAACTAACACAATCAGAATTCAATACATATCATAAAAACTACAAATACCATAGATATTGTAACATTCTACGTTCCAAGTAATATATGAATCATTTTGAAACGGATCGTTGCATGAAGGTGAAAACAAAATCTTCAAGCTTCATTAACTACAATGATAACGTAGAAAGCGTTTGATCACATTTGCAAAAACTTGTGAAAGAATATTATAATACTATCTAAAATGGTGGATAATTTCCTGATGAGAAGTGTCTCTATTTGTTTCTTTCATGTCATGAGGCAATTAAAGACAGCTTTTAGGTGATGATTCGGATATTGCTTAGAAAACGCTGTTTCAACTGAATTTTTCTTCAAGGCCTTTCTAAATTTGTAAAAAAAACTAAAGATTATCTGTTGAAGTTCTGTTCCCTACTCACGTTTATATCTGTTATTGATAATGGCAGAACGTTTCGTGTGTCTCAAAATAATCGCTTAATGTTTGCTCCTTAATTGTTGATAAGCGTTTAATACGTAGTAAATTGTGTTTTAATAAGATAGAAATATATGTTTTTCATCAATATAAATGTTTTATCATAGTATCAAAATGCTCATTCCTATTTCAGCTATTCTTTAACATGAATAAGTCTAACAATTTTGTCATGCTTAATACACACAATAGTTTCTAATAGGACTATTTCATTTCGCTATAACTCTTTACGTGTTTTATTACCTTCCATTTTTTGGATTGTTTGGCTCAGGTGAGTGGCGTAATGTACAATCCAGCTCTTATTATTATGTCTCCCCCACCTCGGGGGGAGACATATTGTTTTTGCCCTGTCCGTCCGTCAGTCCGTCCGTCCGTCCGTCCGTCCGTCAGTCCGTCCGTCCATTCTTCGTTTCCGGACGATAACTAGAGTTCCTTTTGACCTACAGCTCTCAAACTTCATAGGATGAATGGTCTTATTGAGCAGATGATCCCTATTGTTTTTGGGGTCAGTAGGTCAAAGGTCAAGGTCACAGCGACCGTTGGTTAATTTCTCCTTTCCGGATGATAACTAGAGTTCCTTTAGACCTACAACCCTCAAACTTCATAGGATGATTGGTCTTATTGAGCAGATGATCCCTCTTGTTTATGGGGTCAGTAGGTCAAAGGTCAAGGTCACACTGACCGTTGGTCAATTTCTCGTTTCCGGATGATAACTAGAGTTCCTTTAGACCTACAGACCTCAAACTTCATAGGTGATTGGTCTTATTGAGCAGATGATCCCTATTGTTTTTGGGGTCAGTAGTTCAAAGGTCAAGGTCACAGTGACCGTTGGTCAATTTCTCGTTTCCGGATGATAACTAGAGTTCCTTTTGACCTACAGCCTCAACTTCATAGGATGATTGTCTTATAGAGCAGATGATCCCTATTGTTTTTGGGGTCAGTAGGTCAAAGGTCAAGGTCACAGTGACCGTTGGTCAATTTCTCATTTCCGGATGATAACTAGAGTTCCTTTTGACCTACAACCCTCAAACTTCATAGGATGATTGGTCTTATTAATCAAATGATCCCTATTGTTTTAATGGTCAGTAGGTCAAGGTCAAGGTCACAGCGACCGTTGGTTAATTTCTCCTTTCCGGATGATAACTAGAGTTCCTTTAGACCTACAACCCTCAAACTTCATAGGATGATTGGTCTTATTGAGCAGATGATCCCTCTTGTTTATGGGGTCAGTAGGTCAAAGGTTAAGGTCACAGTGACCATTGGTCATTTTCTCATTTCCGGATGATAACTAGAGTTCTTATCAGTGAGGACATTTAACTATTATTGATATATCAGTTGTCTGGTTTTATATACTCTGTTCTTTTATCTCCATTTCCATTCCTGTTTCCATTCACAGTTATTCTCAGCAGTTGGGGAGACATGCGCTTTTTTACAAAAGCATCCTCTAGTTTATAAGGTATTTCGAACGTTTTACTTATCATCTTTCCAATTTAGTATACATAATCAGTTTGTTGAATCTCTTTATCGGATTGTTCAGCTGTACTAAAAAAACTTACATATCCTGAAACTGGCCCGTGTATGAACTCTCTGAGAGAGGGTGTGTTCCGTAGTACAGGTAGAGTACTAAAAAAAACGTATGAAATTAGTGTTATTTTCTACATGAATGGATGCCCACATAGAGCTGACCTTCTTACTTCTCTTTAACAATTTTATTATAATTGCAGAACTGTTTTCCAAAACAACTGTGTATAATTAGTTTTTATTTTCTAAATGAATGAATGCTTACATACCGTCGACCTTCTTTATGTATCATTTACATTCTCATAATCATTTCAAATTTAATCTTATTATTTTCGTTTATATATGACTTTTTCCTCAGTTCGCGTTCATCCCCGAAGCCATTTTATGCCATGAGGGAAATTTTAATACATATCTGATATTACCTGATAAATATCATAGAAAATGTTTACATCATAAACATTCAGTTCTGTTTAACGTTGTATTTCACTTAGATGTTTCCATTTGATATATTTGGGATACATAAGCAGACAGCGTCTGTCGATAGATAATCTTGGATTGCCTTTACACCATGTTTTTAGAGGGAATCCCGTTATAATGTATTCAAGAAGAGAAATAAAAGAAGGCTTTTTGATGGATTCTACAGTTTCCCGTTTATTCAGCATCTGTAAATACAATGACTCGAAGCATTATTCATATTGTTAATGTAAAGGATTTGACAACAATTGCAACATGAACGATAAATCATTTTAAATGAATTGTTACAACGTACAATGTTGAACATTCAATGAGATAAAGACATACAGAAAATGTGGTCATATTCTTGACATCACTATAAATAAATCAAATGGCACATGATCAAAATAAATATTGATTCATCGTATCTTATTTATAAAATCATTGATATATTTATTTAAACTGAAAATGATTGAAAATAAAAACTTGTCAAGAATCGACACGTCTAAATGATAATAAATGAACTATGTCACATGCCAAGTTTGTTATCACTTTTAAAAATGTCCATGAATATCGCCTACTGGTACCCTGCTTTTTATATCTTTCTTCGTATGATAGTAATAAACGACTTGACACAGATATTATTGTTATTGGAATGATATTATATCATTTGTATGCAAAAACTGAAAACACTTCTTTGTCCAAACATAACATATCTGTTCTGCATTTACAGAGATTTTCAATTATTTTGTCGTATGATGAATATATTATTTGATGCATGTGCCTTTAAAATGTCTGATGGAATTTCAGTTCTAATGAACAGTTGGCTTAGTACTGTCTTATACCATTTGGTATACACTCGTTTTCTTATTTTGATTTTGATATTTTGTAACAAATAATTATTTTTACATTGTATTTGCATATCTAACATCATTTCCTTCAAACCGCCTCCGTGGTCGAGGGGTTAGAGTCGATGACTTCTAATCCAGTTACCTCTCTGGCGTGGGTTCGATCCCCGGGAGATGCTTTGGTAGTTTAGCGCGGAGGAAGGTAGTCTAGTACTGGTGTAACTCTGCAGGAACGATGGTTAGAAAACTACCCGCCTATATGACTGAAATACTGTTGGAAAAAGGCGTAAAATGAAACAAACAAATCATTTCCTGCGCAGTGTCCCGTTTGGTTTTGTTCTTGTTTGTGTCTATATTTTGATGTGTATATGTGGTTGGATAGCCGGACCGTACATTTTGCGAATCTGCTCTCGGTGTTGATTTTTATTGATACATTTTGTTCAATATTATTTAGCTTCAATTGTTGCCATTCACTCAAATGCAATGTAACAGAATTTCTGTATACGTTTATGTTATAGTCTCTTATCGTGTACCTGCTCAATTTGCCAGAAGCATCTGGCTATCAACATTTTGGCAATCTCTGAAAATGTACCAGTTGCTAAAATGCTAGTTTGTTTCGTCTGGAACTCGCATTTCTTTATATAGATTATTCTTTAGGTACAAAGCTAACGGTTATGATGTGCCAATGAAAAAATATGATTAGATTGAAAAGATTTTTAATGGCAATTCGGTTACACTGTTCGTGTGTTGTCACTGTCTGTGGAAGTCTTAATCGCAAGTGTATTTTATGTAGTCAATATACAAATAATAGCATTTCTGCTTTAAGATCTACCATAGTTGATTAATTTTTAACCCGTTCTCTTGGTAAAACGTTTATAAGAAACGACAAGTGGAATCGATATAAAAGTAACTAACACATTCAGAATGCAATACATATCATAATCAAAGCACAGAAGGCGCTGAATTTGTTTGGGTCTCAGAATGTAAGAAAGGTGCAGGTTGTGAGATTATATGTTTAGTGCCACCAATGCTTTCCAGCGTTTTAATTGTAGTAAATTGGCTATAAGACTAATTGCAACACTGATATTCAATACAATGTTTATTTGACTTTAACAATTTAAAAAAAATGAGTTACCTTTACTGGGATTTGAACTCCAGACCTCTCGCTTCCTAAGCGAGCCCGAAAGCCCTTAAGCCACGGTGAATTTATATGTGAACGGCCTGAAGAAAACCATATTATTCTAAATTAGGGCTTGTAACGACTTTAACTGTTGTTTAACACAGATGTAAATAATCCTGGAGCTTACTATAAGCATGTATATTTATAAAGAATCAAAGGGCTGCAAGTTCTGTGGTATTTTCTGATCTTTGCAATCTAAATCGTACTGTATATCTGTATGCATTTTCTTGTATAAGTTTATTTTTATGTATTATAATTCCTTTTGTAAGGCACCAGAGTTTGATACATACAGAATTCTGCATAACTAGAGTTGCATCAAAAAATCATTTATGTTATTTTTTTACGACAGCCACACTTTATCCTTGTATATCATGGCTACTTCCTTAACAAAAACACTTAAAAAAAAGAATTTAACAAAAAAAAAGATACCTCGACTGGGATTCGAACTCGAGACCTCTCACTCACGAGGCGAGGGCGTTACCACTGTACCACGGAGAAATTATACACTAATCGTCTGAATAATATCTAGTCATTCTAAATTTAGAACTTCCATTGCAGTTCGGGTTTGTAATCCTTATTAATTTCGAGGTATTTTGTTCAGGGTAAACCTGTTGTTTAAAATTGAAGTAAATATCTTAGCGAAAATCCTCTCGCCCAAACAGTCCGACATGTAAAATCTATATATTCCACTACTCGGTTTGTGTAGTATTCGGTAATCGATCGACATGGCTAAAAATAGTATTTTCATTGATAAAATCATATTCATCCGCGTAATTTGTGATTGTGCATTTATTAACAATTCTATAAGACAACGCTATTGTTTAACTTTAAATGCGTTGTAATTTGTTGGATACTTGTAACAAAATAAAATATTTCTTTCTTTTAAATCGCTAGTTTTAAGCTGTTTTGAGAACTACTTGTTGTAAGGTTTGTCGTAAACTTATGTGTCAGAGATTGAATGTCCGCTTTGTATTTAGTTATTTTCGATCAGAAAATACAATAAAACAGTATTAGAAATCTTCGACCATTCGGGAATTACTTTGCTTGAAAATTGATGCGCCTGTCTTTGACCATCTTTACGCAGTGATCTCCCCTGAATTTTTCGGCTTTAGTGTACATACAAAAGGGAAGTAACCGCTTCAAAAAAGTGGACTACTTTCGGCATTTGCAATTAACAACATTAGACTCTGAAATTTCGCTACCATTATTTGTTTGGTCTGACGACCCAAACAAATAAAAACTGCAAATACCATAGATATTGTAACATTCTACGTTCCAAGTAATATATGAATCATTTTGAAACGGATCTTTGCATGAAGATGAAAACAAAATCTTCAAGCTTCATTAACTACAATGATAACGTAGAAAGTGTTTTATCACATTTGCAAAAACTTGTGAAAGAATATTATAATACCGTTTAAAATGGCGGATAATTTCCTGATGAGAAGTCTCTCTATTTTTTTCTTTCATGTCATGAGGCAATTAAAGATAGCTTTTCGGTTATGATTCGGATATTCTTAGAAAACCCTGATTTTGTCTTCAATGCTTTTCTTAATTTGTAAACAAATTTAACTTAAGATTATCAGTTGAAATTTGGTTTCCTACATAAGTTTGGTTACCATTATTGATAATGGAAAATGTCACGACAGCAAGTTTCACGTGTCTTAATATAATCGCTTAATGTTTGCTTCTTGTTGACAAGTATTTAATACGTAGTAAATGATCTGGTTATAAGATGAAATATATTGGTCATGAAAATTAATGTTTTTGACAATAATAATTTGCTCATTCCTATTTTCACTTTTCTATCGTATTTTTGAAAGATTCTATATATTTCTATGATTTATATACTGTACCCGCACATAAAATTATAATAGGAATATTTTATTTCGCTAAAACTCTTCACTTGTTTTATTACCTTCCATTTTGTGAATTGTTTGGCTCAGATGAGTGGTATAAAATACAAACAAGCTCTTATAATTTAAGGTATTTCGTACGTTTTACTTATCATCTTTCCAATCTAGTATATATTATCAGTTTGGCGGATCTCTTTATCAGATTGTTAAGCTGTACTAAAAAAACTTACAAATCCTGAAACTGGCCCGTGTATGAACTCTCTGAGGGTGGGTGTGTTTCGTAGTACAGGTAGAGTACTAAAAAACTACCGTATGTAATTAGTGTTATTTTCTAAATGAATGGATGCCCACATACCGCTGACCTTCTTACTTCTCTTTAACAGTTTCATATTCATCGCAGTACAGTTTCCAAAACAACTGTGCATAATTAGTTCTATTTTCTAAGTGAATGAATGCTCACATACCATCGACCTTCTTTATGTCTTATTTACTCTCAGCTTTATTCTTATAATTTTTGTTTGCTTTTATTCCTTCTTACTTACTGTTTTAATTATGTAAATATAATTTGATTTAAGAGTTTGACTCTCTCGTAAAAGAATAGCTCTTCCAAAGAAGTGTATCTTACACACTAAATCCGAAGGACTATGAATACTTTCAACTCAAATGCTTTCAACGTCGGTTTGACGGCATTTCTGTTTGGTTGTATTTTATGAAAGGTTTGTTGATATTTTCAACCGTCTGGTAACAAAAGATGATTTTTTTATGACATTGACAAAGCGTTAAGTGTAATATTACAGGCCTGTCACGGCTAAAAATTATCGTGACCAAGCAAATTAAAAATGAGATTGATATCGCCCATGATATAAACTATTATTATATATTACTTTTCTCATTCATTTATACTTAATATCCTGAAATATCAAGACTATATGAGTCTATTATTTTTCATTAAATGGTATCATATTTTGATATTATATATTTATCATATATGACATTGATATGAATCATATCTTGATATTACATATAAAAACATGACATCACTTTAAGATTATGTAAACGTAATAGAAATTGATTGTTCTGAAAGAAAACAACACAAAAAACAACACCAAAAAAGTTAAAAAAAAAACAAATAAAAACATTACATTTAAATGATAATAAATCAGGTGTCAGTTTCTTTTCTGCCTTTATCTTAATCTAAACTTCACATAAATTAAATTATCGATATCCTATTATATCTCGTTCTCTATTTGTTATAACAAGCTATGACATGACTGATGTGATATCATTATTGATATAAACATCAAAATAAATTTTACACAGAAAATGACGAAATGCTCTTTATTTTGTAAATCAATATCAAATTAGATTTTTTCTTTAAATAAAGCTTTTTTATATATAAAAAACTTTCTCAATCCGTGCAATTATTTATTTGTTATTAATCATGCAAATATATTTTTTATAAAAACATTGTTGAATTAAGTAAAGATAGTTACTTGTTTGTGTACCTAAGCGTTTGGTATATACCTATCAATATCCCGAGAAATTATAAAATATACAGTTTAATGATGTCAAAAAATTAAGTTTGTTTTTATTTACTCTTTGGTTTGGAGCTGACTTGAGTCATGACATGTTTCCTTGTATGACACCAGTTCTGCTGTAATTCCAAAAGAACACACCAAGCGTTCTAATATTCAAATATTACAATCGGGCTATTAAACTAAATAAAACTTAAACTGTAAAAATCAATTTAACATCTCTGCTTTTAACCTCATGGAAGTTTTGTTAAAAATGGATTTCGTGTAGTCAAATTATTATAAGTTTAGCCTTGTTGTCTCTGGAAATACGATTATATGATATAATTCTTTCACACTTGTAGACGATCAGAAGCAAATTATTGCTAAAGTAAAATTGTTGGGCCATATGGTTGTGTTTCCAGTATTGTTTGTTATCGTCTTGAATGAGGGCCACCTTTAAAAGAGTAGTGAACAATCCGCAATTGTTCAAATACAATGCACTCCAGATACTCTTTGAAGTCAATAAACTCTGCAAACATCTAAGATAAAATCAAGGTTCATTTCAAGTCAAGGCTACACATTTTTTTGTATAGCATTGGCAATTGAATATTGAAATGATATGTTTAATATACAGTTGTCAGAAACACTGAAATTCTGGAAACTATTTGTTCTTTGACCTTATCATAATAAATCAAATATATTATCGGAAAATATATTGAATACTATTCATTTACGAGATGTTTTATGCCTTACACAATTAAATCTGAAATATTTGATTGTTTCCCTTATTGTGCTCTTTTATTATATTGATGTTCATGTAATATTACTATAATGTATTTCTTTATATTACATACTTACTATAACATCGCCGTTAAGAAGCCAGTGTTAAATGTCAAAACAAGTTGTTTTTTATGTTATTAATTTTAATCTGTTTAGTCATTGAATAAAATAAATCTCACATTCTTTGTCATACACTGTATTTTTTTAATAATCAGTACAAGAAAATGCATGATCCGAATGATTTTACAATTACAGATAAATTAAAATTTGGCGTTATTCAATGCAAGGATTTTTCTTGACATATATTTTATAATTATAAATGATGCAGTTTGAAAACCAAAGTCTTTTTTATTAAGAATGGTTTTGGTGAGTCAGTCACAAAAATGTGTGTTCTAAACAAGTTTTGTTTTTCAAATTCAAATATGTGCTGCTTTTATCAGGTGATTCAATGATGCATAAAAAACATGAATTTCACGTGCACCAGATCTAAGACGAATATATCTTTCTAATAACTTAACCATTACAATTGTTTTCATTTTAAATATGTTCTGATTTATCAGGTTATCCAGTTGTTGACAAAAAGCACGAATTGCACGTGCGTCAGAACTATGATGGATGTTTAAACCATTATAACTGGCATCTGTTCCAATTGTTAAAACACTGTAAAATTATTTTGCTTTTACTAAATTGCTGTTATTCTTACTCAATGTTCACATGTACTCCGACAAATTTCTAGTATAGTTTGTCAAAAATTATGTTATCAAATTATCTCAATAATTAAATGTTTTGAAGAAATTTGTCTGTAATGAGACGTAATATTTCTTAATTGTGGAACATGAACCACCTTTAGAATGAATGCAATAAGTTACATGAAATTTTACAGAGGAAGGTATAAAATAATAAAACAAAATAGTGCTATAGAAAATCCTTTAATTTTATTTCTAAACTAGGACTTAAGATCGTTTTCTCACTGTCATTGTAACAGTAAAAGAAACTCTTGTCTTGAAGTGATCGTATGCTTGCTTTCTCATCTTTTAGTGTGCCACATCTATATCATTGATGTCAACATTTCAATATTGTAAAACACAATGACATTTTAAACACCACCTTGAAACACCATGCATCATTTATATCGGAACTGGTATAGCATATTTTATAGCGTAACAGAAATGTGCTTAATTAAACTAAATTAATCTACAATGGCCACATAGTTTATTCAAAGTATTCCGAAAATTATTAATAACAACAACAGAAAAATGTATAGTTTTGATATCCTTGTGAAATATATCTTTAAATAGGATTTAGAATACGTAATTTAGTACACTAATTGTCACGATGAAAAAATTAAAATACATGTGTATCTTGTTCTTGAATAATTCATTATTCATATTATATATATATATAAATATACAATATTGGATCATAGATGTTACTCTCTTACCAACTTCATTCATACATTTTTTGTTTTGTTTTTACGTATGATATTAAATACTATCAAAATAATGATTTATGGTATTACAGACCTTCCCATTTGGATCAATTCTCATTTATTTAAATATGAACATATACTTTTGAGTCAAAACTGTATTATCGGATATATACAGAAATGTTTCGATGGTACAAGCTTTTCTTCTTGAAATATGAATAAATCTGTAATAAGTCCCGTATCTTATATACATAAGATTTGCCTTGCTTTTTGAATCGGTATTTGTATTTACATTAATTTCCTGATTCAGCAAACATTACGAGTACCTGTAAACGCAGTATGTGCATATATAAAATATTCAATTATTTTTTATCTTTGATATAATCGAAACCAGAAAATGCACACTTAATACCTGCAATGTAATGCTTATAATGTAAACTTGGCGCATCAAAAGTGTTTAGGGAGCGATTCGTTGTAGGTCTCAGAACATAACATGATAATCTTGTTTATGAGAACTATGAAGTAGTTAGTGCAAAGAACGTTATCGTAAGACACATTATGTTGTGGGAAATTTATGAGTGTTAATTATACAAAAAAAAACAAATGAAATAACTCAGGAAGTTTGGAAAAGAAACAACATAATGAAATGATGTATAAAAACACAAACAACGATGATAATGAGTGTAGTTGTCCACATAGCACATAACTCTATTTTATTAAAATTTGGTTAAAAAATGTAACAGGCGTTTTGAAACATTGAATATCCAAAAACAAACAAACAACAAAAATCCTTTGAGCTACACACGAAAAGCCAATAAATTTCAATTTGTATTGAAGTGTATGGGTATCAATTGGGTTAATGTAAAAACGAAATCTTGAATTTGGGGCGTGGGGGGCATGATGATATCATCAAAATATTGGCTCATCAGCAATTTTATTAATCCTCTGTAAACTTTGATCTGGCTTAATCCGTTTACCGATGTAAAAAATTCAGTTATAAAACTCACATTTTTCGGATACACATATCCTCGTCTGTAAGCTTGTACCTGTATATTCTATCTCTCCACTTTTATGTTGCCTATATTGCCCCCATATCGTTATCATATCTCTGTTGATTCTAAATTCTCTCATAATACACGTGATAAAGATCTGTTTTAGTTTTGGCCTGTAGATGTTTACCTAGAAAAGTTTAGGAATCTTACGAAATATGGATAGTAGTGTTGGATAGAATGCTCACCATTGAAGGTATTGACATATTATTTTATTTTTATTTTATAGAAATTGCATATTTTTATATTGTGCATTTTATATTTTAAACAGTCTAAATGTGATTTAAATATGCAGATTTCGATTATTCGTAAAATTCGATTTTGCGATATATTTCCTTTTACTGTTGTTTGCTACATGCAAACATATGTTGGACAACGTATTTTATTTCATTTAATGGTGTTTTCGTACGTCAATATCTTTTTTACTGACATCAATTTTTATATCTTCGATATGATTTTATTTAAATCTAGAATATGTACTGTTAATTAATTTTCGTTACAATTTGAAAAGAAAGAAAGAAAAGAGATTCTCGATGAGTTATTGTATTATGAAAAAGTACGTGCAAGTTATAAATTTGAATTGCAACCAAAATAAATAGTTAAAAAATAGATATGAAAAGTTAAATAAAATGACACTGCTTAGTTCATTAAAAATTTTGCGTTCATCAACAAATATAATATCAAAACAACGCAAAGGTAGTTTTCAACCAACGTTTTTGTTTTAATTCTTATACTAGTATGACAAACCCATCATATTTCTATTTACGTGGTCCTTAATTGTAATGGTTATTAATTTGTTTTGCACCTGCACCTTCTTTCGACATTTTAAGCTCCCGTTTCCGTTTGGTGTCCCATTTGATGTCGTTTCTTTGGCTCTATATAGTGAAATATTTTAGGTGGCTGCATTTCGTTAACGTTGTCCTTGGCTTTCATATGATGAGAAGAATTAAATTTCAATTTTGGAAAATTGGAGTGAAAATAACGAATGAAACTAAAGAAATGATTTACCTAAAACTAAAACATTAAACTTATTAATAAATTAAAACAAGACGATAACTTTCATATTTCAAATAATGTAAATTGCTAAGAAAACTATAAAAAAAAAGTTCGAATATTCATTCTAGCATATACTAGCCAAGTGATTTATTTAACATTTATCCTCGCTCATCAATTGACTCTTTTCATACATCATACACATGTATCAAAGATTTCCTATGCGCTCGCTGGCCCGTATGTGAACTCAGTATGATGCCTCATAACACAGGTGAAAATGGTTGTGATAATATGTTATATTTCCAAAATAAACAACCATATGCCGACCTAACGACTCCTCATTATCTTCTCTTATTTGTATTAACCTATTCGTGTAGATATCCCAATGCTGCATTTTTCTTAACTAGTCTCGCTCGATCATGCTATTTTCCGATGGTTTTCACATATATATAGTTTAAAGGACAGTATTATTTAAGATAATAGTTTGAATATACTTTAAGTATAAGTAGACAATAATGCACACAAATGTATAATAATAACATATTAATTTTTGAATAATAAACAGTTTTATATATTAGTTTCAATACGGATTAATACGTTAAGTAAATGGAAAAGCGATAGATGACTTATATAAGAAGCGATAAACGATGAAATTCAGTAAACTATTTTGGAGGCAATGGTGAATTGCATGAATATCTGATATTAATTAATTTTCACTGAAAAGTGAATTTCATCGGCACAAGAATAGATTTAAAATAATTCCGGATACTATTGATTTTAATGCAATACTTGATTAAGGTAAGGAGAAAAGAAAAGCACGAATTTAAAAGGGAAAAGGAATGTTTTCAACAATATTATTTATGTGTTCTGAATGACTAATTTCTAAAGAAGTTACTTTGGAGACTATTCATTTTTTTGCTTATATTAATCACAGTTTGTTGACAACGCAGCTGACTTTAACTCTGATAGCGAGAAAAGATAACACATTCAACAATATCAAAATTCAAGCACTGATCTTTTTCCAAGGGAATTCGTGCGTACGAGAAAAAAAAATCAAATAATTTTACATCTTCTTCGTCTGTTTCCATCAAAGATAGTTCTAAGTAAAAGTATGTTAGGCAAATCTCTTTCTTGTTTTTTATCTTTGAAGGAAATGAGCGGTAACAAAATAATAGTTATCTATTCTTCTAACAAATTATTAAGGTGTAAGTTTAAACAATTTTTGTTAGTTGTAGTAAAATGGCTTAAAGGCCAATTAACCAAGATTCTGTCTGAATAGTTTTCCAGAAAATCGTAATGACATAACCGTGGGTATTTGTAAATATTCGGTACTTACGCACCTAGACTTAAACAATATGGATAAAGTGTGATCCCCTCGAAAGCATTTATCGAAATTAACAATTTTAAAATTACATGAAAATTGCAGACTCTGTTTAATCGAGTCTGTACATGAGGGGTAAGTGCAACATCCCACAAGCCCCCGCTGTAAGACTGCTGATGTTCTGAATTCAAAATTTCACCATTATTATAAATATTCAGTTGAATCAAACCTTTACAATTCTGATAATGTCCTACCATATAACGCTAAGTTCACAGTGCATTTCCTGTTGCCTTAATTTGATTTGTAATTATCCTTTCTATTCGTGTGCTGCAAAGCACAAATCAGCGTCCCGATTCTACTTTCATTATTAAGACTGAAACCAGTTATAACAAAAAACTATTTTTTCCTACTCAGCCTTTAACAATTTTCACGGATTTGGACCCTCATCATTCTGTCTACGATTAAATGCCTTTGAATATCCTTTTCCCACTTCGCTGGAAGATTACTTTAACAAGTTTAAGCAACTGTACACAAAAAAATGCAGATAAGATTGTTACAAGCTAAAGAAAATTTATCTTACGTCAATTTCTTAACATAACATTCTTGCGCCTGTTCAATGTTCCAAGTGCAATTTTACAAGAATTTTGCCGCCTCTTGTTTTGTTGTTACGCTAACTGATTCCAGAATATCAAGTTTTTTGTTCGGTGATCATTAATTTCTTTGCCTCTGTGGATGGGCTGTGTTGGGGGCTTCGTTCCGTGAATGTCGTTGTCGCATTGCCTTGTTGATCTTAGTTCTCGTTGTCTTCATTTCTCAATTGTAGAGATAAAATACTGTTAAAGGTCATCTTTATGATGCTTACATTTTGTTCGACATTATTTGCTTCTATTTCTTCAAAAAAGTCTTGTATATTTAAACATCAGTTAAAGTTTCTTTACCTTAAGTGTTTTATTGTTTTATAAAGTATTGTTTTTTTATTTTTAAAACCGTTTAATTTTATAAATTCATTTACAATATTGTATGTATCCATCATTTATCATTTTCATCTTGTGGTAATAAATTGATTGTTAAAATAATGTTAAAATCTTCTGTATGAAGTTGTAATGCTTCAATTTAAATCGCAGCATTGATTTTAGTTTTAATAGAATTAGTTCTTCTGTCTTCATATTTCATAGCAAAATAGTTACATTAAGGCTTCAAATGATGCATGATCACTGCCGAATAAACACATCTCTGGATGTATTAAAATTCCAAATTTAACCATTTTGATGTTTTAATGTTGAATTCTGTTTAAGCCGGTGCTAGGGGCGTGGACGGTTATCGGTACTTTCCGGTTACGTCCATGAACTGGCGCAATCAAAACGAGCATGCAGCATTTTCAATTTTGCCTTAGGGATTCTGTTTTTATCTATTTTATTGAGCATGTTTCAATTCAATATCAGAATGATAAACATTTTAGGTATTTGAATTTTTACATCTTTATATCAATTTTGATCCACTTTTAGAAATGTTTTCTGCAAAAAAATATAGTGAATTGTGAACGTATCTTGAACCGGAAATGATGATGTACTATATAACATACAATTTTTGTCTGGCATTTTTTCAAGCATAAGAAATTCCGAGTTATTGCGATACACGTGTATATCGTGTATTTCGTCATTAATTAGTTGTTTGACGTTTTTGTTAAGTACTTTGTGTCAGTAAGTAACAAATAGAGCAACAGAGGAAAGCACTTGTCAGTCACCAAAAGGTAGGTCAGTTTAGGTAATAACTAGATCACTTTACTCGGTATGTGTTGTTAATCATTCAAACTGGCAAAAGTTGGTGTAGAAGTCTAAAACAAGACCAGTTGCGTTCAAAAATAGATCACAAATTAAAGAAAGTATGAACTTTATAGCGTATAATGTTCATTTCTTCTTTCTGGCTAACAGTGAAAATTGAACAAAACTCTTCAAGCAAACAAACATGAATCTATCAAAACTAAATTATAATCCGATTGATTTCAAAACTTGCAGAAAATACACTATCTCATAAACGCTTTGCAGAAGAATAAAATACTATTGAAATGTTGAATTCTGCGTATTTCGTTGCTAGGAGTCGTTGCCAGTATCACGTCTTTCCCGCTACCGTCAATCAAACCGAGCCGGCAACATTTTGTTCAATGTTATTTAGGGGTTCCATTTCCTTTTCCTCTATTTTACGTAAAAGTACTTTTAGTCAGTTTGTTAGATTTAAATGTAAGTAATGAAATTCCCAAAAGTCTGAAAATTAGAAATACCGAACAAGGTTTATAAATCTTCGTTTTAATTTTCATATCATCATTAGATATAACTAGTTACTTTGACAAAATATAGCCGAGTAAACTTTTGCTTATTAGAAATAAGTATGAAAAAGTTATTGAGTATTAAGAAGTGCAGTGCAAAGAGCAGTAACTCTGCCATTGTCATTCTTTAGGTATTCTGATTTTTTTTCTATTTTAGAAAATATACTTTGGAAATAAAACTACATGTTATGAATTTCCCCAAGAAATAAAAAAAACAAGTCGTACCACTTATCAAGAATTAAATTTATTGTTTATGATGGTGTAGAATATATGTCTTGTTTGAGTGAAAAATATCTTTATTATAACCTTATCATTAATCAACTTGTTACTAAACATAAGTAAACCTTTTAAGCAAATAATTCAATTTGGAACCTTCCTTACAAACGTTGTTCATTTTAATTATGACATATTCGCACAGAGCTATTGTTGTTGACATATATTGTAATTGTGTTTCTTTCTGAAAAGTAAAAATGGTATTTCAATAATTAAATGTATTTGTACTAAAGTGTTCCTTGACACAAATGTAATGTGAATGTGCCTAGCTTTGCAAAATTGCATTTTTGGCTTAGCAAATTCCAAGCACTTAGGTGCAAGTATGTGATATGTCTAAGTTATAGAGAACATCATTTGTAAACAATATAGGGAGAAAATTATTTTACACATGTATAACCCAGCATGCTGGCATTACATCAAAAGAATTAAAATTTCTAGAATATTTACATACTAAGTGAGGCTCGAAATAATTTTAAGATGATAATTGATAATTACTATGATATCAGTTAAAATAACTTAAATTCGTTGCTAGCTTTTTATAATAATTTCTGACCTAGTTTTGCAGGCTGGACGAAAATTAATGTGATGCTATATGATTGATATCAAAATAAGACAAAATGGCACTATATAGTGTTTAAATTGAATAACGCTCAAGCCGGTGCTATGGGGCGTGAGGAATATTGCACTTATTTCGTTATTCTTCATAAACAGACTCTATCAAACCCATTCTGCAATTTTCATGTAATTTTGTTTTGATTTATGCTTCCAAGTCAGATCTTTAAGTAACAGAAGCTATACTTGCGTATTTAAAAAAACAACATCAACAACAAACAAACTGTATATAAAAGTATAACATATTATTTTGCTTTGTAAACTACGCATTTTAAACATTTTACACATCAGTATGGTTGTATATCATTAATTAACAAAATATTACAAAAAGTAACTTGGTTATGTAACTCACCCATGTTTTGTAAGTAATTTTACTTAACTATTTACCTTAACAAGAAAAAAAAGATTATTGCTTTAGCACCAATGATATGATTATGATTACTAGTATGCATGCGCCACTTCCTTCTGTAGAAACTAAAAAAATAGTTATTCTTTCATTTTATGAAAACTGTCAATATTCCTACTTCCAGTTGCAAACATCCAATATACCCCTTTTCACAGCATATTGACAATAACGTGACCTTGAATTCTAATCACTTTTATATCACACTTTAAACAGTATGTATTGCATATTTATGATACAAGCATAATATGTTAAAGTCTTTATGAGAACATAGACATAACACTAAAATATTCGGGCATAAATAAATGATAAAGCATCGATTTCATAAACATTCTTGACAAGTATTCAAAAATCATTTATATGACGTTTTAAGCTTAAATTTTTGTAACCATAAAAATGAGTTTCTTCCATCAGACAAATAATTATGTTCGTATTAAGGAATGAATTTTACCGTTGCTTTTTTCTTTGGATTTTTTTCTCTGGTAGATTCTTTGAAATTCTAATTTGCAGATTACTATTTCAGCCTATCTCTCGTGAATCATACTTGAGGAAATAAGATGTGAATATGAAAAGTCAAAGAAAGATTTAGTTCGTAAACGAATATTTTTTACAGAAAACAAATACAGTCATAGATGATGAACTTCAAAATTTCCCCACCTAATATTTCACAATTGACAATATGTGGAACATCACTCCTCCAAAGTCATGTTTCTCTAATAAAAAATCTAAATGATGAAAATGTCCTCATGCACTCAAATGAAGTAATCTAATCTAGTTTCTTTCAGCATATATATTCCCATAATCACAGTTATGTCTGAATTTAAAGAAATGTCACTTTGCAAGAGTAGGGATATAAATATGATGATGTACAAAACAAAAACAAAAAATCAAAACCTCTCAGATTCTGAACAAAAAAATGGACCATTTCAAGTGAACTGTGAATATTTTACACATTTCTTAACATCTAACAACTATTTTCTTTGACATTGATTGATTTTAATTTGTTTACTTACTTAAGCCTTTGCATGTTAAGAACAGATATTCTGCTTTGGTATGTAATGTGCTTTTAATTGCTCTAAATGCGCATCTCTTTGATAAAAGTATTACAGTATCGTTCTTCAGGCTACAGATTGTACTTGATTTGTTTTGATTTTTCTCCTGAGTGTTTTAAGAAGATTTTGTAATCTTTAACTTGCATCTTCTTACGATTTATCGTTTTAAAATACAATTTGTTTTTGTTTCTGTAACGTAACTCTTACATTGCTGCTTACGTTAAATGGAACGGTTTTGTTAGAAAAAAGATACTTTTTGAGATGTTCGACTGTTAAATCTATTTACTTAGAACATAGGAACTATTCATCGTTATTAGAACCTGTTATTACCATTAGAGCAGCATTTTGATTTTTAATTTTGATTTTTTTATATTCTTTCCTTTATACATCTCTAAAGATGTCTGTTATGCTTCATTAAAAATAAACTAATTATTTCTATTAAAGAAAGCTATAATAAAGATTTTCCCGATGATATGAGTACAGCTTTGATATAATGATTCTCTAATGGCCTATATAAAGCTTGGCTTGTATGGACATCCGTAAAATTTGTCCAGAGAAAACCATCGATTAATTCCCTCATCATTGTATAAAAACAATCTGTGTATTACAGTAGTAAAAGCATTTAGTGTTACTAACGGACACTTATATTTTAGTTGCTCTAAAATAGCTATCAATAAATATCAGTAAAAAGTCATAAGGGGTAGGATCTACGAAGATGGATGCTGCCAGGATTGCGATCCGTGAACGTCACTTTCCCTTGTTGATTTTTTGAACTCTGTAACACAAAAACATAGATTTAACTCCTTAACATTCTAGGGCCTTGGAGTCGTATGTCATGAACTCATCATGTTCTTTCATTATAGTCCTATTGTTTTCCACATACCTGATACTAATTAATTTAAATTTGTTTTTATTTTTCCTACAGAATAATACCTTGTGTCGAATAAGTTCAATCCTCGGAATTTTAAATGTGTACAGAGCTATTTAAACTGATAATGATTGTCTTTGAAAATATAAAGAATACCTGGTATGTTTTTAGAATACTGGAGATGCATTTGCTCTCAAAATAGAATACATTTATCTGATAGAACACCTGTTTAGATAAATAAAGTAGCCTTTTGTTAAAATGCTTTTTTATTTCTCGCACTGCTGAAATAAATGTTACTCTTTTACCAAAGTAATATGTTGTTTATTCATACGAACAGGTGTGTTCTAATTATTCTTATATATTGAACGTGTAGACCATTAGCGTAAAGCACTCATACGAAGGGTAAACGTGGAGAACTGATATCATGTGTTATCGCAGATATTTGTTTTTGATCATTTAGCGGGGCTTCCTTATCTTCAAACTTTGTATCAAAGAATTGTTTGTACAATCAATACATACGTTGGACATATTTTGATTCGTATTCTCCTAAATCTGGGCTATACTTCATTCATTTGGCTTTTATTACCAAAACAGCCGCTTATGATAAAAAATGAACATATCAACTTTAATATCCACCCAGTTAGGGAATAAGTTAATAAGTTATTAATAGTTTGAGGACAGTCAGTGAGAAGATGTAATTGAATAAGTATTACCCTGTTTCAAGCATTAAATTGATAACCGTTGTTTTCCAGTTCTCATTTTCTTAATAAGAAGGTATTTTATTTCACTTGGTTTGGAACCTTTAATCTTATTGAAACAATTTCGAAATTGCCCTCATTTGATTGTCTAAGAACACCGTTTATTCTATCAATAAATTAGCTAGACATCTGATGAAAGGTATTTACAAGGATGTAATAAATGGCATTTTTCAATACTGTTGAAAGAAACGAGTACTCTATGGTAACACGTCAAGTCAGATTTCAATCTAATACAGTTTTAGTCTAAGAGACTTACATTACAATTTACAGGCCAACAAGAACTTCAATCGACTTTTAGTCTGGCTGTTGTTCAAGCTTTTTGGCTTAAGAAGAATCAAAGAGACTCAAGAAACACGTGTTATTCATCATCAATTAGATATTTGTTTTAGAATGATAACTATTTGTGTCAGTTATTCGCCAATATTGTTGTTATAGAATGAAGTAACGATTACAGAAAAGTTGTACATATAAACAAGAACAGGCACTGAGATGTTTTATGAGACTGTTTTGCATTTGATAGGCAAGTTTAACCTCTCAATTAAGGCATTACTTTAGGAGTTGTAGGTAAATAAAGGACTGTCATCGTGCGGTGTTGAGCTGTCACTGGTTAAAGGTGCATTATATCTCAGAAATTAATAGTTTCTTATTACTTTAGTCGATCATGTGTTAATTAATGCTTTGAAAATTGTTTAAGACCGTATTAGATGTTAATTAAATGAAGAAATGTGCACTGAACATGCAGTAATGCGTATTAAAGTATAAAAGTGAAAACAAAGTAGTATTTTGTTGACTTTCATACAGAATACCTTATCACTTTATATAATATACATGTATGTATTGCAAAACGGCAAAAGAACCTAAAAAACAGTCTATATGACCAAAGAGTAGTTTTTGTAACTGTGAGAATATACCAAAAATTAAGAATTTTTTGAGAAAGAGAAATGATTCCATTCGGAGCTTAGGAGCCTCCAACTTAATATAACGCTGTCCGACTCAAGCTTTCAATTTTGGCCAACTACAAGTATTACAAAATTCTTCCCTTTCTCAGCGTCAAGAAACTAAATTTATTTATTACATAATAAGAGGTATAGAACGCTGAACTTCATGTATTCATCCTAATATAAATCATTATTTGCCTCGTTTTCATTTTCCGAAGTGTTGAATTTGAGTGTTTTTTATTTAAATATGTTTTCGTCTTAAGACTACGTGATGTAACATATACAGCTCATTATAAATTGATGAGTACAGTTTTTCGTTTAATGCAAACAAGTAAGAAAGGGTTGCAGATGATATACTTTGATATACATATACTTCCGATACTCTATGAACCCATTTTGTCGCGGAAGCAAAGGGATTTCTGATGGTTAAATAATTGTCCGACTTGTTTGCTTATTCTGTGTATTGAATAACTATCTCATGACATGCTACAAAATACACACTGACTGTAAGTTCAAGATACTTATGTTTCTTTATTCCCACAATTATATCAAAATCATATGTTGTAAATATTTAACACCAATACAAAATGTAATATAAGAAATAAAATTAATACTCGTATATGTTATTAAGAGGTATTTTATTAAACATTTAAACGATCATTTGTTTAAAAAAATCCATTTACCCTCCAAGGAATATCAGAAGTTTCAGAAATGTTCACCTGCTGTTCATTTAAGTTAAAAAATAACTAGTTTAAACTTTTTTGCAATATCCTCGTAGAAAATGCTATTTCTTATCTGCCAAGTCGAATCTTTTTCACTGAACAGGTGGTACGAATAAACCCGTTTTATTTCGAGATCGAGAGGTGATGTTTACAATTTATACTGTGGATCTCTCAAAGACCTACAGAATTTTGTTTGATTACATTGAGATCTTCTTTTGTGTTAATTATTTGCATATTTTTCTGTGAAATATTCCTTTAGATATGTACAAGAACGTAATTAAACACTTATGACTGTCTTTGAGTCTGTTGAAATAAGAATGATAAATGGTAGCTTTTTTTCAAAAGAATTACTTTTGATTTTTAAAACATTGTCTTTTAACTGTAGCTTGGATACCTAAAAGTGAAAAATGGAAGGAACTGTGAACTGTATAAGAGTAAATATAAAATTGTGATAAAAATTGATAGAAATGTTAGGTAGTACGGATATTATATTTAGCAGTTTATAATAGATCATATGATGTAACTGTTATTTTAAAGATTGTTTTGATGCGTCCTTATATTGGAACATATGATACCTTCGTATGTTTAGGAATAAAGGTATGTTAGGTATGTTCCTTCGTATTGTCCAATAAGTTTTAAAGGTAGGAATTATTTTCCAAATTATGCTTAGTTTTCTTCATATTGACTTGTCACGAACTCAGATAGTAGAGATCAGCTGGTAGAGATTTTAAAATTCTATGAATTAATTATTTCAACTTCACGAGTTTACGATTTTATCTGAAAACATTCACGATTTCAACTTCAAGTAGCCACACTTTTAGAAGTTCAATACATGTGTTAGGATTTTCCGATTTCATCTTTATGAATTCGTGAAAATGAAATCGTGATCATGAACCAGTATAATTGAAAATGTTGAATAAATTGGGTTAAACTCAAACTTGAATGGGGTGAATAATAAAGCTGATATAGTGATCTTTTGAAGTTGTGTAGAATAAATAAACTATCGGTTTGCCGGTCTTACATATTTATTTCCTTATTTTTATTGTAATATTCTCTTTATACTTATTTTAGAAAAAAAAACCCAGCAAAGTGTGTTTTTCCCAGGATCGTAAAATTGTTAACCTTTGTATATAACTTATTCTCTTTGAGAATACATGATTTCTCATCTAAAACAGTTGATAGTTCAGTCAAATAAATTAGTAAGATTTTATTAGATGTATAGTATTTTGAAAAAGGAATAATAAAACATCATTCCAAAGCCTTCAAAGGAACAAGTACTCTTTGCTAGCTTCTTAATTCAGATTTGAAGTCTTTTTGCGTAAATGTTCTTTGGACAAAGAAACTTAAAATACTTCTGACAGGCCAACAAGAACTTTGAGCCTCTTTTAGTCTGGCTGTTGTTCAAGCAATTTTGGCTTAAGAAGAATCACAGAGACTCACAGGAAACACTTGTTTTTCATCAGCAATTAGGTAGTTGTTTTTAAAATGATAACTAAATGTGTCAGTTACACGCCAATATTGTTGTAGTTAAGAAATAATTTAAAAAGTCAAGACAGTAAGCATGTGCTATGTTTTCCATGATACTATTTTGCGTTTTATAAAAATATTGAAATTCCGTGGCCGTGGCAAATTGCTGACTAGATACATTACTTTCAGCATGACGAAGCAAAATGGATCTGTCCCAATTCAGGGCATATTCATTCATTTCTAATTAAAGTATAAGTATGACAGGACTGACATATTTACTAATTACTTTTCCATTCCTACAAAAGATATTGTGTTTCTTGATTTCAATGATTTCAACTTTTGAAAAAAAAAGATAAACTTAACTGAGACTTTGTTTGCATTGTATGTAGTGTAAAGCTCGTTTTGAGCTGCGGAAGTTTTATCTGCATTTCTAATTTAATGTAATTCAATGTCAAAAAGGGAAATAATAGAGTTAGAAGAAATAGCGTGAATATAATAAAGCATTGAATATTGAAAACAGAAAAAGCTTTCTTGTCAGATAAAATAGTTTTATCAGTGACTGAGTGATATATTAGACGTTTTTTCGTTTTGAACAGTGAACTTGCTATGTTCAGCAACAAGTACATCCCTTTATATCTATTTTACTTCCCAAAAAGCAATGAATATCACTATATTCAGCAAATCGGAACATTGTATTTGATGTACGGAAATGGGTATTTGATGTTTTCCTGGCATTAAACAAGTGCAGGTGGTCATAGTCTTTAGGAATATATGTCAAGTGACACCTTTCAATGTCATCAAAATAGATAACATTTACACTTAATATTCTCTTAAAATCCATCTTATTTTGTGTCCGATGCCGTATGCAAATGGTTTTGCAGCACTTGATTTTTTATGACCTTTTCCTGCATATTCTCCTCATCAAAACAATCATCAAATGCTACAAAAATACACACTAGCTATAAATTCAAGTTCAAATACTTCTGTTTTCCAATTTCACAATGATATTACAATCATTGGATGCTACAAAGTTACACACTAACTATAAACTCAACTTAAAATACTTCAGCTTCACAATTTCCACAATGGTATTATAATCAAATCTTTTAAATATTTCACGTAAATATATAAAAAAACATTATTTAAAAAAATAAGTGGATTTGCAGATTTTTATAACAAACGATTTAGATATTTTTATTTCACTCAAGAAAATCATTATTCTTAATTTAAAAAAAAAGTACACCTGCTGTTCCTTTTAGTTTAAATTAGCTAGTAACCATTTTTAATTTATTTGCAATGCCCTCGTAGAAAATGGTATTTGCTATATGCCAATTCGAATGTTGTTCTCTGAACAGGTGGTTCGAATAAAATTGTTTTATTTCGAGAGGTGATGTGTGTAGTTTATAATTTGGATCTCACTAAGACCATCGGAATTCTGTTTGATTATATTGGGGTCTTTTGCTGTGTTAATTATTGAAATATTTTCTTTAAGGTGTTTCTTTGTTGTTTTTAACAGGACATATTTAAGCGCTTAAATGTGGCATAAAACGTCTGTTTGAAAAGTTTTTATTTTATAGTGTTTAAGTGGAATGGTTAAATAAAATGTTCTCTCTGAAAACTAAATTGTGCATAACTTGACTGAATTCTTTTTGGATACGCATTAGGAAAATACTCCTGAAAGAATAATCAATTAATTTACATCGAGAGAAAGGGAAATTGTGACAGAGAGATATTAGGCAATAAGAATCTTTGTACAATGTATTATATGTGAATGGTATATTGAAATGTTTTGAAAAGGAAATGACCATATTGT
The DNA here is from genome assembly GCF_026571515.1 of Ruditapes philippinarum. Taxonomy (NCBI): domain Eukaryota; kingdom Metazoa; phylum Mollusca; class Bivalvia; order Venerida; family Veneridae; genus Ruditapes; species Ruditapes philippinarum. Next base: position 180,410 of record NW_026853468.1, read on the forward strand.
GCTTGCGGTGCTACCTCTGTGTGTATCGGTTGTAGATCAGAATATTCGAATGGTTCGGTAAGTTAAGTTTAGTTTTTTATTTTTCGTATTGATTCTTAACTTAGATATCACAAATTCATTTTATTATATACATGTACTTGTTAAATATTGTATTTTAATACTTTTTGTTTGTTTTCTAATTTGCTGTATTATCTAACGGTTAAGATTAAAGCAAGGAACTGGTGATCGATTTCATTGCAAAATTGAAACAAAGTGTGTTTGATATATTTTTTATCAGCGTAAATAACGAGTTAATTTTTGTGTGTATGATTTTTCGCCTTTAATTCCTTAAATAATGAACCATTTAAATTAAAGTGATACAGTGAAATGTTATGATGTGATTAAGAATTTCAAAGAAAACTTTTTATCGCTTCTTTTTCATGGCATATGTTCAAATTTTAAGTGTTTACACCAAATAAATATCCATTATGTTTATACGTATTTTATTACTGTTTAAAAATATTCAAGAATAATAAAATTCAATAAAAGAGGGCTGTAGGAAATTTATATTACACTATAAAATCAATCGAAATCGAACTATAAAACGTTCTGTTTTTTCTTTTTTTTGTCGTTTTTATTTGTTGCTTTTTTCAATTATTTTTGTTTATCTCAATTTCAATTCTTTGTTAAAATTAAAATCAGTTTTAGAAATATAGAAAGAAAAATGCATGTACAGAGTAATTGGTTATCTATAAAATCAGCAGGGAAAGAAATTTCGTGAGTGCATTGCTCTATTGCTCATCCAATTTTTAAGATTTTGATTTTTGATCTCAAAACAATTAGACCTTTAGCAAATTGTCTCGTACACTTTTTTATAAAGAAAAACTCTTTCTCTTTCGTTAATTTAATACAGTGCCTGTTTATTAAGATTATTAATTAACATTATTATCTGAAAACAAATTTTGCCTTATTTATCAATACAGTTATATTACAAACATCATACCATGTCGGACTGTGCTAAGTTGCCGTATACATACTTACTGTTGAACAAGGTACAATCTTATTAGTCGCCGGTAGAAACCGGCGACTATATTTGTAATAGTTTAATATTATACCTATGGTAGGAAAAGCCCTTAAAATCTGAAAATAAAAGCATATCAGTCATTGAACAATTAAAGACAACAATTATTTTTCAGTAATCACAAAAAATCAAACATAAAAATTATGATAACTTTGCTCAGTGGAATGAAATATGCACATATTGACGTCTTAAAAAGCAACATTACAATTTTCATAAAATGAATCAATAACGTATCCCCAAGGATCAGTCATTGAATATTAGAGATACTATTACTTTTTTCTATGAGTCAAGCATTGCTATTTTATAATTAATAAATCATGAATGCTGTTTGAAATGACTCTTTAGAATTATTTGGTTGTTTATTTTTATGAGACCTTTTATATTACATTATTTTATCTAATTATAAACAAATGCTCCCTGGTCTTTCGTAAGAATCACGTGACTACATGTTTATATATGTTGTATATCGTTATAAAATCTATTAATAGTAACAGATTGCTGATAAGACAGGTAATTTGTTAATGGTGGTAACTGATAAGATGTAAATCATTGTAATTTTGTACAGATAATTACATAAGTTATTTTTCATGAATCAGGTTCATACTTTATATCATAAGAGAAACCTGTTTACTTTAAAAATACATTTTCAAAACCTTTTCCTTTCTTCTTGGTAAAGGGTTTAACTTGGCCCTTTCTGTAATTATAATGGTAATCGTTGATTTCGGTATATTCCGTCGGTTTCCGTCACGCAGGTTTCCAAAACGGTATGACGTCAAGGGTCCGGAATCGTATTAGATACATAGAAAAAAATAATAAACTATCTTTGTGTTGATAGTTTATCGCACTGAAAGGCAATTAAACGTTAATTTTATATATCGTATGTAACGATTGGAATACGTGTATTGATTTCAACTAAATTATATATTTTTTTCTATAGCACATAATAATGATGTACAACACTTTTACAGTAAAATTGTATTGTTTCATGTAATAATTAAACATATATATTTTCATAGTCACTTTGCAAATATTCGATGATCGGTAATTATTTGTCGGTAATTATCTGAATCTGAACTAGTAACCTATACGGATTTCAATGTATGGTACAACAGTATATGTATAAAGTATAATTACAAGAAGAATTACCAGCATAGCACTTGCCTTACAAGCCTCAGTGTCAAACATTACTCAACTCATTGTTCCTCTTATTTTTATACTTGAACCATTAAACTTATATTTTCTTATATTTATGATAATACAATCATTTTTCTATCCGGCGACTTGATGCTTTAGCATCAAAATCTCTACTTGTTATACAAATGTACTAACTATCTCACTTGAATACTCTACTATACTGTTACTTCTTGTCTAATTTAAATGTTAAAGGACTGATTTTGTTCAGTAACTGCAGAAAATTTATTCTACACCGATGAATTCGAATATGTATGTCCTCTTTGTAACTAGGCTAGGCATTTTAGCCAAAAATAAGACCCAACCTCAAACAAATTCCTTCAGAAAAGATATTTGCATATTTGTTATCTACTATATATGTGTTGCTACAGGAAAAAAGTCCTCAAAAAAATTCGAAGTATAAAATGCTAAAAATGTCATGTTTTGAAATCATGTGTTTTCAATTAGAAAAATCTGTGAAATTAAATAACCCAGATATTCTACGCAAATATGGTCATTAACAAAGTAACACATTAATACACAAACATGCTTTATTTAATCAAAAACACTTCAACCAATGTTGATTACATTCAAAAAGTCGCAACACTGCATAATCTATACATCATCATTTAGACTGGTATAAAACATTACCCCACCCACTAATGATAACTATTTTTTTTTACTTTAAGTCAGATTCCATTAAATATTCTTACAAGTTAGCTCTACCAAGAATAGAGTTGTATGAATCTATCTTAATTGATATTATAATTCAAAATTGCAATACATTTTACACGAATAATTATTATTTATATACATTGTATTCGCATTAATTTCTGTTCTGAAAATCAATCCTTCAAGTAAATATCTTACCAATGCTAAATTGCACTTACTTTGCCATGGAAAGTTTGTAAAAAAAAATATTATAAAAAGACATTTTAAAATGAAATGAATCTTCTGAATGTTAAGACACTGAAAAAAAAACAATGTTATTTCATCATTTTTGTCACCGAGGCCCGACTATCCATATAGTCTGACAACGCTACACATATGTATATACACATATTGCCCTGTCCTTGTTCAATGCTGAAATTATATCTCCACTTTTTCGGCCGGTGCTGTTGAAACCTTTAGCCTGCCCTTTTCACAGAGACACATTGTTTCGCATCTGTAAAATTGTTACAACATAATATGATAAATAAAAATGCGAACTTTGCATTCTGCTTTTAAAATGAAACAATTTTATGTCAAACTGAAAATGTAGGTACTATGAAAAGCAAGATAGAATTGTGCTTTTAGATTTATATTTTTATATTGAATTATCTACAAATAATTCATACATTAATGAGGCACGTTTAGTCTCAGCAAAAACGTGCCTCAGAATATGTTTCATGTTATATTGTTATAACAAATTTAAAGGGTGTAAATTGCCTATCGCCTGATATAAGTGTGACTGTGAAACATTGTAATGTGCCATATAAGTAGGAAATACTAGAGCTGTCATCGATATCGACAATATTGATGTATCGTTGATATTTTTTTGCCGATCAATAATCGATACACATTTTAAAAAATCGATACTTTTGACTAATAAATTAAATGTCTAGAAATTATAAAATTCACCCAAAATATATACAGAAGCAGTAATTTATATCTAATGTTATGCTTTTGTTATATAGTGGAATTATTTCATAGCAATGGTGACAAAAATATTGTCTGGAAAAAATCATGCAGTGGACAAGACACTGTACAGAACATGTTTTTGACTGAAATCATTGAAACAGGTATGAAAGTGAATGACAGACAAATGAGTATAGGATATTATCGATATATTGGTGTATCGTTGATTTTAGTCACTTGATATCGATATATCGTTGATATGCTTTGCACTAAATCAATGACAGCTCTAGGAAATACTGAACAAAACGGCACCTTTACTTTCATACAGATAACTAAATTGGAAGTTTTGGTCGAGTGTTTAAGGTCACTGACTTCAAAACACTTGCTTCTTACGGTGTTAACGGTGTAGGTTCGAGTCCTGCCTGGGTTTTGGAATCTATTATCTGACATAGCTATCCCAAACTAGCTTATAGAACATTGGTGGTTCTACGCGCTAAAAATAATACCTATGTCACACTTTTTCCTTCACCAGTAAAGCTTGAAGTTATTATATGACCTGTAAAGTGTTGATGTGACATAAAAACCAACAAACAAATCCCTGATCTTAGTAATTCCGAGAATGTAAGAAAACTGCAGTTTTGGACACTAAAATTGAAAACTGCAGTTTTGGACACTAAAAATAAAACCCTTTTAAAAGAAAACCATTTAACTTTTACAAATGTGAATTCCCTTTAGAAAAGTTATATATGCAGTAGCACACAAACTTGAATCTGGTACACCAACTGTGTATTAAAAATATAGAGGGTTTTTCTTTGATTTACCTGTTAATTGCTTTTCAAAAATGCTGGATCTTTTCAAACAGAACCCATTTAGCCTCTCCTAACTTGGAAATATGGAAAATTCTTGCCACATCCAATCAACGGATTGATTTATGTTCGCCAAACTATAAAAGGCTGGACTCTCGCTAAATATTGTCTTCTGCAATTAACCATCTTATACTATGTTTAGCCCTTCCTCTGAAAATAAGATATATAAAGTCCATAAAACATTATCAAAAAGATATTAAAAAGAAATAGTATTGAAATGATATAGTAGGGAAACGCCTGAGAAAATGTTGGTATGAGCAAAATCTTTTGTATGTGCATGCATTTATTATAATCATGCTGTAAAACAATGATGTAAATTTGTGTTGATATATCAATTTCTGTTGTATTAACAAACCTGAAAGACACCTATTTGTTTTGTTTTTTTTCATTCATTCAATAAGATATATCTACGTAAAAAGCCATTTTTCTCTCACATACCATTACTCCTCGTGTAGAAGTCACGTGTCTATCCATCTTCTAACTAATTATACAACAACTGTTCTAAAAATGCTGACAACAACATGGAAAACATTACTTAAAATATACATGCAACTGGCACTGGTATCATGAGGGTAGATTTTCAAGCTACACAACATTTAGAAAGAAAACAATTGAAGCAAATTTAATATGTTATAATAAGAATAAAATGGTTTAGGATCGGAAAAGATATGATTAAAATCTATATCAAATGCAATTTTGAAGTCTGGTCTGTTTACACCTGAATATGTCATCTTAGTATTTAAGTAAATTTTGTGTTTTAAAACCATTTTGATAAGTGAAATCTATTGCATTTTGACATTAGATTATTAGACTTATCCAAATTGTCTAGAATGATAGAATAAAAATAGTTAAAACATAAAACTTTGTAAAGAACAGAACAGAACAGAATTTTATTTTGGATTTGTACATAGTGCATCATCACTACAATATAAATACACAAATTGTGAAGATGTCACGTTTCTATTTAACAAATAATATAGGATTTAATATATAGTATTGAATTTCATGTAAAGCTGGAGGATGAAAAATAATGGATTACCATTTATAAAACAATTTGTTACGAAGAGTATACAACAAATCAATTGAATTTTTAGTATAAATTTGTAACAAAATATCAAAATTCAGTTGTTAGTACTAACAATAATGTTCCTGGTTTTAATCGATTCTCTCAAATATTTAGCTAGATTAGTGAGTATAATTCTAGAAATCAGTCCAATATTTACACATTGATTGACATTTGTAATAATATAGTTTCACATAATTTTCAACATAGCATGGGCATATCAAAACAAAATGGTATTTGTCTTCTAAATCCATAGTATTACAACATAAACAATATCTTTCACTCCTTGGGATTCTATTTTGCCCATATCTACCCGTTTGTACTCTAAGTGTACTCTTAGTGTATGTGCAGACATTCTAATTCTCGTGATATAAAATCTTAGATCCTTTGGTAATATGTAAAGATAGTTTTCGTATGAATATAATTCTTTACAATTTTTATAAAGTTCTAAAACAGAATTATTTTCTACTGATGAATGCCATATTTGTATATAATTATCAATATATAACTCTTTGTTTAAATATTTTTGGAAATAATTTACTATCTACAATATTATTTTCAAAAAAGTATTTGGCTAAACCATATATATCTAGCATTTCTTTAACATTTGATACCCAGTTTTTTAACCTTTATAACAATCAGATAAACTTAATTCATATATTTTCCGTAAAATTATATTGTCAGTATTTATCAATTTGCACCAAAACTTAATTATTCTTAGGTATCGAATTATATAGTAATACAATGGGTAACGGCCGAGTTCGCCGTATATACGAACATTGCTTGTATTGGCTCTAACATTTAAAATTCTTTTACAATATTTCAAGTGAATACGCTCAATTATCTTTTGCTATAAGCCCATACTCTCATGATTGAACCTACAAAAGAATCAATAATTGGCATAATAATTTTGGTTTTAAATCCATGTCTTCTGTTAAGAAGTAAAAGTAATGTATAAAGTTCCAGTAACAACTTCCTCATTAATAGGTAACAGTTTTAGCTTGATTACACCCTATTGGATACGCTGTCTATTTTTCATATAACATGCTGGAATATTATCATTTCGCTTAGAAATGCATTATGTATTACAAAATACATTTGTTTACATCAAGTTAACATATTATTTGATTTAATTATGATTTCCACAATTCATAAAACATGCCAACTCTTTGAAATAAGTCAAATTTAACATTTTAGAAATATCCCTAGATTTTCGTGATTTTGGTCACAACACGCTTCCGTAGAGAAGAAAAATTTACATAACTTGTGCATACACATTTTTTTAAATACTCAGTAAGATGTGTGGTTAATTCTGTGTCATTTTAGATAATTGTACAATAGAAAACAATATAGAACAGTGAGTAAAATATAAACTCACTTTTAATGATTACTTCATTCAAAATTGTGTTTAAAATCGCGAAATTATATGACACATTTTGTCATCTGCATAATCGATTGATTGGTGGTCAATTAAATCTATCTACTGACATATTTTGCCCTAAAATTTATACAGAAGAATATAAAAGTGACTAAAATTACTCACCTTTGCACTAGGAATGCTGTATTTGAAGTAACTTCAGATCTTTCAACGAAAATATAATAAACGTGACGTCACCGAACGTGCATAAAATTAAAGTATGGTGTAATTTAAGAGACACATTTAAATATCGATTTTTACTAAATCTTTATGATCGATTTTTAAGGATTCCGCAAGGAGATTTTTTGAGGACTTTTTTCTCAAAATGTAAATAATGTTTATCTTTTATTTAATCGTGAAAACATTTGTGAAGTAATTAGTTTTACCATAATTTCTATTATGACTGGCCTAAACGGAGAGTACAAAGAGTTGAAGCAAATATGGGACATGTAACTGTAAAGTTTTATACCGATTATGTCTGCATGAGTATTTCACATCTGTTTTATCATTCTTAGTCATAAAATTAAGAAACAGGACGATGTAACTGCTATTAATGAGCGGAAATAAACAATTAATTGGGAGAATATGAATATTAAAGGTCCATGGCACATAATGCTCTTATTTTGTTTATGTTTCTAGATATAGGTTATTGTAATAAAAGTATACCATTCTGTTTACATGATGTATGACATACAATAGTACATATGCACTAATGTATCGTTTGAATTAAAAATATTTTTTTCTAAAAAAAAAATTTACGCATTTTTATACTAATTCTTTTTTTATCTCGAAACTGCATTGCAATATTTAAGATTTTGATCTGTCAATTGGTCTGTATAAGATGTATTTGACTTAAATTTATCAAGTTATACATCAAGAGTAGAACAAAACGGAATCCCTAAAGAACACACTAAGCAAAACAAAATGGAAATGTTGCAAGCATTGACAAAAAATATAACTTCCACATTTTGCTCGATTTCCTTATCATTTGCCAGGAAATAAAAATACACAAAAAGTATTTTTTAAACGTACTGGTTTAAGTTAAGTAAATTTCTTCTAGGGACTGCCTTTTACTTTGGGGATGAAACTTTTGTTTGTACTGTATCAAGAATGAAGGCCAATTGTCAAATGCTGCCAGATTTAACATATATCTGGGTTTTAAAGGTGTTATACCTGTTAATCATCCACTTTTATTGCGACTGTTTTCAATGCAATTGTTTGTGATACAAAACAAATAAAGAAATATATATTGACCATAATACAACTGAGACAAAGGTAGAAATACCTGTTATGCGAAACATATGAATTTATGTAGTGGATGTTGTTATGCTCAAAACTACTGAAGTATTCTTGCAATATTTTGATAAAAGGAGCTGCAATTAAAAATGGGTTTTTAATTTGGGCGCCTTTTAATTCTTGGGCCGTGGATTTGAGCTCTACTCGGGTCACAATTTTTCCATAATTGACACCAATATTGGGTAGTTCCTGGAATTGGACTCTCGAGTGATTAATATGGTGTCGTAAAACTAATTTGTTCGAAATGAATGTATCGAAATATTTATCTTTTTATTTTTTATTATTTATGCCAGAAAAATATCCAGTTATTACATTTGTATAAATTTAGCGACTAGTTCTTTTGTGCAAACCAGGTCAACCAGTGACTATGTATTATCTCAGTGTAGCGATTGGATAACAAGTTAGCCAATTTACAGAAAACTGTAAACACCGGAAAGGTCCATACCTTTAAGAGCCCATAATGCTCCAGAAATGCTTTTATACATTCATTTCTCAAAAGTTTTTTTTTATTTTTTTGTGTTCTGCTATAGTTTCCAAGAAGGAACTCATTGGCCATTTGCCTTAACCATATTTTGATTATGTTGCTTTCTGAAATTAGTAAAGTAATAGTGATTAAGTATTTTCTACGGAAGCCAAAATACTACTTTGTTTATATTTTTCGAACTTTATGACAAATAATTTCACATCCAGTATCACATTCATTTGGAAATCAGCATCTAACATGCTCTTAAACCATATAATACTCCTGTTTTAAATTACCTTTTCTTAAATAGGAAAAACTATTTATTTTTTAAGGCATAATGTGACGAAAGGAAATGAAATGACGAGGTAAATATGAATTGACTTTTGAGATTGTCATCTCAAAAAAATATGATATAATAATGAGTATTTTCATATCTTAATGTCGGGTATACCATTGCAGCGAAAGGTTTTATACAAAAACACAATTGCCCTTCATAAAGAATCTAAACTTTTTATATAAAAAGAAAAAAACAAACAAACAAAAAACAAAAACAAAACAAAAAACAAACAACTTAAACGTTCAGGTTTTAAATTCTTTAGAACCAATTTATTGCTTGAAAAACTTATAGCATATCTAAATGGTTTATGATCTAATTAAGTTAAACGTTTAATTAGATAAGCACTGGATTATTTTGATTTGTAAGTAAAGAGGCAAACATCTGAACATTATTAGAAAACCCCCAGAACAGGTTCTTTATCGATTGTTATTTGTTTTGTAAGGTTATTTTAGGGTGCTTGTAATTCGGTTAATTTGTTGTTCAAGCTGTTGGACAATATTACTTTAGTTTAATGCGAATCAGGCGCTTAGTTTTTTGTGAAGTAGGACTTTTCAAGATATTTTCATCATTTAAAGTGGAATATTATCATGTTCTTTTATTTAAATATAATGAGATGTCTTTTTACGCAATATGACAAACCGCTTGTTTTTGACATTTTCAGCTCGTCGGAAAAAGTCGAGCTTTAATGATAGCTGTGACGTCGTCGTCGTCGTAAAGAATTTAAAGGATATCAATATAAAACTTTGAATGCTTACTTCTCATAACAAGATGCAGTTATGAAAAAAGGGGCGTTATTCTTAAAGTTATATTTTTGGAGTTATATATATAGTTATAATATATATATATAATATATAAGGACATTCAAATCCTAAACCAATTCATTTATGTACTTTTAACTATCAAATACGAGTACCTTAAATCGAAAATAAAAAGGAGCCTACTTTTGCAACAATTATTTATTGAAATATACCATAGTGCCAATTGCATGTTTTACAAAGACAGAAAGAGCCCAAGGCAAAGAAAAAAAAATATATTAATGACGGCTGCTTGCAGGGCATAAACAACATAATAATCGCTTTGTTTTATTTGCAAATAACTTATTTAAAGGCACACCAAGCCTCCAAAATGAATAAAATTTCAGAATTTAAAAAGTCAAACATGAATTTTATAACGTTTGAATAATGGTTTTAGAACATGTTTTAGACGAAAAAGGTGCTGGATGTGAAATTTTCTGTCATAAAAGTAGCAAAATGTAAACAAAGTAGTATTTTGACTTTCATTTAATATACCAAATCGCTATGTTATTTTTAATAACTGCCGAAATGCAATACATGCAAAAGATGGTACGAGTATTTAGCCAATGAGTAACATTTTGAAAACTTTAACAGGACACAAAAATAAGAAAGCTTTTGAGAAATGAAATTAAAAGCATTTCTGGGGCATAATGAGCCTTTAAGAAAGAACAAAATCAATAAACATACATTCACAATAAAATATTTCATAATTTCATAATTACACCCGTCTGTTTAAATTCTCAATCCCCCCCTTCACCTGTTATTACGATGTATTAAATTACCAGGTAATATTTCCACGGAACCATTATTCTTAAAGAAATCTCATGAAATTTTACAGATGTAATGAAAATTAGGCCTTAAAATTTATTAAAACAGGTATCGCCTTGGGATGTGATTTCTTGAATGGTTTACAAATGGTTAATATGATGTTGTTATAGGGAAACACTAGTGGATTACACTTATTTCTGAAGATGTTTATATTTTGGTCTTCTTGTTATGCCGCCTGTGCCTTAGTGAAAACGCAGTAAATCATAAATTTAGAGATGTAACAAAATATCAAAATGAGAATATTGTATTGATTTATTGACGAATAAACGTCCAGTAATGCATAGAATGGAATTTTAGTGACGCAAGGTATCAGACATTGTCCGTACATTGCGCTTTTTTATAAACAGCATATTTGGTGTGACGATTTTTGTGATGTCATAGGATTTACTGGACAAAATTACGGAAGCATTCGTGAAACATTTTGGTTGGTTTAAAGGTAGAAACTGACGATATGTGTTGCACATATAATATTTCAGTACAGTGGACACGGTCCAAGTAAAATATATCATCTTTTGACGTGTTCACAGAGGGTACGCATTCTCATTGGCGGCTAAATATTTAATACGTGACGACAGAGAACACCAGAACTCAATGACAATTATACATAAAGTTTAATTTTACAAATCAATAAATTTGGATCATATTTATTTTTTCTTCAGATCCTAAACAATCTTTTGGAAATCGTCAAAGATCGTGCGGAAGCGGCTGAAGACGAACTTGAACGACTGATTACGGAAATTAACGATAATCAAGACGGTTCGTCTGTTTCGTCAGAGAAAAGTGCCGAAAGCTCTGCTCCAAGCCCAGTCTCCACCGGAAGTGACGATGTTTTCGATGGATCTCCTGCCGAGAAAACGCAAATTGCAGCATTTTGGGAGGTAGGTCTATTATTATTGCAACTTATTTTTTTTAAACAAATATAAATTATTGTCATTCTCAATATACACAACCTGGACTGCGTTTCATAGAAAGTCTTAAATGTATCCTAAGTCTTAGGACATAAAACAAACTGTTAGACTAACTAAAGACCGTTTCAATAAACATTTTTATGTTCAGTCAAATACTGTAGACTATAAATGAAAGCATTTTCCTAAGAAAAGTTAAGAATTACAATCACAGAACCTTATATTCTCAATGTTAAAATGCCCATCAGCATTGCTATTCAGAAATTAAGAGTCATAACGCCAGGAAATTTTCTTTGAAACGCAAAATTGTCACAGTTTTGGTCTTAATACTGATTTCAGACTTTCTTTGAAACACAGCCCTGAGATTTAAATTGCTTTCCTCTTGATTAAAGTAAAATCGCAACATAACACATTTGCAAAATATTTGTAAAGAAACTTTGCTTTAAATTTTATGTTTTTTTTCTTTCAATTCAGGAACAATTTAAGAAACGTATTCGATCATTAGAAACCCTCCTAGCTGAAGAGCGTAAAAAGTCCTCTTCCTTAGAAAAGAAACTGGAATTCACAGGAAGTGACGTAATCTCGTCCGCCATGTCCGATGACGCCAAGTTACACATGCGCGAGAAGGAACTGCTTCAGTCAGAGGTTTGAATAACTTAGTTAAATAGTCTCACATTGTTATTGAACATGCATTTCTATATATTTATGTCGTCTGTTTTAAGGGTGTCAAAGCAATTCCAGATTATATACATGTCATGTATTAATGGTGCAATTTTGATACAGAACTTCAACATCCAGTATGACCTTAGAAATAATAATGCGTTTGTCATATGATATATTCATGTTGTAAAAAGAGTTTAATATAAAATCACCATTTATATAAAATCACCATTTAAGTTTGTGCAAGAAGAAATAAAAAGGTCGGATCTCCTTTCATGAAAGAAAGACCGTGAATTTACACATGAAAAACGTCATTAATCTGTAAATATATTTGGGGTTCACCTTCAACTCAAAGACTTGTGATTCTCATTTTACAGATGAAATAAGAAATCTTGTGAAGGAAATTTATGTACGGACACCTCCATGCACTTAATGTCTTAATAATGTCCCTCGATATATTCTTTTAGTACTTGTATGTGACTTTTTACAGCATTGAACACGTTTTTTCCAAAATAAAAAATGTCGATCACAGAGGCCGTATGAAATAATCTATGCTAATAATTTAACAGTAAAACTAGATGTAAGTTCCCTGCTTGAGGCGAAGTTAAATGTAGTAAATATGAATCCTAAGTTACATAAAATATGAATTTCAGCTTCAAGAAAGTCAGAAACATGCCGTTATAGCAAACGATCAGATCCGAAGCCTGACGGAGAAGCTGAAGAAAGTAGAAACAGAGAAATGGAGGTCTCCGAAACTTTCCCGGAAACCCCAAGACTCGTCTTCGTCCGAAGACAGCTCATCTGATGGCAAACAGGTATTGTATTTACTTAACGCAAACAAATTTCCGCTTTCGTATGATGGCGTTGTTAAAAGCTTTTATGATAACTTCCGCTTATGTCGTTGTAAAAATATAGTTTTATGGGATAGTTTCCGCTTATGTCGTTGACAATTTTTAGCAAAAAAATTTAGGAGATATATAAAATCTTCTTTGTTGACAGATGAATGTTTAAAATATTAATCTTATTACATTTAAATCAATTCGATAGATTTTTTAAAGACAAGTAATATTGATATCCATATAAACAAATTTAAAAGAAAAAAAAAACAAATACAATGTGACAACATTTTCCTAGAGAAACAAATTACCCTTTAGTCGTCATTGATAGCACATTTTGAAATTATGATCAGAAACTTCCAGTTTTCAGTTCATTCAATTGAAAATGGTCTTGATGATGATGTTCATGTAAAAAACCCATCCCACACGCTTACGTTACAAGAAAAAATTAAGCTGGTTGTCTCGTTCATTGAACGCCGCCTTACCGTGTTGATATTGTTGACCATATGTTTTACTCATTAACAAAGCTTTATATTTTTCTTCTCAATATACGTAAATTATATGAACAATCTATCATAGATAATGATGATATTGACTTATTGGCCTACCTCTTGAAGCATCTTTCCCTCTGGCGCAAGCTATAATAAGCCTTCAATCAAGCTTTGGCTGTTTTCTTTATTCTATATTTAGCCAGTTCTATTTTTAGAATATTTTTGTCCGTTCCAACTTCCGGATGTTATCTGACGTGTTTATCAAAACGAGGCTGTATCAGAATCTTCAATCACTCAAATAACCTTGGTGTTTACTTTATCGTTCCAATCATATAAGTTATTTAATCCACCAATAATCAAATTCATGAATGATTTTTTTTCCTTCTTGGCGAAGAACTTTTTTTCTATTTCCGGTGGAGTCGGTGATTGATAACATAGCATCCATATTTCAGGATTTTACTAACTTTTAACGGTCTGTTTGCCAAAAAGTATCGAAAATAATTTATTTTTAGGCTCTAAGAAAAGTTGAAAGTACATTAATACATTGTATTCTAGATGTTAATAGTTTTTAGAGTATTTTCAAAAGTCCGACTAGCATTGTATTTATTTGATAAGAAACACCAAGAAATTTTGAAAATGTAAAATGTAACTTTGAATTGAAGTATTGGTTGATAAATAACCGTGCAATATTCACAAATCGTTGCGGGTCAGCTTCTTTCAATCGTATAAATTAGACTATCGTATATCTAAGTAGGAAATCAACTTCACCCCTAACCTGATTGATCTGAAAGTGTTCAGTGTGTACCTGACGAGAAAATGAAAATGAATCTGGAGCCATTCTGCTTTAAGATATCGGAGTGTTTTTTAGACGAAATATGAAATGTTTGACATGCGAAATGTGTGTTCCACAGCAACCGCTCATCTAAAAATCTAAATCTACTAATAAACTATAATAAAATGAAAATAACGCACTTACTCTAATGGTGTTTTACGACCGACTATGATATACAAATAGTAAAACAGTCTACAACAGTCTTGTATCATAAGTTCGGGAAATTCAATGAGATAATAATGATAATGGCTTTCCGTTTTTTCTTGATTGATAAAGATTTATCTGTTTTTTGTGAAAGGTAACACGTTCCAACTTTTGTTACTAAATGAAAGATATGTTGAATAAGTTAAGATAACCGATTTTTGTTTGGAAGTTGTTCACTACCGTACAAAAAGTGAAATGTGATAAATTTTGATATTTTTCAAAACCTCGTTATGACCTACCTGTTTAAGCGGCATTCAACTTTTATTTTTTTGTTGGAAAAAACATTTTTTGTTGATTCAAACTTAGTATTTCAGTAATTTTATCTTGGCAACGTACACTTTGGGACCAACACTGCCTGAAAGCCAGTTTGATCATATTTTTTTTGTCACATCACTTTAAATCACTATATGTTTCTTGTTAAAAACATACACAGTTAATAAACTGTTTCATTTAAATAATTTCAGGGTTCATTTTGCCGCACGTGTTCAGAACTCCAGTCTGTGAAGGACCAACTTTGTGAGGAACTTATTAAATTTAAATCCAAGGCTGAGGAGTTAGAGGTCAAAATAGAAGATGTACGTATTTTTATGTTACCGGGTGATAAACATATGCATGCAGCCTGACCGAGACTCGAACCTGGGACCCTTGGAATACCATACATATGAACACAAATATAACAAAAACATACGTCTTTTGGCATTACGGGCAATGTATACTTGACCTCGTGGCATTAAGGACACTTTTACGAAATATCTAAAGATTCTATGTACGAGTACACATGTATGTACGATAAAAAAAATTAATGACGTCACTTCCGGCAATTGGTTTTGAAACTTTGTATACTAAGAAAACTTGTCAAATTGTTACATACATAATGATCTACTAGTATTTGTCGTAAAATTATTTGGGAATATATAAGTTTATCATTTTGTAAAATAACTGAATTTTGGCATGAAATACTGGTGTAAACACATTGCCTTGGAAAAAAAACAACAAGAACAAAAACACTTAATATTCCTGTGTATGCTGTAGGGACTGTACGTCATTTGATTTTTCTAGCATATAAAATCATGTTTCTTCTTTGATTAATTCTCAAAGGTCACGTCGCCTTTTTTGAACCAGGATTTAATTACGTATGATAGGCATTATTATTATGTCTACTTCTTACGGATGCAGACGTACCCCTACAGAGTTATCTAATAGGTTTAATATAGAGAGCTGAGCTTCAATTAAGAGTTTGGCTTTTATAACATTAACTGCGGTGAAACCGTGTTCGTAAAGTGAAACACGTGCTTTTGTTATTCATAAAACGCCAGTTGGTCTGAGTTCACTGTTCGAATGAGATTGGGAGTAATTTAAATACCCACTTGATCGTGACTAGAGATTTGACTAATAAGAATAATTGTAAACGAAGTTAATGTTTGTGAAACAATAGCAAATGTCTGTGAAACAATAATTATTACCTATTTATAAGCAACTAAACAGAAAATGGTGGCTTCCGCTAAGTATATTATATATTTTTACCTGGAACAAATACAAGTACGGCGTCCGTACTCTAAGTGCCTGAAAGGGCAGATGGACTTTTATGAAACTTAGAAGACATAAACAAATACAAATTCTACATGAAATGAAAAAATAATCAATTTGATATTGTTTTATTATAAATTTTTGTTTTAGATATTGCATCTAACGTAAGTTTTTTTTCTAAAGGCCTTGTATAAAATCGAATTATAGTCTTTGTCTTGGTGAAATCAACGTTTCATTCTATTACTGCATACATTACAATGTAGGCCAATAACTGATTTACAAGAAAGTAAGACTTTATGATAACGGTAATCTGCTTAGAGCAACACCTCTGAGCAGTGTTAGTCCTTCAGAGAGTGTATATGGGGCTCTGTTGATTTATATAGCATTTGTTTTAGTTCGAGTGTGTAGCAAGATAAAAGCTTATAGACGCACTTTCGAATGCGCTCCTGGAACCAACCGGTACTGAGCAATAAGTGAAAAGTTTCTTGTTCAAGGAAACAACGACTTTCCCCTGACGGGGTTTGAACCCATGCAGCTAGCGCTCGTTAGATTACTAGTCCGACGCGTTAACCACTCGGCCATGCCGCCACTGGTGCCTCTGTTAAGGTTGAACTATCACTTATGCTGTTTTTGATTTATTCCTACATATCTCACTTTCTTCTTTTCATGTTTTCAAGGTCAACGAGATTTGGATATCCAAGAGTGCGGCATCGGAACGGGAGAAACAGTCCCTGGAACAGAAATTAGCTCAGCGAACACAGGATTGTAAGCGTTTAGATGAACAAATAAACAAACTTCGAGAAGAGGACCGGATGAAGGACATCTTCATGAAGGAAAGAGATAACGCTCTGAAGGATAAATCAGGTCCGACCTTGATCTACATATTGTAAAATCAAACATTTACGGAAGGTCAAAAAAACAATCGCGAAAACATATTTCAGACTTCTTTGCTTGGTTAAACATTCGCTAATTACAACTTTTATCTTAGCCGTTTAAATAACTAGATAAAAATAGTATAAAAGAATTTCAATCTGAAAACACAGACGACGTCATCATTATTGATAAATTTCAAATGCCCCTTCTTGGGAAATTAATGTTTAAGAGATAATTACTTACATACACTCATTCATGATAGTAGGTGGGTTGTGTTGTTTGGACCTTGCAATGACCTATAAACTATATATTTTGTCAATAGCATAAGAATTGATAGAAAAAAACTGAAACAGTATGTGTTGGTTTACTATATCAATGATGTTTTTCATTAATTTCCCCCCTAAAATTGGTTTTGAAGTTGCTCTCAATTAGTAACAATTCAACTGACTTTATAACTTTTTTGCTTCTTATGCATCAGCTCCGTTCAATGTTAACGTCTGTCACAAATTAATGATAAATATTTTTGAACCCTTACAGAGAACTAGATGTTCCATATTTCAAATGTATTGATTGTAAGATTTTCATTTACAGCTCAGATAACAAGAAAAGATGAAATAATAACTGAACAGGAAGAGATCATTCGTCAACGAGAGGAGGACTTGCAATCATTATTTGATCAAATATCTCAGAGAGAAAAGGTCATCAAAGACCTCACGGAATCCACGCGCTTCCGCGAAGAACAGCTGAAGGAGAAAGATGAACTATTGAGACAACTCAGTTCAAACATTGAAGAAAAAAGTGAAGAGTTACATTACTTGGAAGAAGAGGTACATGAAGCTGTACTGAAAAGGAAGCAAAGTGAAACAAGAATTGCCGAACTGCAAAATAAAATTGATGAAACATTAAAGGGAGAGAAGTCCGAACTGGAGACTGAAAATGAACGACTACAGTCGGATATAGAAAATTTAATGGGCAATATTACGGAGCTTCATACTGATAAAGTGACGTTACAGAATGAGTTAGATAAAGCTAAACATGCTTTAAGTGAAGCCATGCTTATGTGGGAAAGAGATAGATCGTCTTTAGGGAAAGAACTGAACATTGCAAGGGAGAAAATGAGTCTAATGCTAGAAACGTCCGAAAAGAAAGAGTCCCAAGCGCTTCAGATTCTGAGAAAGGAAGTCCATGCGATATTAGAGACTCGAGAAAAACTTGCTCATGAACTGCGATTGAATAAAATGGAACACGAAAATACAGTGCGGATTTTGAAAACGGAGAAATATAAGCTAACAGATGAGTTAACTTCTAAGATAAGGATGTTAACACATGAGATGAATAATAATGATAAAATGTCAGATGAACTAGCCAAACTGAGAGGGCAGGTGAGTAAAATATGTTCTATCTAATTAGGCTTCATTATTTCCCTTTACAATGCAGAAGTCATACAAATGCTCTACCTTTCTTTTCAGAATTTTTTTTTACCGGGTATTTAACCTGCTTTCATGATTTCAACTTCACGAATTCAAGATTTCATTTTCACAAAGTTGAAATCGTGAATTCACGAAGTTGAAGTTTTGAAGTTCATGAAGTTGAATTTTTGTATTCATGAAGTTGAAATCGTGAATTTGTAAATTCTGTATGTTGAAATCTTAAATCTGTGAATTTGAAATTGTGAATTCATGAAGATGAACCCGGGAATTAAAAAGTAAAAATGTCTTTCGTACTTATGCACTAGGACTTGTTTATATACGATGTTATTTTCAATTTTTTCCAGAAATGTGTATACCAAGTCGTAACATCACCTTAAAAAGGTTTTTGTACTCATGGATGTAGGAATGTAAATTGAGCTACTCTTAAAAGATTAAATATGATGTTATTTTGCCATAAATTTGTTCGTATAAGGTGTTACTGCTTGATCGGTTGGCGTAGAAAAAACTTAAAAATAAAGTGCTTTCTACTCACAAGCATCTTTAAATATACTCATAACTATGAATTTGTAAATAAACTCCACGTGACTAGACACAACCAATAGAAATATAACAATGTTGTTTTTGTTTTTAATTTAATAAAGGATGATATAAATTACCAACTTCACCATCATGAGAAGATTCTCCGTGCGGAGTACATGGCCATGAAGGTCAGGTACGAGACCCAGCTAGACCGGCTACAGAAGGAGCACTTACAGCTGCTCAGGTTGTGGAGAGGCTCCAAAGGGCCAAAAACTTGGACCAAGAAATTATTGTGGGCATTCAGAAAGGCATGGCAAATATTCGAGAGAATTATTCTCATGATTTATCACGGTGGAAAGATGAACGAACGGTGCTTGAGAGTCATATAACACAGGTTGGTTCCTGGTCCATGTTGACCTAACTGAATACTGTATAACATATAACACAGGTTGGTTCCTGGTCCATGTTGACCTAACTGAATACTGTATAACATATAACACAGGTTGGTTCCTGGTCCATGTTGACCTAACTGAATACTGTATAACATATAACACAGGTTGGTTTCTGGACCATGTTGACCTAACTGAATACTGTATAACATATAACACAGGTTGGTTCCTGGTCCATGTTGACCTAACTGAATACTGTATAACATATAACACAGGTTGGTTTCTGGTCCATGTTGACCTAACTGAATACTGTATAACATATAACACAGGTTGGTTCCTGGTCCATGTTGACCTAACTGAATACTGTATAACATATAACACAGGTTGGTTCCTGGTCCATGTTGACCTAACTGAATACTGTATAACATATAACACAGGTTGGTTCCTGGTCCATGTTGACCTAACTGAATACTGTATAACATATAACACAGGTTGGTTCCTGGTCCATGTTGACCTAACTGAATACTGTATAACATATAACACAGGTTGGTTCCTGGTCCATGTTGACCTAACTGAATACTGTATAACATATAACACAGGTTGTTCCTGGTCCATGTTGACCTAACTGAATACTGTATAACATAATAACACAGGTTGGTTCCTGGTCCATGTTGACCTAACTGAATACTGTATAACATATAACACAGGTTGGTTCCTGGTCCATGTTGACCTAACTGAATACTGTATAACATATAACACAGGTTGGTTCCTGTTCCATGTTGACCTAACAAAATACTGTATAACATATAACACAGGTTGGTTGCTGGTCCATGTTAACCTAACTGAATACTGTATAACATATAACACAGGTTGGTTGCTGGTCCATGTTGACCTAACTGAATACTGTATAACATATAACACAGGTTGGTTTCTGGACCATGTTAACCTAACTGAATACTGTATAACATATAACACAGGTTGGTTTCAGGACCATATTGACCTAACTGAATACTGTATAACATATAACACAGGTTGGTTCCTGGTCCATGTTGACCTAACTGAATACTGTATAACATATAACACAGGTTGGTTCCTGGTCCATGTTGACCTAACTGAATACTGTATAACATATAACTCAGGTTGGTTCCTGGTCCATGTTGACCTAACTGAATACTGTATAACATATAACACAGGTTGGTTTCCTGGTCCATGTTGACCTAACTGAATACTGTATAACATATAACACAGGTTGGTTCCTGGACCATGTTGACCTAACTGAATACTGTATAACATATAACACAGGTTGGTTCCTGGTCCATGTTGACCTAACTGAATACTGTATAACATATAACACAGGTTGGTTCCTGGACCATGTTGACCTAACTGAATACTGTATAACATATAACACAGGTTGGTTCCTGGTCCATGTTGACCTAACTGAATACTGTATAATATATAACTCAGGTTGGTTTCTGGACCATATTAACCTAACTGAATACTGTATAACATATAACTCAGGTTGGTTTCTGGTCCATGTTGACCTAACTGAATACTGTATAACATATAACACAGGTTGGTTCCTGGACCATGTTGACCTAACTGAATACTGTATAACATATAACACAGGTTGGTTCCTGGTCCATGTTGACCTAACTGAATACTGTATAATATATAACACAGGTTGGTTCCTGCTCCATGTTGACCTAACTGAATACTGTATAACATATAACACAGGTTGGTTCCTGGTCCATGTTGACCTAACTAAATACTGTGTAACATATAACACAGGTTGGTTCCTGGTCCATGTTGACTCAACAAACTACTGTATACTTGAAGGCCCATTATGCTAAAAAGTTCTAAGAAATTCATATTTTTTAAAATTTGTTTGAAATGTCAAAAGTGTGTTTAATAATGTTTTAGTCATGAAGCATTTTAGATATAAAACACTTGGAGGAAGTAGCCTTACAGGTGCAGTTTTGTGTCGTAATGTAGCAAAATATAAAAGAAGTAAATTGATTTACATACAAAATACTCATTAACAAAGATTATCCCAATTCGCAAACTACCAAAAGAAGCAAAAAAAAAATATTCAGTTGATGTTACTGAAACTGCTCATTTACATACTATTTAAGTGTATAATTTGAGCTGCGTCATGACAAAACCATCCGCATCCGCGCAGTCTGATCAGGATCCATGCTGTTCGCTATCAGTTTCTCTACTTGTTATAGAGTTGGTAAGCGAACAGCATGGATCCTGATCAGACTGCGCGGATGCGCATGCTGGTCTGGATCCATGCTGGTCGCAAACCCATTACGTTGGTTTTGTCATGACGCGGCTCATTTATTTGTACCGTGTTTTACAAGAATTACTAAAGAACTCATTCACAAACAACTGCTTTCTTATTTATTTTCTTGGATTCTAGCCTAATTATTCTATTTAAAGAGTGTTTTATTAAATACAAGCTATAAAAATGAAAATTCTGCAAATATTTTGTATTGACTGCATCATAAAATTATCATTAATCTGTTATTGTTGTTATTGAAATATATCAGACATGTGATAAGATGAAAAATCTAGGAATCTTATATTTTACGTATGGTGGCTGATTTCTGCCATTTCGTGTCTAAGAAATTAATGAAAATTCTGCAAATATTTTATAGTGACTGCATCATAAAGTTATCATTAATCTGTTATTGTTGTTGAAATATTGCAATCACATATTTATGCACACATCTAAGATTCTTATCTTTTACGTACGGTTGCTGATTTCTGCCATTTCGTGTCTTCGCACCTCAAAAGTCGAAGGAGAAGATACGATAACTGCGGCCCCTCAAAAGTCGAAGTCGAAGACACACGATAATATGCTCAGTTATCGTGTCTTCGCCTTCGATTTTTGAGATTCTCTACCCGCCGACACGATAATTCTACAAAAGAAGATTTCGTGTCGTTATTTCTCCTAAAATGTATGGTGTCTTCGTGTATATAAGCATGTGTTATAACACTGCATGCGGTAATCTTGTTTACTTATATAATTTATTTATTATTTTGTTTTTGACAGATCGAGGAAGGAAAGGAAATCGCTCAACATCTTCGCGCCCAGATCGAGGCTCTCAAACGTCAGCTGACAGAGCAGGAGGTGGAGCGATCTGACCTAGTTAACAAAATGACGTCAGAACGTAGAAACTGGGACATAGAAAATGCACAGCATATCAGCAAACAAAACCAGGTATTGGTTTGTAAATTTAGCATAACCTGTCAAAACAGCATTAAAAAAATATTTTAAAAAAGATAAAGTTTTCTTAAGTCTCATTAATTTAAATAATTATAAACTGTGATGTAGAAGTGGAAATTTCGGTAAATATCCTTTAGAATGTATCTATAACATTAAAATAATAAAACGTGTGGGCAGTCTTTTTTATACTTTAGACGGTCACATATTATAGGTCTATTTATATTTAATCCTAATCATTTTTAATACAACTGTCGGCCAATCAACTTTATAAGAGTCAATCTTTTGAAATATGTAGTCAATTTAGCTGAAGTTGACAATGAAAAAATGAGCATATGTCACTAAAATCAAAACCAAATATCTATTCCCATTCTCCAGTTATACAATATGTATTACACAACGTATGATATTTTTGGACATTTGTCTTTTTTGTTTCACATAGCTGGAAGAGCAGCTAGCTGTGTTTATTCAAGCCCAGTCGAAGAGTAAAGATGTCCAATATAACATGGAAGTTGCATGGGAGAAGGAACGCAAAGAACAGAAACGCCTTTTGAATGAGGCGCACGCATTGGCCATGGACCTTCAGGTAATTATCGTATCTCAGACACCAATCGGAATACCTCGGCTATTATCTATAATAACTTATTCGGAGACTGACGGAAAGGGCCGAAAAATTGCGAATGCCTCAAACACGAGAATATAATTAATTGGAATTTTCGGTTCTTACAGTTTTATGCAAATCGGCTGTCTGAATATACTAAAAATAGAAATAAAAACGCTACACTGGAATGATACATTGTCACCAGTTGATCTGTTTAAAGATTAAAAAGATACTGGGACGAAGTAAAACTGCTTTTACTTGCATGCTGTCTTTTGTTATGCGCATGTTTTCTTTTCGGGATCGTTGGCGTTACTGGTTGCCATTATTTATGTCTCGGTAAATTGTTATGTTGAATAAGATATCCACTAGAGAATTGATGAAATTTTAAAGCATTGTAGAATATTTACTTGGAGGAAGTTCACATATCTCAAATATCCTAGACATTTAACTAGTGTGTTTCCGATTATTTTATAATTTTGACTTGTACACATTTCAGAAAAATCTTTTAAATTATTATACTAATTTTAGAATGCAAGATTCCCGGATTTCAATTTGCAATTTTAAAATGACCAATGAAAATCCTTCTAGTATTCAGTTCTTCCTTGCAAATTTTACAAGAAGTCAAACCGATCTCAGGCGGACTTGGTTTTGTTTGTGACACATGGTTCTGTTTGTGATACTGTTTAATTCGTAGCAACTGACCTTTCATTAAAAAGAAGTAGCATTGCGAAATATTTTACTGCTAAAACCTGGCTAATGAATAACGTTTTGGATACTGTCAGCAATAAATGAAAAGAATTGCTTAATTGTACATTCATAGCCGTTGTATTTCATAATTGTCATTAAAAAAAAAAGAAATAATAAAATTCTAAAAACAGGATGTTCCAACAAAGACATTGTTGCAAATCATCTTTCATTACTTTGGCACGTTTTATTTCTATTTTAGGAACAACTTTCACGGCGTGACGAAGAAAACGCCAGAGAGAAGAAGAATCTTCTTGAACAGTTGGAGAAACAAAGAAAGGATTATGAAAATCAAAAGATCAACTCCGATAAAATGACCCTAGAGGTAATATATCAAAATTTGAAAATAAGCCATTTTTAAAGGCTCATTATGCCTCGGAAATTTATCGTTATTTTTTTTAAATGAAAGGACCCTAGAGGTATGAAAATTAGCCATTTTAAAGGTCTATTATACAATTATGCTTTTATATTTTATTTCTTAAAAGTTTTTGATTTGGTGCACTTTTATGGTATCCAAAAGTTATTCATTGGCCAGTTATATGAACCATCTTTTTCTTTTGTTTTGGGTTTTTGGCAATCAGTACGGTTTTAATGAATTACATTCTCTAAAACCATTATTAAAACATTATGAAATTCGTGTTTGCCCTTTCTAAAAAATATATATTAATTTGTTTCTGAGGCACAACGTGCCTTCAAAGTAACATGAATAAATTGTCTGATAAAATGCTATAATGCTATGGTGAATATGTTGACAAGGTATAATACTTTTAAAGCAGCATTCCTCCAGATTTATGCTACTTTTCATGAAAATATTTAAAATTGTATTAAAATGTAGAATATTGTCAACTGAACAAAGAAAGTAATTTACACATTACAAACTGCACTTAAAAATTATCAAATATATCAAATATAGGACAGGTTGTGCAAACAAAACTTATTGTTATTGAACAAGTTCATACTTTAAATGCTTCCACAAAGTTTAAGGGTGAAAATCACTCACCTTGTAATCTTTGTTCCATATACAATGTATATTACGTAATGATTTTTTCATAGGTAAACACTGGGGAAACTAAGTTAAAACACGCAGAGAAGCAAGTAGAAGAATTGAAAGAGAAACACAAAAAGGAACAAGATTTTTGGATGAAGGAGAAAGGAGACCTCCTGCGACGATTGGCGGAGATGAGGAAGCTTCATTTACGTGACGTTCATCGTATAGATGACGTCCTTGCTGCGGTAAATCAAAAAACAAATATATATAGAGGATATACAAGGTTTTTCTATAAATACATGATTTATTTTCATCGAGTGGTATGAAAGTAAATATTTCATGAGTGGCGTTAGCCACGAGTGAAATATGATAATTTTCATATCACAAGATGAAAATAAATCATGTATTTATAGAAAAAACTTGAATTTTCTGTTTATTATATACATTTCTCTTTTTTGACATTAAAATTTTAAAGAATTTCCCCTAAATTTTGCGTATTGGCAGAATTTAATAGA
The DNA here is from genome assembly GCF_026571515.1 of Ruditapes philippinarum. Classification (NCBI taxonomy): domain Eukaryota; kingdom Metazoa; phylum Mollusca; class Bivalvia; order Venerida; family Veneridae; genus Ruditapes; species Ruditapes philippinarum. Next base: position 206,064 of record NW_026853468.1, read on the forward strand.
AAGTAGTCCGGCAAGACACCATTGAAAATACGGAAAATATGTTTCACTGCAGGGAAAAATAAATTTTTACAGTGAAAATACGGAAAATGAAAATACGCATTTTATTTAATTAATATTTCTCAATATTTCATTTATAAGTATATAATAAACGTTCTTCTTTGGTCATTTATTCTGTTTGTTAAGTTATTTCTTTAGCTCACCTGTCACAAAGTGACCTGATCGCATTTCGTCCGTCGTCCGTAAACTTTAAATTTAAACGACATCTTCTCATAAACCGATATTCTTCTTTGATCATTTAGGGGGGGGGTGTAATAATTTTTTTTTTTTTTTTTTTTTTAAGTTTTTTTTTTTTTTTTTTTTTTTTTTTTTTTTTTTTTTGTCTTTTAATTACAATAAATGGATGTAATAGTTCTAAATATATATAGTTTATTTCTGCAAAATTCTATTTCATTGCAAGTAAGTGTTTTTACTCATGAGCAAACGCGTGTGTCACAAATAGAGAGGTATGAGCGAAGCATATTTTTGTTACAAATAAATTTTCTCCAAAATTTTATTTTAATCTTTGTAATTCCTTTTTTTCAGCTTAAACGTCTTCGTGAGCTTGCTGCCATTGTTATTGAATCTGATAACTCAGCCATGTTACCGAGTAACGGAAATGACGTCAGTGGTACTTCTGGTGATGCATCAGCTGCGTCTGCATCCATACATGCAGGCGAGAATGAGGGGGAAATGGCGGATCTAAAACAAAATATAGATCAGGTTAGTCTGTATTTATTTTTGATTTTGTGATTTCTCTTTAATTTAATGTTCGGTGCATCTGTACAACACAAAAACAATAAAACGATATAAGCTGATAGATTTTATGTTAAATATCAAACTGGAATTTCAATAAGAATGATAGAAATTAAAACACAATGAATTAAATTCCCAACAAGGAAAATGCCTGTTCATTTCCATAATGAAACTAAAATATTCCAACCATATCTCTCATATGATTTGATTTACTCAGACACTTCGCTTTTCATGGAATGACACGTTAACGCGTCACATTGACGGACTCGTGGTTATCACCGTATGTATATTAATATGATTTCTAAGTGAACACCATTTTCATGTTGGGTCCCCGTTATCACGTACAATTCAACCGGGAGTGGACAGTGGCTTAGATTTTCCACTATCAAGCATATCAATAGGCTCAGTCAAACTGAATCTGCAACATTTTCGGTTTTGCCATGTTAAGCGACCTTGTATGTTTTGATTATTATTTTTTTTGTTATTTATTTATTGAGTAATAATGATATATCTTTTTCCAGGTCATTCTCAAATATGTAAAGGAGGTAAGTAAATGTAACTTCAATCCCAAATCACTTTTACATTTTCTAATGTTCTGTGATTATTGTTGCGCATGCGCATTATTAGTACGACATAGTTGAGTTTATCTGGTCATAGCATATGATTATTCTAACATTCTGTAGAAATGTATATATTAAAGTTTAATGTAAAAATCCACTTGGAATTGTACATCTTAAAGTAGTCTGTTAAAGCTTTCAATTCTAATCAGTTTGTCCTTGGCGTTTAAATTGATGATACAGATATACGCACAACGGCTTTACAATTGCTAAAGATATAGAAATGTCTAAATGATAATAAATTTTGAACAAATAACGTATGCACGTATTTAATGGCAAAATATTCCTCTAGTATTATTTTAAAGATTTTTGCGTTCACATGTTCATCTTTTATATGCTATTAATTTTAGTCCCTCCGACAAATTCATTTCCTTGCTGAAGAGCTTGCAAGACCTTCTACTGATCTATCACGGGAAGATAAACAAAAACTGAGAAGGTAATATTTTCTCTCTATTGACACAAGTAAATTTCTATAATTAAGACATTGGATAATAAATTTTTTTTTTAATCTAGTGCTTACTTAGTGAAATTCAAAATTTTCAGTAAGTGATGAGCATTTATTGAATTGTATAACCATTGCACGTGTCAATTGATGTAGTTTAGAGCTGGGACATTGCAGAAACAAACTAAAAGAATGAAGAAAATCAGAACACAATTTAAAGCATTAATTTCCGTTAAAGGAGATTTCTGTTTTCTAAAGTTTTAGTAGAAGATTAATTTAAAAAGAAGCCTTTTTGTAATTTGTAAAATTGTAGTAGCTATGGTCAAAGGAAGACTTCATAATATTTGGTGACGGCGGGCATTTTTTTTGAATTTGTGTTAAAGTAAGTAGTAACAAATTCTTGCATTATTATTCCTTTTTTATAATTGTATTGTCTTTGTTTTCATTTTTCTAGAAGCTTGTCAAGCTCTGAAATAGAACTTTTGAAGGACGAATTCTTGCTCGGACCACAGGATTCTGGTCCACGAATTATCAGTCACCACGAGACTATACCGGAAGTGAAATCACAGGACATCAGCCAGGAACTTCCGGTGGTTCATCGTCAGCAAACGCATGACGGTACAATGAAATCTGAATACGGTAAACCAGACTTTATTGAAAATGTGCTCATGGAACAATCTTCATTTTACAATGATGATAAAGATTCAAGAATAGAAGTACACCGAATCAAAACAACAAGGGACGTAACTCGCGTTGAAACAAAAGTAACTTCCCTTCCTAAACCGCCTCCTAGCTTTATCATTCCGCGTTCACGAAGCACAAGCCCTGCCCCAACGTCGTTGTCGAAATCAAAACACACCACCAAGCCTGTGTTGAAAAGCATGAGTTTAGAGTCCTCCCATTCTCACAGACTGTCTGCGCCGGTAACCGGTGCAAGTTCAAGAAGTTCCTCGTCTGATTCATCCCCAGTTGGCACTTATAGTTTCATTCCGTCACAAAATGGTTACGGTTTGTACGGAAATGGAGGACTTCAATCCGGGAGTTTAGACAGACTTTCTCCTAACACCGCAAGGAAAAGGTTCTTTGAATCCCAACAACCTAGTACATCGGAATGTTTCATGTCATGGCCGGAGAGAAGAAAGCGGGAATTAAACCCAAATAGAAATAGTAGAAGCTTAACGGGATCAACCGAATTGTTCATATCCGAAAGTGGGGACGAAATCAGTGGTAATGGACGATTGCGAAATTCAGTGTCCATGGACGATGGCGCCATTACTGTTGAAACTTCTCATGATTCTGTGGCAAATTCAAAACGCTCTCGAAGTGCCGAAAACACGTCAAAACACTCAGGTTTCAGAGACTTATTCAACGCTATGAAAAAGCGTTTGAAACCGAAAATAAAACGCTCACAAAGTGCTCGCGAGCACGACAAAGTTCATAGACTACAAGCAGTTAAAGAAAATGAGAAAGTTGAAAATTGTGAAAGTTCAAATTCAAGCGCGCAAAAGTCAAGTGAAAATAAAGAAGCAGACGACCATGAAATAAATGTAGGTCAAGACGTTGAACACGTGACCCAGGATCAGCTGACGCCAATTTTGATACCAGACGATAATGAAGGTACAAGCAAGAAAAGTAAAGAAGACTTGAGTGCAGGGGCCGAAAGGAAAAGCAGGACGGATAGTAAAGGCAAAAAGGTACTGTCTTTAATAATATTTTAGGCTATGTAAGCTATATATAAATCCATGTTTATTCGGGTAGGTAAATGATGCAGTGGATAAAATTAAGCAAATGCTCTGCTTATGGACAAGTTCAGCTTAACAACATATAAGAAACTGTATTGTCATTTTCTCAATAGTTAGAAGATCCCTATCATATAAATTTTAAAACATGTTTGCATACGAAATTGATCATCTTGATTATCCTCTGATAGTAATGTTCTCGTCTTATCGTCCTGTTTGCACAATTTTTTTAAACATAACCAACTGAAATTTGAATATTCATCGCAATGACGTCATCGTGATGACATGATGCGGATTTTGATGCCAATTATTTCGATACACTATGAAGTTTATTTTATTATTATTGTTGTTGTTATTATTTTACTGAATTTTATTTTTAGTCACGATCGCGATCTCCGGGGGAGAAGGACGATGCTCACGGGTCACAGTCGACGCTTCAACGAATCAAAAATCGTTTCCGGTCCAAGTCAGCTGACAGAGCACGTGACCACCACGAAACTCACGTGACACCTATTCTCGTTGGTCATTCGACAAGCGGGCAAGATGATGACCCCTCATTGCAACAATACAGCGAGACTTGTGTCTGACAGATGTGTTGATATTTGTACTATGGCGTATGTTTGTATATATGCAATATGCTAAACATTTGTGTAAACACAAAATGATTATGTGCAAGTCATGTTTTTCCAGAGTTGTGCATGAATATGCTCTAGATTGTGTATCCGACTGTTTTATATCAGATTTGTGCATGAATATGGTCTAAATCGTGTACACGACTAAACGCTGTATTCCCTGATTATTGTAAATGCAAAATTAAAGATACAAAAGAAAGTAATATCATTTATATAAAGAAGATATTAATTTAGAGACACAAGTAAGAAGAGTTACTGCGGTAACACACATTTAGGATTTTTCAAAATTATTTCCCTTGCAAATCTAAAATTGGCGCCGATTCACAGTTACTGTGTCAGAGGTTGTCATAAAAAAGCGGCATTTTCAAAAACACTGAAGCACATTATGTATCGTTTAAGCTCTTTTGTGCTTATATAAGTTAATAAATGTTAGATGTTCTTAACAGTTAGAATTTCTTCAACAAAATAACTGACCTTCACTTCTAATCTAAAGTATCTAGCTTTTTGAACAGCCTTTTTGACCATCAGGAAAAGGGCCGCGGTTTCGAGAAATTACAGTTCTTAGACTCACTTGACACCTGTATTTTTAAGCTATTTTTAAGCACTTTTTCGCGAGCTTTATAGCAATATTGTTAAAACATAATGTCTAAACATGTCAAAACATGATGTTTAAACATGATGTCAAAGTCAAAAAACTTTCCAAAAACTACTATACAAATAATTGAACAAACGCGAGTGCCTTCAATATTTATTAGTCAATTCGCTTTTTATTTATCATAGATCATGTAATTTCTATTTTTCTCTCTACTTTATGATCTCTTCTTTTTTATATTTTCTTTGACGGTATCAAGTCATTTTTAAAGATTTTAAAATGCTTTATGTACGTTGTTTTATATATAAAAAAGTATTCAGCCCTCTTTTGGCAGTTTATTAACATATTATTGTAAATATACAGTTTTATTTTGTGCAATACGTTAATTTTATTTTAATGACTTGTTGTTTGTTAAGATTATTGTTCTCTTATTTTTTAAACTAGTATTTAAAATATGATTTAAATTTATTTTTAAAACCTTTGTGATTCTTCATGTTTTAAATGAAATATAAGTGATATTTCTAACACATTAATTATGATTAATTATGTTGACGCGTATTTCTCTATATTATACTAAGTCGCTTCTGAAACACTGTTAACTTAAAAATCTACGTATATTAATAATGAACTATGAAGACTATTCAGAGATATACCATGCTCACCCTTGAGTGAAATATTTTAATCACAGAAATTTACGGAAATCTATGACATTCTTACTTTTTTTTCTAATTCGAATGAAAGATTGAATAAACTATGTATGGGAAGCTGCAAGTAAAGTTGGTCCTGTCTTAAAAAACCCTGCTAGTTTTTTTTTCATATCATGACCACCTATAGTGTGTAGAGTTTTTAACATAACATATCTACTTTATGTGAAGTCAAAACATGTTTATTTTATATTTACAAAGGTACTATGTAGCAATTATCAAAATATAATAGTTGAGCATAGTATATCTTTACTAATATGATTATATTGTTATGTCTTTAATAATGACATAATTATGTTTTATATATTATTTTGAACCAGAAAACGTTTTTATCTTCCAAACAACATAATGATTTCAAATATAGACTTATCCCATTCATTTAATGATAGAAATTTTAAACTATTCGCATGCAGTCCGCACTATATCAAAAATGATTTACCCCTTACATTGTATTTACAGGAAATAATGGTGTAGAGTGGGGGAAGGGGCACAACTAACGTTCATTTTTTGACGTATATATTCAAGTGTTCAAGTAGAAATAAAACTTTCATTGAAAAAATACGATTATCTTCATCATGACCATTTCTTTTAATAATATTTTCAATATTCAAATCATGTTCACGTGTTTTATTTCTAAGAATGTACGCATTTATGTACTTTGTTAACTACTTTTTGTTATTTTTCCTGGTTTATAAAAAGCCAAAACAAATTTGTGTAAATAACTGGCACATTTTTTTCTTCTTTAATTCTTTGTAATTATTTTTAAAGAAGTCGCTTCGGTTGAAGTGTTTCGCGAAAGTTCATTTTTTAAAGGCATGCCTCAGAAACGACTTTTTTTTGCTTTGGCAAATTCATCCTCTTAAAAACTAGTAATTGATCTTCAATAATCGAATATACCTTTTGTACATATTTTTTACGGGCAATGCCTTTTGTTTTTACAAACTTGTGGTACTATTCACTACTTTTACTATAGAACAGAACAGAATGGAACTTGTCCTGATGAGTTTTTGTTGGTACAATTATATCAGGGTAGATTTTGTTAGAAATGTTGCATTTTCTAAGGATATTTCCATTTTTTTTCAACATGGTATAAAGCATTTGGAATAATAATGGAAGTAAATATGATACAGTTTAAAAATATGAATATTTCTGACAGAAGAATAATGTATAGATGACATTTTACATAATGAATACGAGCTGCATATTCAAACAGTTTTATAGGTGAATGTAACTAGCGCGAATTTATTTTATAGTGCCCTTTATATAAAGTGACTTTGATAATTCAGGGCATTTAAAGACTTTTTTGCAGTAAATATAGTTCACATCAAACATATTATACATGTAGGTTCAGGTAGTTAGAAACATTTATTTACACAGTGTTCAAACATTAGCCGAATCGGTTTAGTTATTTATTTTCTTGTTATAGAATTTTTGTTCTTCTGATATCTTGTAAAATATTTCGACCATATGTATTATAAAAAAAACTCATGTCTCTCAACGTAATAATGCATATTAGCAACCCGAGGACTGAAATAAAACCCGAGGAAGGAGTTCAAGGGTTGATAATATGCACTATTACCCCGAGAGACAAATGTTATTATTTTATTACACCGAACCAACATTTTTATCTTTTATGAGGGGAGAGAACTAGAATATTTTCGTTTTCCTAAGCCTATATAGATTACTCGCCCATGGGGAATATTGTGATATTCATTTCTAGGATCGAAATATAACACCATGTGACGTCAAGCAAGCTATATAGTAAAACGTTTACGTGAGGTATAATAATTATCAATACCATACCGTTGCCCTTTGTTGTTCATAATGTTAATAATACGAAATTTAGTCCAAACATGAAAACTATGTCTTTTCTTTGCCAATATTTTCAACACGAATTGAGTACCAGCAAAAAAAGAACATAACTAAATGTAGTCCTACGATTTTTACTATAATATTATTTTAATGTTCTAAAAGAACGACAGTGTTTTCATAAGGATATTGATTTAGTTTAACTGTTTCCGTTAATTGAAACGGAGCGATGTTTCGGACAACTATATTGATATTCGGATATATTTTGTTGTTTATAATTGGGAGTTATCTTCTCTTGGCTTAAAACAGCTATCTTTATACATGTATAGGAATCAAATGAAATATTTAGTGTCCTGGCTCAAAAATGAGAGGTATCAAAAAGTTATCTTCATATAAAGAAAACGAATGAAATATTTAGTGTTTATAATATCAAAATTTTTGGCAAATTATAGACATATTATTTTTATTTTGGACTATTTTAGTATATAAACATGCATATTCTTAGGTGTTTTGTAAACTTTATTTTCTACTATATTACATCTATGCCATTTAAAGTATTTCTCTTTTTTTATTTCAAAATATAGTTTCTTGTTGATATTATTCATTTTTTGTTATGTAATAAAGGCCTAAAATAATTAAAGTTTGATTGTTTCTTTTAAATAAAAAATAATATTCATAAATAAAGATAATATCCATAAATAAAAATAATGTCCATAAATAAAAATAATGTCCATAAAGAACGACACTCAGCGTCGAGGAAATTTAACACAATCATTTTCGTAGCTGTGTAATTCAGGCACTATATACACCGCTCATACTAAGATCACATTCAATTTTTCTGTTAACCAGTTCTTTCCGTTATGCAATCATTGTGAAACAATCCAAGCTCACAATCAGACGACATGGGGACACATGATTTCAAAGTGTCCGGGACTACTTTCAATTTAAAAATACTTAATAAATTTTGAGTTTAAATAAGCAAATGAGTTTTTTATGCTCTACATTGTTGATGATGGAACATATTTTTATTATTTTTTTTATTTTTATGGGAGGGGTTTGGGCAGTGTTAGGAGGACCAGTTATCGTCAAAATTTATACTAAGTCAACACTTTTCTATCGAGTAACGTGACATATACAGATTATACATGTTATAGGCCTTTTAATATGGTGATGGAATAAAATAAAATCCTTGTGCAATACGAGCAAATCGAGCTGCCTTGCGCCGTTATGTCATTTCGAGCGTAAAAAACACACGCAGAGTAAACTTTGCAGTCAAGTGCTATATATGGTTTTGAGTAGACAAAGTCTGGTCTATAAAAAAATGATAGATGAAACTTAAATCGTAAACAGAAGTAAGTGAAACAGAACGTTGACACGTAAGTTTTCCTTTTGCAAATGTTTCACTACAACGTATAGATCAAGTTTATGGTTTATTTTAGTAGAGAATTTTAAGGTGGCTCCGCATCGCTACTTTCACTTTGGACCCAGTTAGCGAAAACAAACATGGCTGACAATGTGGAATCACCGTAATGTTCAATCATTCGAACGTATGACTGTTTGTCGGGTTCTTGTTAGGTAGAAGAATATAGTGTCTATATATAAATGCAACTCAGCCGTGCGAAGGCATCGATGTCGGCGTTCACTTTTGATAAAATTCTGCGAGCAACTTCATGTTAAACTTACAGTCTCATCACTCTCTTGAGATATTTGCTTGAAACCTCACACTTGATTTTGACATCATAATTGAAAGTTACTGTCGGCAGGGATTTTTACCGAGTTATTGTTCTTTGTCAGAAACTTCCGGAGTCGGTGGTTAGAGACAATTATTTTTTCTAAGCTCAAACTCCGATCTCAGATATCTGATTGGTCAGAATCTGGCACGGAATATATTCTGACCAATGAAAATCCTGAGATAGAACTAAGAAAAAAAAGCGTTCTAGCCAAGCTTTATGTGCAAAATCAATTGCCAAAACTGCTGAAGATACTCACTGGAAACTTCACCACTTGCCTTCAGGATCAAAATTGCAGATAACATCTCAAGACCTATACTACTCTTGCGTGGTGTTTGCTTAAATTATACGTCTTTGTGAAAATCTTTTTTTTTTATTTAAAGGTTTGTTTCCAAGATTAGTTTTCATCCCAACAGCATCTTTCCAAATGAAACTTGGGGCATCCGTGGCCGAGTGGTTAAAATATTTGTCTTCAAACCACTTGCCCTCACCGCTGTGTAGGAAGCTATAAGCATATCGACTCACTTTCGAACCCGTTCCTGGAATGAACCAGTAATTAGCAATGAATGTAATTGCCCCTGACGGGGTTTGAATTTGTGTGGCTAGCGATAGCTATATTTTCAAAATATTTATTCGTCCATATGATATAAATTTGTGGTGAGTGTTGCCTAATGGTTGTTAATATGTCTGCATCCAAGCCCCGTGATCATGGGTTCGCGCCTTAATGGGGTGCACGATCATTAGTTCTTATATGACACCGGTACATGTTAGTTCCGGGAGGCTGACTCGAACGTGATTACAATCGTGGTAAGATAAATATGTTTAAAGGCACATTATGCCTCAGACACGAATAATATTTTCCTTCTGTAGAAAGGGAAAACATGACTTTTATAACATGATGGAATTAGAGATTGTTAAATGTTTATGAATTTGTGTGGCTAGCGATAGCTATATTTTCAAAATATTTATTCGTCCATATGATATAAATTTGTGGTGAGTGTTGCCTAATGGTTGTTAATATGTCTGCATCCAAGCCCCGTGATCATGGGTTCGCGCCTTAATGGGGTGAACGATCATTAGTTCTTATATGACACCGGTACATGTAAGTTCCGGGAGGCTGACTCGAACGTGATTACAATCGTGGTAAGATAAATATGTTTAAAGGCACATTATGCCTCAGACACGAATAATATTTTCCTTCTGTAGAAAGGGAAAACATGACTTTTATAACATGATGGAATTAGAGATTGTTAAATGTTTATTATTTGAGTAAAGTGGCTCAGAACATGAAATTATTTGCCATAAAAGCAGCAAAATGTAAACAAAGTAGTATTTCGACTTCCATACAAATTACTAAATCAGTATAACTGTACTTATTGCCAAACAAAAAATAGCTCAGGTAGTTGGCCAGTGAATAACTTCTCGAAAACTATAACAAGACCCCCAAAATAAAAAGATTTTGAGAATTGAAAATAAAATCATTGCTTAGGCAAAATTGGCCTTTTAACAAAATTAATGTAATATATATGATGATCGACCGCCGTTTTATTTACCCCTATTGATCAGAAATGATAGAATATTGCGCATAAATGTTGCCAGCGTTTATTATACACTATCTTTATTCATACGGTTACAATTAAACTTATACAAATGTAATAACGAAACAAAAGCAGAATATCCATAACATATGTGTATTATGTCCGTCTCACACAAAACACGGTTGGACACACGATTCCCATACGGTATACTCGGTTATACACGGGTTGACTGGTACGAGTTTTGAGCTCCAACCGTGCTTGTGGTTTAGTTGGCACGAATTAGACTCGAATATAGCACGAGTATGTACGAATTGAGCACGGATATACTCGGTCAAGCAAGATTTGAACACGATTTGCATACGAATACATACGACTGTTGTACGGTTCCAATTACGGTCTTGTACGGTCTGGTACGATTAAACACGACTTTTACTCGATTTACTCGACTTTCACAGGGTTTACATAGGGTCCCGCCGACTTATATTCGAGTTAGGCTCGAAATATCACACATTTGTGTATGTTTTGATATAAATTAACCCATTTTGATGACTTGGCTTCATTAATTTTCGAAATTTCAACGATATAGATCATTATAAAACTGCACGTTTGTAACGTCGCTTTTCATTGGATAATCGTGACGTTTATATATTTTTATAAACACGGCTGTTGTCGATTTATAAAGAAATCTCGCTTTATTCCTCTAAAAATGATGCTTGCTGTATTATAAATTCGTTATAAAGATTGTTGACAGATTATATGGCCTTATATAAACGGCTGTTTGCAATATAACCCTCGCCTAGCGGCTCGGGTTATATTTACAAACAGCCGTTTATATAAGGCCATATAACATGTCAACAATCTTAATAACTAATATTAACATCAATAAATGAATAAAAAGTGAAGCAATGTAAAATAAATGTGTCTTTTTGTCTGTTGTGTAGCGGTTGCTGGAGGGTCCACCGAGCTGGCATTGGAGTCTGAATCCCTAGGAGACACGGTTATTGCCGGTTGGTCCTTTAGCTTATCAGGGTCAATAAGTTGGAGTGGTCGGTGGGCCTGGATGGCTCTTCTTGTATTCCTTCTATGCGTCCAAAACTTCTTCTTTGGATACATTCTAGTGTGATGCAGCAAGCACTCTTGGTAGGGTGGCAGCAGCTAGTTGTGTTTTTTGTACAGTTCTTGCTGACGTAGAGGCCGTGTTAGACCGTACGAGGCCGTGTGAGACCCTGTATACCTGTCCTTTACCGTGTCGGCCATGAATGTTTCGTATATGAACCGTATTGGTCGTATGGCGATCGTATGAAACCGTGTGTGCACTCGTTTGAATCGTACAGTGATCTTGTGACATTCGGGTGTTAATCGGGTGTTGCATGTAGGACTTGGGGACGGTCTCGAACGATTCCATACGATTTATATACGACCTTGATACGGTTGGGCTCACTCGTGGAGTGAACTTCACATACGGCTGTATATACGGTCTCATACGGTCTCACACGGTCTCTTACGGTCTTGTACGGTCGCTTATACGGTCATACACGGACATGGCATCCGTACCAGTTTTTTAAAAGTTTTAAAAATCATACACGGCTTACACGGATACAATCGAATGGCCCGAGTGTAACTCGGATAACGCTACGGTTAGTTCGGTTGTATGTACGGTTTACACGGGTGGCCAACCGTGTAAGCCGTGTGTCCTGTGTGAGATGGGCTTAACAATAAAACGAATACATTTGCAGGAAATAATAAGTTTAAATACGTGAGCAATTGTTTAGAAATTATACACAATATTAGCAGAGACCTCAATGGAAAACTCATAATTGCTTTCAATTTAATTATAAAAATAAAATTCGTTATTTGATAAACACACTATGTAACTGATCTACACCAAAAAGCTAGATGTCTTTATTTGTCTGTCTCCCACGTGTAAAATTCAAGTGCAAATCGGAGGAACTAAGGTATAGTCTGATAAATTTTTTGTTCACCGCATCCTGTTTTGATCTAAAATTCACGCCCCACACACAAAATATGTTTATTTCACTTACATCATACATATATAATACATTATAAACTTTGCAAGCATTACGGTAACGCAATGGTTTTCAAAACTTTTCCCGTACAGCAAAATTATAGGTAATAAGTTTGTTTGCTCGTCGTCGTAGGTTATTGGTTCCCAGTCATATTGTATTTAGAGCACGCCAGGAATCAGTATCAGCAGGTTACCTGCACTGTTATTTATCGAAGCACGCCGGAAAGCAGTCACTTTCTGGATTCCTGTCTTATTATGGTTCCCACTCAAATTGACATCCGGAAAACCTTGCCGATTACAGTCAATCCTTATAATCAAGTTCTTCGAAAGTACATTTACCAAACTGTAAGAAAATTTTAATCAAATTTATGCTCTCCGACGGGTGGGCTCAATATAAATATCATATAAACAAGAGCTGTCACATGAGACAGCAAAGCTCGACTAATAAAATACTGGACAGTAAGGAAGACAAAACTATGAATGAAAAAATCAATTATGTATAATTGTGTATTAAGTTATAATATAAAAGTAACATTTGTTAACATAAAATTCAAGTTCAAGGGGGAATAATTCTGGAAATAGTCATGCTAGAGTAATGAACCTTGTCAAACAACATGTGTGTAATGATAAGAAATATATATTTGACGTTTTGTATAAACGGCTATTTGTAAATATAACCCGAGCCGTTAGGCGAGGGTTATATTGCAAACAGCCGTTTATATACGGCCATATAACCTGTCAACAATCTTTATATCGAATTTATAATACAGCAAGCATCATTTTGAGGGGAAAAAGTCAGATTTCTTCATGAATCGACAGCAGCCGTGTATATATTATTAGTTATAAAGATTGTTGACAGGTTATATGGCTCTATATAAACGGCTTTTTGTAAATATAACCCGAGCCGTTAGGCGAGGGTTATATTGCAAACAGCCGTTTATATACGGTCATATAACATGTCAACGATCTTTATAACGAATTTATAATACAGCAAACATCATTTTGTTTGGAAAAAGTAAGATATTTTCATAAATCGACAGCAGCCGTGTATATAAAACTTTATAATACTGCACGTTTGTAACGCCGCTTTTCATTGCATAATCGTGACGTGTATATAGATTTTTATAATACTGCACGTTTGTAACGTCGCCTTTGATTGGATAATCGTGACGTTTATATAGTTTTATATACACGGTTGTTGTCGAATCATGAACAAATCTTACTTTTTTCTCTAAAAAATGATGCTTGCTGTATTATAAATTCGTTATAAAGATTGTTGACAGGTTATATGGCCGTATATAATATATGTACAAATAGCCGTTTATATAGGGCCATATAACCTGTCAACGATCTTTATAACTAATAATATAAACGTCACGATTATCCAATGAAAAATGACGTTACAAACGTGCAGTATTATAAGTAGCATATTCACGAACTTTGGGGTCAATTTCTCGATTTTGACACCAAAGTGCGTTGGACCAAAAAGTGCGGTGTTACAGGGCGGTGTAAGGAGAGCCAGTTATCGTCAACATTTCTACTATGTTTATCGACTAACATGAGTGTCCATTGTTAGATGATAGGCCTTTAAATATCATGATGGAATAAAAAAATCCTTGCGCAAAACGAGCAAATCGAGCTGCTTTGAGCCGTTATGTCATTTCGAGCATAAAACACACGCACAAACTTTGCAGTCAAGTACTACATATAGTTTTGATTAGACAAAGTCTTGTTTATTGCTGAAAATTTGTAGATGAAACTTAAATCGTAAACAGAAATAAGTGAAACAACGTTGACACGTAAGTTTTCTCTTATTCAAATCTTTCGCATTTCATGGTGCGTGTAGCTATGGTTAAGTTTAGTAGAGCATTGTATTTTCGATTATTTAAACGTATGACTGTGTTTGCCGAGAAGAAAATTGAGTCTATATACAACTCAGCCGAGTTAAGGTATCGATGTCGGCGTTCACTTTTGTTAAAATTCTGCGAGCAACTTCATGTTGAACTTATTGTCTCACCACTCACTCGATATATTTACTGGAAACTTCACACTTGTTTTCGAGATAATATTTGAAATTCACTGTCGGCATGTTGTTTTTTTGTTATGTTAGAAACTTCCCCAAGTCCGTGATTATAGACTTTTTTCTAAGCTCAAACGCAGTTCTCATGTATCTGATTGCTTAAATTATACCTCTTTGTGAAGATCTTGATTTAAAGGTTTGCTCCCAAGATTAGTTTTCATCCCAACAGCATCTTTCCAAATGAAACTTTGGTCATCTGTGGCCGAGTGGTTAAAATCTTTGTCTTCAAACCACTTGCCTTCACCGCTGTGGGTTCGAACCCCAACAGGGACCTCGGAATCTTTCATATGAGAAAGCTATCCAGCTAGCTTACGGAACGTCGGTGGTTCTACTCAGGTGCTCGTTAAATTTGTGCCTGAGATAATGTACGGAAGGGCACCTGGGGGTAATTCTCTACCAGTAAAGCTATATAGAACGTCGCCATATGACCTGTTCTGTGTCGGTGTGACGTAATACCCAATTTTTTTTTAAATGAATGTCGGCACGTGTCTGTAATATCCTATAATTGGTCATTATAAAACATACATTCACTCTGTCATGTTATTTCCATAAATGTGAATTCATACATTATATATAATAATATTTTATTTGATATCTTATTAAGATAGAAACCGTTTATACCTTTTAGATTTGACAGAATTTATTTTAGTTTGATTCTATATGAAGCTATAAGCTTTTAGACACACTTTCGAACCGTTCCCGGAACCAGCCAGTACAAGTGTGTCTGCACCCCAACGCAGGGATTGTGGATTCGAGCCTTACTGGGGTTCACGATCACGTTTTCTTATATGACACCGGTACAAGTTAGTTCCGGGATGCTCACTCGAAAGAGGTTTAACATAGCTTCAAGTTTTCATTGCAGTCGTGGTAAGATAAATATGTTTAAAGGCCCATTATGCCTCAGAAACGAATATTTTCTTCCTTTCTGTAGAGTGGGCAAAAATGACTTTTATAACCTGATGGGTTCAGAGAATTTTAATTTTTTATCACTTTAGCAAAGTAGCGAAGAAAATGATTTTTCTTTTGTCATAAAGGTAGCAAGATGTAAACAACGTAGTATTTTGACTTCCATGCAAAATACTAATTCACTGTATATATGTACTAATTGCCAAGCAAAAGATAGTTCATGTAGTTGGCCAGTGAGTAACTTCTCGGAAACTATAACAAGAAATTAAAAAATTAAAAGTTTTTGAGAAATGAAAATATTATCATTGGTTAGGCATAATTGGCCTTTAAACAAAATTAATGTAATATATATGATGATCGACCGCCGTTTTATTTACCCTATTGTTCAGAAATGATAGAATATTGCGCATGAATGTTGACAGCGTTTATTATACACTTTCTTTATTCAAACGGTTACAATAAAACTTATACAAAAGTAATAACGCAACAAAAGCAGAATATCCATAACATATTTGTATAAACAATAAAACGAATACATTTGCAGGAAATAATAAGTTTAAATACGTGAGCATTTTTTTCAGAATTATACAAAAATATTAGCATAGACATGAAAGGAAAATTCATAATGCATTCAATATTGTAAAAATCAAATTCGTTATTTGATTAACACACTATGTAACTGATCTTCACCATAAAGCTAGATGTCTTTGTGTGTCTGTCTCCCACGTATAAAATTCGAGGGCAAATCGGGGGAAGGTATAGTATGATAATTTTTTTGTTCACCGCATCCTGTTTTTGAACCAAAATTCACACCCCACACACAAAAGATGTTTATTTTACTTTTATCATAATACATATATAATACATTATAAACTTAAAAAAAAAAAACTTAGATGGTTTCCTGATAAAAGTTTCACATCATTGCTTTAAGAGTGAGCTTAAAGAGCAGGGCGAAGCAATGCAAGCATTATGGTAACGCAGTGGTATTCAAAACTTTTCCCGTACAGCAAAATTATAGTGCTCGTCATCGTAGGTTATTGGTTCCCAGTCATATTGTATTTAGAGCACGCCAGGAATCAGTACCAGCAGGATACCTGCACTGTTATTACTCAAAGCACGCCGGAAAACAGTTTTTGCGACGGACGCGCCCTCAGGCGCGTTCAGAGCTATGTCATCTACACATTGGATTTCGTCGGCTACAATCGCGCAATGTGTCCTCAACCGAATAACAGCCCACGAAATAGTACATGAATTTGATCCTATGAAACTCCCATACTTCGTCGGGATATCTTAAAAACTTCCATATTTAGCCTTTTCAATTTCAAATTAAGTTATCCAAGTTAAAATATAAACGTATTTGATTGGTAAAAACGCTGTAGCCCCGTAGAATTATTGCGCAATTATGCAAATAACTGCTGAAACGATTTACCGCTGTCGAAAAAGTAGGACAGCAAATTATGCTATAATTAAGGAGTAAGCTCAATAATTCATAGAAATTATAAGCAGGAAATAAATATTTCCCCATTAAACAAAACATTTTTATTAACAGATCAAAAGGTGTTCGTGACTTTAGAATAACTCGCGCATTAATAAAAGAAGAACTCTTTTCGTGACTCATATCGCAGGTTTAGCTGAATATCCAGCAGTTATTAATAAATTAGACTACAGAACAATGGTTAGTATTATAAATAATGCATGTAACAACAAGGGAGTTTTTTCAACACTTTACCAACATGTAGTCTTTCATGGTAATCTTTATTGAAGGAAGTTATAATATCAGTTCTACTTCCGATTCTTGTGTTTTGTTTACATAGTTTTCTAGGTCACGATATGAGTGATTATAATAGCCTTCGACCAGAAGATAACACTATTCTAAAAATAGATTCTGCATCATCGACGAGTGAATAAACCAGCGGATACTTATTTTGTTTACATGTGTACATGCAATACTTTAAGAAATTCTATACAAATGTAAGAAAGCAAACAAGTTGAAAATGGAATAAAGTGTGAAATTGAAAGGGACAACTAAACACTGTAGTGCTTAAGTGACGTAAATGAAAAAAAAAACTCAAAAAAATTACACCATTAATTGCTGATGATTTTAACCAAAAATATTTTTAATGAGACATATCCAAGAGAAATAAATTTTAAAAATACAAATGACTTATATTTTATTGTCTATATGCCCACTATGATATAACACGAGGCAATTCTAATTAACATTCTCACATGTATTATGTATTATGATTGAAGTTTATTTGCATGGTTTTATTTTAGAAATATTTCGTTGACAGTTTTTAAAAAAAATATACTGCTCTACAAATCTCGAACTTGTATGGAACAAATTTTCTCTGTTATATCTTTTGTGTTGTTTTTTTTTTTCTAAAAAAACCTTAATGTCTCTCCGGTTGCATGTCCGTCGCATTCAGTGCTGCAGCACTTTGATTTTTTCTGGTTTCCTGTCTTATTATGGTTCCCACTCAAATTGACACTCGGAAACCTTTCCGATTACCGTCAATCCTTATATCAAGTTTCGCGAAAGTACATTTACCAAAATGTAAGCAAATTTTAAGCAAATTTATGCTCTCCGACGGGTGAGTTCAATTTTAATATCATAAATAAATCATGAAATGGCCGTATTTTCGAACACAAAATAGTGTGTAGAAGTAAAGAGTTGAGTGAAAGATTCGGCCGATAGTGTGCAGATTGCTGGTGGGTTTAATAAATACATAATAGCGTTATATATCGGTCAGAGAGTTCGCTTTGAGGCTTTGCCTCATTCATATAACATGAAATATTACTTTTCATGTGAAAAGCCTAAATACTAATAGCATTTGGGACTTCGGCGGGGTCGAGATACGGGTACGGTGGGTCTCTTGTTTTATTCTTTTTGGATATTATTTCACTGATATTCGCTAGGTCTGCGCGGAATTCGTTTACAATTTTAACTGCTTCCGGGTCAAATACGTAGTTGACCTCAAAGTCACCAAGAGGCTTTGTTCCCCGCTCACTTAAAATCTTTCCAGTGATCATGATCGAGAAGTGTGACTCTTTGTCAGGAAGCGTTGCTACAACATCAGATTCAGCACGAGTTGATTTGTCTTTTGGAGGGGTTCCGCGTAACAGGGAGGGATAGTTCAGTGGATGTGAATACTCTTCATATTGCGCAAAGTTTGCCATTGCGTGACCAACACTGAAGATGGAAATGAAGCCAGTAAGAACAGTAACTAATTGCTCCTTTGTTGTAAACTTACCGCTGTCACCGCCCGGGACTCCCTGCATGCCTAAGCCATAGTTATCTACGCTTCGTGTAATTTCTTCCCGCCAATTTTGAATCTCGTCGTCTGCGAGAAGCACTTCATTTGTTTCGTAGTACAGATCAACATATTTTTCGACATATTTTTTGATTGTGTCATATATCAAAATAGAGTCATCTCTCGCAGGAAATCGAGGAAGAACTTCCGGATCATCTATACCACGTGCTTTGAAGTCTTCTGGTATTAAACCGTCCCTATCAAATCGCCAACTTGGTCGACGTCTGCTTATAAGTTCCAAGATACCTCTGGTCTCGACAGTAAAGACTTGATCTAAGATCCCACCCTTCGACGATAGTTTATTTACCGCGCGAGTGTTTATCGCGATGAGATAGATAAAATGCGGCGCCAAAAGTTTAAAGAGCGGATGTGATTGGGACAATGTGCGGTGCGTTATTACTACAATACCTTCCATTATGAGATGCGTATAACCAAGATGAGTTACAGCTTGGTGATATTGTGCATCGGCATTATTAAACCACATTTTTGCCAAAACCCACGTGTATTCTGGATCAGACGGCAAAAACACCGGATTATCGTCTGCCTTTTTTTGAAACAGTTGAATTGCTGTGGGAACGAGCTTTCCATCGTTTCGTCTATAGAACAGGGCTATAGGTGCACACACAACGTGTCCTTCCTTACACGGACAATCTTCTAGCAAATCGTAATCGATGATGAAAATTGTTCGACCTGTTAAAGCGTCACCGAGAGATTTTCCTTCCAAGAAAGGCTCGACCATTTCTGGTGTAACTCCGAACTTTTCGGGAATTTCCGTACACAGTCGGATAACAGTGTTATTGACGCCCGCTAAACGCTGATTACCGAATTTGACGTCATCTTTCCACCTGAAACACAAACAACAGTAGATAAGACATTCGTACAACATGAGAGTATGTATACATATAAGTACAAATATGTGTAGGAAGGTGTAAAACTTCTCCATACATCCATCAGTTCTAATTGACCAATTTTCATTTTTTAAACTAATTTAAAAGTAGTACACACGTTCTTTTGTTTCTGCATCTATGGACTGTTACTTGATCTTTGAAAGTCATTGCAATGCACGCGTATGCCAAGCTTATCTGGCACAACTTTGACGCGAGACTTCCATGTTCCCCTCTCTCTCTCCCCCGTCGCCTCGCCTCTCCCCTGAGCAGCCGGCTTTTTAGCGAAAATTACGCTAAACAAGCGAAAATCAGTAAAATTTTGACTCATATATGTTCCTCTAATAACTAATAAAATGCTGAACCCCATTTGGAATATGCATCCTACCTCGTCGGGCTTTGCGACACCCTTTGATAAAAAATCCCGGATCTGCGCCTGAATTTCATGGGGCTATACATGAAGTACTTTTAAGTGCAAATCAGTCGTGTAAATTCAGATAAAATCAATGCTTAAGTAGTTGGTGTGTATCAAACCATACAAGTTTATGGACTTATATATCATACGCACTTAAATTTGTACAAATAGATGTATAATTTAGTTATGTTTATTATTTACATGTAGCTAAGTTTGTTGATCACATTTAGTGATTATATACGTACATGTATCTTTATTTACGTGTATAAAATAAAATCATTGTTATTTAATAATCAACAAGTTTTAAAGCTAACTTTAATATCGAAGTATTTAAAAAGTTTAAATGCATTACTGGTGAATAAGAATAATTTGACTTAAATTAAATTACAAGAGCGATCAGTAATCACATGTGTCGCCTCATGATGGCCAATTTCATGTTGGGACAAAGTTTGTGACAGACGGACAGACAGACGGACAGTGCACAACTACACTTGGTACTGATCATTCCCGTAAAGTTTGGATAAAATTGCACCAGTAGTTTATGAGTAGTCCGGACAAGCTTTTGCGTATCTGGCAACACACAAGAAAAACACCTTTTGATCAAAGGGCCATAACTCAGCCAAAAATCATTCAACCGGAAAACCCGTGCAATATGCGCAAGCACTTGAGCTGCAGATCAATCATGTAAAGTTTCATTGAAATTGCTTTAGTGGTATAAGAGAAGTAGTCCAGACAAACTTTAAAAAATAAAAATTATTAATGGGCCATAACTCTGACAAAAATCATTGAACCGAAAAATGCTGATAATATGCACAACTACACTTGGTACTGATCATTCCTGTAAAGTTTGGATGAAATTGCACCAGTAGTTTATGAGGAGTAGTCCGGACAAGTTTTGTGACGGACAGACGGACAGACAGACGGACAGACGGAGAAGTGATCCCTATATGTCGCCACTACTCCGTAGAGGCGACACAAAAAACCATTACAGATTTTGAAGAAAAGAACTGCTGCAGAGTGTCGCAAACTTTGTTCCATTAACAACCCATTATAACCATTAAATTTCCATTAGATAGTTATTGCGATGCAACTTATTTTGTTGTATTTGAACACTCAATATCAAGGAAAAACATTTCCCAAATTCAAAATTAATATTTCAAATATAGAAATAACATGTCTGGTTTCTAGGTCAAGTTATTTATGAAGGTTTTCCATAGCTCACTACAAATTGGCCGATGTATAATTTCAAATATGGATTTTTTTTGTGGGCGAGTATTTAAAGTTGCCGACACGGAATCTTGTCAAAAACTCCGTTGGTTAAACCATACCGGGAACTTTTCTTATGAGGAGGCCAATCTGACTAAAGTTAGACCCATTTAAGTTATTTCTTGCATGAGCGAAAGCGTAGTGTTAATTTGGAGCTGCTTTTAATCAGATTAGTAAAAATCTTTTAAGGCTATCCGGCTTGCGTACAGAAAAAAATAGTGCCCGCCAGTGATTGAAGTTTTAACGGATCTTCTTTTAGTAGTCATTGAAAAGTCGAAACTACCTTTAATTTACAGTACGATGTGACCGAAACCAGAGAAGGTCTAAAAAATAAAATTCGGTCTAAAATTAGAATTTGGTCTAAAAATAGAATTTTGACATTTATTTCTTTATAACATACTTCTCCGTGTCTGTTGGTGGAACAAAAACAGACTTCGTATATATACTTTTGACATCCTCTATTGTTTTCCATGCTCCGGTGGCAATACGCTTCACTTTACTTGTTGCCAACAACACCAGCTTTTTCTTGTTCAAGTCCCAGAGATAGTCAAATGAGAACTCCTCGTCCGCGGGGATGGCTTTAATTCTGCTTGGAATACCCGGAGCAGGGATAGCTAACTCGTACAATGCCTTCTTTTCCTCGAGTTCTTTTTGTCTTTGTTCTGAAAGTACACTTGTTTGTGTAACAGATTTGCGATGATATTTTCATAATAAAGCTGGAAATACACTTGTCTGTATAATAGTTTTTCAATGCATGCATGCATACAACAGTACATGTATTCTCAAAATAAATCATGAATCTAGGCTTTGCACTCCTGTGCTCGCTGGTCAGATCTTCGGGCTTCGGGGCTACGCAAAATTTCTCTGTGACAATTGATCTCCGACATTGAGTGTAATGGTCAATTGTCTCTCATAAATGTAGCTGAATGTTGGGTCATTTTCGGATAAATAGGTTATTATACTAGTTTGTTACCCAGGAAAGTCAGTTTGGTGGACTTACCGTCGAGATATCACCAATCATATACTAAAATCGGCGTAAAAGAAACAAACAAACGGACAAACGGACAAAAACAGACAATATATCTACTAGTATATAAAAAGAACGAAATCATTAAGATGTTTTGTTTATTAAAAGAACTGAAATCAAATATTCAAAACGCTGTCCATTTTTATCCCAATTAAACATGCTTATGTCACTCTATGAAAACAAATTTATAGAAAAAAATTGAATGTCCTTTGTTTACGTATGCGAATCTTCCCTTTCATTATTTTTCCTGTTCGGATGTTGGTTTGGCAGTATGTGACTGTTGTCTGTGTGCGCGCGTATGTGTGTGCGTGAGTGTTTAAGTGTGCACGCGCATGTGTGTTATTATTTTTCTTTTTTTTTTTCATTTTTTTTTGTTTTTTATTTCTTGCATGTATGCCTTTAAATAGCATGCTTGTTTGTTCTCGAGTAATCATGGTCCTTTATGTGCATTCGTTTTGCTGTATTTCGAGCACACAGGTATTTTTAGCTAGCATGCTTCTGAAGGCGTGTGAAGGACACATTTCCTTTTCTGCATTTTTTATTACTGGTTTACGTTAAAAAAAACTTCTAACCTTTTCTCTCGTCGTACTGCGGCAGACTTGTGTCGAGCGGAATAAAGTTGTATCGGTAATTGGCTCGAATCCACCGAAAAATCGGAAACACTGCCTCATCCCCGGTACCCGTGTTCTTCACTGAGATCGTGTCAATGTTCCAGTCAGAAGAAATTCCAAAGTTGTCCCTCCATAATTCAATATGATCAATCGATGCAAACTAAAATATTGATAATGATGATAATAAGAACAATTACAGACTTTTCTTTTTGTCTAAAGAAAGTTCAAAATAAAATTAGAAATGTATCTATACTAGGCCACTGATGCCCCGTCTTCATTCCACTTTCACTTTGGCATATTTACATACATATTTCCCAGACCTATGACTGAGGAAACTCTACTTATTGCATTGATAAGACAAGGATGTTACATTAACCGGGACTGTGTCCTCACGACTTGACAATGAATAGGGGTCACTCATTTACTGGTTCAGGGCAATATCCCTATCAATTTTGAAAAATAGACTTATTCATTCTCAAGTTACTGACCGGACAAGAATTTTACGAAATGTGTCCTTGAAGCCATGACATTTTACCTCAAAATCGATACAAACCATTTACTGGCCATGGACAATGTCCTCACCAAGTTACATATATCATGGCTTTTACCTTCTCAAGACAAGTTGTTGACTGGACAAGGATTTTAGATTAAATGTCATGGTGACCATGACCTTTGACTTAAAAATTAATAGGGGTCATCTTCTAGCCATGGAAAATGTCCCTACTTAGTCAAATAAACTGCTGCTTATCACTTCTCATGTAACAGATATAAAAGATATTTTACATAAAGTGTCATTGTGACCTTGACTTTTGACCTTATGACCTCAATTCAATAGTAGTCATCTACTGGTCATGGGCAATGTACCTATTAAATAACATGAGCAACGGCTCATTCGTTCTCAGGTTGTCGATTGGACAAAGGTTTTGAATTAAGTGTTACTCTGACCTTCATGTGACCGTGACCATGGCAAGTGAGTGGCAACTAGTTCAACATGGTATCTGAATCAGAAATGAGAGACAAATAGTCATTAGCACTAATGTCCGAGATAATTAATTGTCACGGAGAAGTTTTACCCCGACCGACGATCGAACGAGCGTCACGTGGACTATAAAAAATGCTCTCCCTATTAAAGCAGCATGCCTCTAGATTCATCCTAATTTTCATAAAAAATTTGAAAATGTATTTAAAAGTAAAATAGTGGGAAATGAACAAATAAAGTAATTGACACATTGCAATCGGCACTTATAATCCACGTAAATTACCAAAAAGAGGTCAAAATATGCAAAAATAGCCCCTACTGCGTTAGTAACGCAGTAGAAATATGATGATAAATACTGGTAAAAATGCACATAAGATATAAATTATCACTTGAATGTTTAATCTATTTACTTTTCTTTAAATCTTAGTACAGTTTTTCCAAGTTTAATTTTCTTTGAATATTTTGACTCATCTGGAGCCATGCAACTGTAAGTTAATCGGTCGGAAAATATTTCGTCTGTCATAGCTAGCTTTATACACCTTGGAATGCATGATTTTTTATTTGATTGCCAAAATGGAGTGTTGACCTTAAACGTCACGATTTTTTAAAGCATTAACAAAAAAAGCAAAAAATAATGGTTACGAGCTTTATATCGAATGCAAAATATGCGTTAAAAACTAAATAAACGAGCACTGTACAATTTAAATAGTGTTTTTTCTTTACGCTTCAATTGCATTGAGTTATGGCCTATTTTATGTGGTTTTTTAAAACTTTTTTATGTTTTGAAAGATATATTATATAGAAACAATGTAAATAAACATATCTAATGTCAAACTGGCGTTTCAAATAAAAAAGCAAATTACGTAGTAACGTGTATTTAATATATTTCTTTTATAATAAGAACTGTAATGGACACAGTTCTATCTCTAATCGAACACCTCGTCGTTTCATTATAATCCTTATCCGAAAACTGCCAAAAATATTACGGAAACTACCAAAAAGTTTAAGTAATATCCACTTGCAAGATGAGCTTATTTGCCCCAAATTTCAGTAGATTGTTTT
Organism: Ruditapes philippinarum; assembly: GCF_026571515.1. Taxonomy (NCBI): domain Eukaryota; kingdom Metazoa; phylum Mollusca; class Bivalvia; order Venerida; family Veneridae; genus Ruditapes; species Ruditapes philippinarum. The sequence continues at coordinate 231,229 of NW_026853468.1, forward strand.
TTATAATGATGCCTGACCAATAACTGAAAGTGACAGTGTATTTGATAAAATGTAAAAAAATGTCAAAACAATTTAAAAGAACAATATTAAGTATCTCACTTTTAGGTCACGCTAATGAAAATATCTAGCATCTCACTCGCACTTCACACTTGTCAGAATATTAAGTATCTCACTTTTAGATCACGTTTATGACAATTTTTATACATCTAGTATCTAAATGGTTCAGGCTCTTGAGAACATTTAGCATCTCACTTTTAAGATCACGCTTATGACAATATCTATAGTATCTATTTCGCACTTTACATTCGTGAGAACATTTAGTATCTCACTTTCAGATCACGCTTATGACAACATGTAGTACCTCATTCGCAGCTCACGCTCGTAAAATATTTAGTATCTCACTTTTAAGAGGTCAATCTTATAACAATATTTATTTATCTAGTATCTAACTCGCACGTTACGCTCGTGAAAACATTTATATCTCACTTTCAGATCACACTTATGACAATATCTAGTATCCCCCTATGCATGTGAGAACATTGAGTACATGTATTATCATTTTTGGTCGTGAGAACATTAAGTATCTCACTTTAAGATAACGCTAACCCACCACGAGGGTTACACTCGTGAGAATATTTTTCATCTCACTTGAATTTCACACTTATAACAATATCATTTATCTTGGTAAACATGATATTTACACGATGTTTAAGAACGGTTCTTACCGGAAGTTTGCTTATGTTAAAAGAGTCCAGCTGTCCTCTTTCGAAGTCGTTCCTGAAGAATACGTCAAGCTTCGTTTCCCGTGAAGCTTGTCCGTTGCTATGCAACACAATGTAAACATTGGCATCTGTACCAGCTTTTGGACGGTCACCTGTTTTGATCGAAACTTTATACGTATATGTATTCGATGAAGATTCATCTTTTGTATTGAAAGACAACTTTCCAGATTGTCCGCCCATTGTATCGCACGAGTTACTCTGCAAATAAACAAAAAGAACCTTAATTGTTTTCTCAACAAGATACCTTGTATGTAAAGATTTCAATTTAATTAGAAGAGGCTTTCAGCAATGTTACAATGGAATACAAACCAAAGGGCAGGACGAGAAGAGTTGCACACTTGGTTCCAGCGCAAACAAAAGAGGGTCGTTATTTTTCAAATTTAGAAGTGGCTGTCAACAATTTTTTAATTATACCTTTAAATAATGGATTACAAACCAAAGGGCAGGTCAAGAACTGGTTGCATACTTGGTTCAAACGAGCGAAAAACTTGACAAAATGTCGACTAATACATGGAAGTTTATACCTCCCGCAGGAAAGTGGAATTTTATATCATTTTTTATTATTTGAATATATACCCTCTCATTGTGATACAATATGCTTAAAATGTGCACCTAACATGTAGGGTAGTGGCTTACTATAATTTAATCAATGGATATACATTTTAGTTGCAAACAAAGCCAGTTTACATCTTCAATAATTTAGTCAAACAAGAATACAGGAAGCTGAAACCTTAAATCGAGAGTGTCATAAACATTGCATCAATTAATGTACAATATTATCTAAACCTTCTGAAATAATATCCAAAATTCTGTGCAGACAAAATACGGGAGATATATATATATTTTTTTCATGACTCTGTCGCCATTTTGTCAAGTTTGCGACCATTTCACTCGTTCGAACTACGTGTGCAGCAACTTTGCGTCCTGTCCTTTGATTATATGCATATGATATTATTTGTGTAACAGCCCTTTTTTTTGGTGCTTTTATATACAGTAAATTTTGTTGAAATGCACAAAACAAAATAAACAACAACAAAAATAAAAAAAAATAAAAATTAGGAAAATGTTCTAAAAGATCGTGCTAAAAAGGAAACATAAGTACCGTCTAAATTAATAGTATCACAGAAAAAAAAATAAACGCATATAAAATGATCCATTTTTTATGATGAAAAAAATACCTGTTTTGCGTTAAAGTAAAAATCCACTATATAAAACACCTTTTCCCCTATCTAAATGATTGATATTTACAGTAACATGTTTTTAACAGTAACATAAGTTATAAATAATAAAAATTCACCCTGCTTCAGTGAGCATTGAAATGTGGGAACATCACGTTTTGGTTTATTTCTTATGAGTAAAAACATTCCATTGCGCGTAAATGTATAAAAACCGTTTACGGATCGGTGACCCTTGTCCTTGTCAATATCTGATTGCTGCATGTATTCATGTATGAAAGATCAATAAAAATTGAAGATCCATTTTACCTTATTCGTCCGTCTGTACGCTTATGGTACATTTTCTTTACTTACCAAAACAGTTGCGTTTAGAAAATAAGTCGATACAAATGTTGATATGAATAAGGTAAATTGGTTCATCGGTAAAAGATATGTTAGAGATAAATGATTGTTCATACATTAACAAGTATATTTACTGTATGGAAATTGTTTTGTGAATTTACTATTCATTAGAGACACTTATTGACGAATTTACACATTACTTTCTAGGAGTAATTGATAAAAGTAGTTCTTGTTAATGTACAAAATCAATCGCTTCTTTTCGGCCTTTTCCGTCAAACTACGTATAAGGTTATTATGAAAATAACCGCGGTGTTCCGATTGGTATAAAGCGCGGATGACCCTAGTCCAGAGAACTATAGTTTTTAAATAATACTATACCACAACACCCTAAATATCTAAAATGAACTTGTCCATCTTTTAAGTATGGAGGTAAGTATGCATTCGTCATTTTAGGGAAAATTTGAAAAAAAATGTACCGAGTGAATAGCGAACAGTGTAGACTATATGATCAGTCGACATTGGTTGTATGGGTAGCCTCTAATCTTTAGAATCTAGATCGTTAGAAGAGAAAAGTAAAGAGCAGTATATTAGAATAAATAAACCAAAGAATGGACCTTCGGACCATTTCGGCTATTGTCAATGTTATATATTGATATATATTGAAACAGACTTTAGTTGCTACATGTAACATCACTTGTATATTAAATCTTGGAATATTAAGACGTACTCCTGTTGTCTCTTCTAGTTCAAATTATACAATAGTATATTTTACTGGACATCTCATTTGAGATATAATATTCTCGATAATATACTCACTAAAACAAAACATACAACAGTCAATAATAACTTCAATCGGAATGTCCTCGGCTATTATCTATAATCTTATCCGAAGACAGACGGAAAGGGCCGAAAGTTCCGATTGTAAATAACTTGTTCCCTGCGGTCTCCATTCCCTGCGGTCTGGAGACCGCAGGGTATTGGTACGCGTTTAACTTTTGAGGCATGGAGGAGCACGTGACCTGTTTTCGGTACAATCTGTAAACCGTATATGATTGGTTAACTGACCTTTTCGAAAACCCAGCTAAATACCGTTTGCCGGTACGTTACGGACTTACCTGTAGGGAATTAGTCCGAATTATACCTAATTGAGAACAAAAATCTATTACGTGATATTTCTAATTTTCTACAATTATTTTACCGTTTAAGGTGGAAAAACTTGAATGATGTGTTTGAAAATTATCAATGTTTCTTTAATATCTATCTCAAATTTTACAAACAATTAATTGTTTATACTGAAAATCTACAAAATTAAAATATTCGTAGTGGCATCTGCCATAATAGAGATATTTTCTGCGTAAACTTGTGTATTTACTTTATTTTTTTTTTGCTCGGAATTATTCATAAAATGGTAGGCCTATTTAATCATTTTCTTAAAAAGAAATAATTGTTTTAAGTTCGACCTTCTCCGGTCTTGATCAACGGTCACATGCAGTTTCCAAAGACCTTCTTCTATATTGTTCGATTATTGTCAACTATATTCCTGTTAAAAAAAAAAAAAAAATGTTGAAAATAGTTGAAATATCTTTATATCATTAAAATGTTCACCGCAGGAAACCATTTTACTTGTACGAAGTTTGACGGAAAGGGCCGAAAAAATGCGATTGGTATGAGAGATGTATCAGTCCGCACTCATGCGTGTTTGAAAGGTAATGAACTCATAGACAGTACAAACATCTGTATATGAATGAAAGATAAATATTAACGTACAAATACTAAAATTGAGATCGTTAAATTTTACAAATACAATTATATTACAATGATACGCGCGGCCACGGACGTTAATTGTCAATTAAGGCGCTTGGTACGTCATACAACAGATTACATGCATAATTATATACCCTGTGTAAACCATTTCTCATGTATTTATGTTGTTGTTATTGCTATAAACTTTGTAAGTTTAAAGCGGAATAAAGTGTATTGTATTGTATTGTATATATTTGTACAAACTGAATTTCAGAATTATTTTTTTGTAAGCAAAACTTACGCATGTATCTAAAACGCTAGAGACATAGAGTTATTTGGGAGCTGATTTTATAATCAAATTGGTTGAAACAAATTGATCAGTAATAAAATAAAATAGTCCTATGTACCATTGGAATTTATTTCCAGTCAAGTAACACGAACTAGAGTTAGAAAGTGATGAGTTTTAAACTAGTATTAATATGTAATACGGAATAAAATCGGGACAAGTGAAATTATATGAGACATGTACGCGTAGATTAAAGATGAGATAAAAAGATACATAAAAATATACGCCTTTTTATACACACAATTCAAAATAAAACATGCATAAAAAGATTCTTACCTCTGAGTGTATTTTCTCTTCCATCCTGTAATTTGATTACTTTTTAAGTATATGAATGATCTAGGCTATTTGAGAAATTAAAATTTATTATTTCTACTCAAGATGAAGTGTTTCCGTTTTTAAACTATCTTATCATATGACATGATTTGTTTTCAATAATTACTTGTTTATCTGCTTAAATCTAAACCAATATACACATGTATGTACATAACGTAAGACCTTGGATTTCAAGGTCGCTAATAGTCAAGTCAAGTCAAGTCAAATTTCCTTTATTGCACACATTTCATGTTAACATGAATAAATGTGGTTAGTAATAAGTACAATGTTAGTAGAGGCTCTTTAAACAAATGTACAATGTATAATTATATAATTTGAGTGGTAAAATAATTCTTAAAAAGAGTATTTATTCATATCATTTGCTGAACTGCAGTACGTTCAATTAACAATGTATCAAAACCACAAATTGTTAAAGTTCTTAGTAAATATGTTACCACAAAAAAAACGTGGAGAGTCACGTAATTTAGACACTCTCTAAGGGTATAATTTCGTTTTATATTACCTTTCTTTTTATTTATCGACAAACGATGAGAATAGTTACAAAAAAGAAAAAGGGAAAAGAAATAATAATATAAACAACTGACAAGTGGTGTACAATTATGTACGACATAATATTTTAAACCTTTACAATGACATTTATAGACTCATACTTATAAGCTAAATGAAAAAAGTGTCATACTATTTAGACAAATATTATAACAAACAAACACTTTACTATGGGTAATAAAAGATTAATCTGTGAAATATTCGTGTAATAGTCTTGGAATGTAATGTAAGTAATCACATATGAGGTGAATACTAATTTGATTATCTTAAAATTATTGTTTTAACAAATTTACATAATTTCAAATATTCGCTCTTGTTTTCTGTATTAATTAGTTGTTCTAGTTTGAATGTATTTGCACGTCTGTAATAATAGGGTTTCAAAAATTTCTTTCTTTCATCATTAAGCAAAATACATTCAAATAAGTAATGAAATTCGTCGCCTATTTTATTGTTACAAGAAGTACATGTTCTTTGAATATCTTTGTCAATTTATATCACTTATTACGTCAATAGTCTATTGTGCAGGGTAAAAAAATACAAGCATAATAATTGTAAAATGAGTAGATAATTATATTGATTAAATATATTGTAAAAGATCGTATTCCTTTGCCTTTAAACATTGTATAATGTTTTACGCGTAATAAACTTCGCATCCTTCCATAGCTGGGGAAAAGCCATGGTTTGTGTCGAGTTAATAAGCATTTACAATAATATAACAATGATACGCACGCCCACGGACGTTAATTGTCAATTAAGGCGCGTGGTACGTCATACGATATATTACAATACATTTATATTTGTACAAACTTGATTTCATAAAATTTTTCTTATTTTTTTTTTTTTTTTTTTTTTTTGTAAGCTAAACTTACGCATGCATTTGAAACGCTAGAGATCTTAAGATCTAAGGTGGAGCATAGCGTTATTTGGGAGCTGATTTTAATATATCAGATTGATTGAAACTAATTAATGGATAGGTAATAAAAAAATAGTCTTAAAAACTAAAAAAAATAACCATTTGAAATTATTTCTAGTCAAGCAGTAGTAACACGAACTAGAGTTAGAAAGTGATGGGTTTTAAACTAGTATAAATAAGTAATACGGAATAAAATCGGGACAAGTGAAATTATATTAGACATGTACGCGTAGATAAAAGATAAGACTCGTAAAACATACTTAATAAAAAATTATATTAAAATTTAAACACACAATTCAAAATAAAACATGCATAAAAAGATTCTTACCTCTGAGTGTATTTTCTCTTCCATCCTGTAATTTGATTACTTTTTAAGTATATGAATGATCTAGGCTATTTGAGAATTAAAATTTATTATTTCTACTCAAGATGAAGAGTTTCCGTTTTTAAACTATCTTACCATATGACATGATTTGTTTTGAATAATTACTTGTTTATCTGTTTAAACCTATTTCAATAAAATTACATAACACATGGCGTTGGATTTCAAGGTCGTAAATATCGTTGTCATTTATTAGCTCGACTATTCGAAGAATATGAGAGCTATTGTAGTCGCCCCGGCGTCGGCGTCGGCGTCGGCGTCAGCGTCCGCGTCGGCGTCTGCGTTGGTTAAAGTTTTTTGTAAAGTCAAATATCTCAATTATTACTTGAGATATTCAATTGAAACTTACAATACTTATTTATAGTAACAAGGTACATCAGATTGACAAGTTGGATAACTCTGCCTACAATATTGACAGAATTATGCCCCTTTTTAACTTAGAAATTTTGGTTAAAGTTTTTTGTAAAGTCAAATATCTCAATTATTGCTTGAGATATTCAATTGAAACTTACAATACTTATTTATAGTAACAAGGTACATCAGATTGACAAGTTGGATAACTCTGCCTACAATATTGACAGAATTATGCCCCTTTTTAACTTAGAAATTTTGGTTAAAGTTTTTTGTAAAGTCAAATATCTCAATTATTGCTTGAGATATTCAATTGAAACTTACAATACTTATTTATAGTAACAATGTACATCAGATTGACAAGTTGGATAACTCTGCCTACCATATTGACAGAATTATGCCCCCTTTGGAACTTAGAAATTTTGGTTAAAGTCAAATATCTCAATTATTGCTTGAGATATTCAATTGAAATTTAAAATACTTATTTATAGTAACAATGTACATGTAACTCTGTCTGCAATATTTGCAGAATTATTTGAAACTTAGAAATTTTGGTTAAAGGTTAACGGTCTTCAAAGATATTTACTTGAAACTTTACACATGCACTTAGGGTCATAATTGGAGGGTCATAATTGTATGTCACTGACCAAGTTCCATAACTCTATCTTGCAATAAGGCTGATTCATATCCCCTTTTCTACTTAGTCTCTTGGTTAATGTTTACATGCAAGTTTTACATATCTCAATAACTATTAAAGATATTTATCTAAAACTTCACATATGCATTTAGGGTCATAATTGTAGGTCACTGACAAAGATCCATAATTCAATCTTGCATTTAGGCTGATTTTTCTCCCCTTTTTCAACTTAGAAATTCATGGTAAAGTTTTGCTTGTAAGCTGTTATCTCAATAACTACTGAAGGGTTTGTGCCTTTTTTGGGACAATTTTATGCATTCATAATAATAAAGCAGTGATTTACTTGATAAAACATCTTAATAACAAGCCTTTGTATCTTTTCTGTCAAATTTATGTATTCATAGGTAATTAGTATTATTATACTCAATAAAAAAAACCTTGTGACATTACCTTCCGAATAGTCAAGCCAATTCTGTATAATTAGACTCTCTGTAAGGCCTATAACATGAATTTATAAAAAAAAATTAGCCCTTTTGTGAACTTAAAAAAACGAACAATATCAAGGCTCTTTTACTATCAAGCACTTAGAATAGTCGAGCGTGCTGTCCTACAGACAGCTCTTGTTTTATTACGCAGTTACGTCAATGATCATTTATGCGGGGTGAAAATACAAACATAATAATTGCAAATTGAGTAGATAATTATATTGATTTAATATATCGTATAAGTTTGTGTTTCTTTGGCTTTAAACATTGTATAATGTTTTACGCGTAATAAACCTCGTATCCCTCCATAGTAGAGCTCAGACTTCCATGAACTGTGGAAAAGCCGTGCTTTGTGTCGATTTGATAAGCATGCTAATAATTATATAAAAGAAGTGGCAATGGTGACAAGGGTTGAAATTTCAGAAGCAGAATTGCACAATTATTTAAATAGTTAATTGTCAATTCCAAACTACAATTATGTACATAAGACTTTATTATTTCTGTGTCTTTTAAAATGCACTCAAAGAATACACATTTTATGGTTTATTCTTTGTAAAACCATTTCTTTATTATGATTGAAGGCGTATGCTTTAGTTTGCCCGTAGATCTATGTATACAAAAGAATGAAAACCGTAAAATAATTTAGTTTGCATAATCTTTTTTACATGACAATCGCAGGTTGAGGAGTAAGAATAGTAAGAATTAATACACTCAAACGGAAACAGTATTTTGGTATACATGTAAACAAATACTCGTAGTTATTTAACCTTTAACCCCATGAGCATATTGTGAAAATGGCCGTTTTCATTGAAAAGCCTCCTGTTACAAGTTCAAACTGCTATGAAACTACGAAAAATGTTTCAATACTGATGAAACTTGGCACAAATATTGACTAGATCATAGCCTCTGTAACAGCATGCTCAATCGTAAATTTCATGTTACCATGGCAACGGGGGTACGTCTCAAAATTGCCAAATATCACTATTTTGCATTGTTTTTTTCCCCATCAAATCTGATTTCAAAGTGCTGCAACTTCTCAATGAATTGATATAGAGTAAAAGGCTTTTTCAGCGTCGGTTACAAGTTACCCTAAGACCGACATGAGGCCATTTTTAGCCTGTCACATGTCCAAATTTTTCTTGGCGATGAGGGGGACTACCGCCCCCCTCAATTCCCCCAACAGAAGGGGCAACCTCCTGATGTACCATTTTGTTGGGGCGGAACCGAAAAAGTGGTCACTTTTTTGTGTCTCCTAGGCGACATATAGGGATTACTTTTGTCGTCGTTATCGGCGTCGTTGTCGGCGTCCCCTAAAGCTTGTCCAGAGCATAACTCAGTATTTTTAAGTTGGATTGACTTCAAACTTGGTATGCATGCTTCTTTCAATAACACGAAGTGCAGTGCACAAGGACCGGTACTCTGCACTTTTTAATTTTTGAGTTATTGCCTTTGTAAATTTTCATACTTTAATTTTGTCCGGACCATTTCTCTTCAACTATAAAAGCTATGGACATGCAACTTCATATGACGATAGATCTCATTAAGAAGAAGTGCAGTGCACAAGAATCGGTACTCTGCATTTCCTAATTTTTGAGTTATTTCCCTTTGTTAATTTTCATATTTTATTTTTGTCCAGGCCATTTCTCATAAATTCTCATATAAGTGCAGTGCACAGGAACCGGTACTCTGCATTTCTTATTTTTTGAGTTATTGCCCTTTGTTAATTTTCATACTTTATTTTTGTCCGGGCCATTTCTCCGAAAGTATATAAGCTATGGACTTGAAACTTCATAGGATGATAGATCTCATTAAGAAGAAGTGCAGTGCACAAGAACCGGTACTCTGCATTTCTTATTTTTTGAGCTATTGCCCTTTGTTAATTTTCGTACTTTATTTTAACCAGGTCATTTCTCCTCAAGTATGAAAGCTATAGACATGAAACTTCTTAGGATGATAGATCTCATTAAGAAAAAGTGCAGTGTACAAGAACCGGTACTTTGCATTTCTTATTTTTGAGTTATTACCCTTTATATATTTTCATATTTTATTTTTGTCCAGACCATTTCTCATAAATTATAAAAGATATGGACTTGAAACTTCATAGAATGATAGATCTTATTGATAAGAAGTGCAATGCATAGAAACTGCTGCTCTGCACTTATTATTTTTTGAGTTATTGCCCTTTGTTAGTTTTCGTATTTCATTTTTGTCCTGGCCATTTCTCCTAAACTATATTGTTCACAAGGCGACACATCCGACTCGCGGAGTTCTAGTTTAAACAACATTTCTAAACAAAAAAACAGTACATTTGTATTTGGGGCCTAAATAGGACATTTTTCACTGTTTGATGCCTCAAAAAAGGGAGGGGGCAAAAAGCCGCCAAAACACGTCTATATGAGGGAAAAGGTTAATGCTGGGAGTAGTGAACTAATTAAGATTATTTACTAAGTAATATTCCCAAGAACATGACGGATGAATAGTAAGTCATCAAATAAAATTCTGAATGATTGTATGAATGAGCATCACAAACTCATTGAATAATTGAATATATAACTTCTTCACGATTGTATTTTGTTCAGCAAAAAAATTGTATTGATGGGTTGTTTACATATAATTTATTAACACCATTTGAAACCTGCCAATTAAGAAATTGAATGTTTCTCATTATTTCTTATATTCAGTGATGGAAAACGGACCGTTCTTGATATAGGATAATTTGATTTAGTTCTTCAAAATTCTGTATGCATCAGATTCAATCTTTCATATCCAACTCTGATGATGATTTTTGATCTACACAGATTTCCTATACATGTATATAAACACCGGTCAGTTAATTTTAGTTGCTTGAACGTCAATCCATTCTTGATTCTGTCGGTAACACCACTATATTTTTAAGGGTACAGTATGTGTCATATTGTAAACCAAAACATTTGAGCTTCCATTGATGCGTTGCTGCAAAAATTTGTCCCGCATTGAATATGGGTTCAATAAAAGCCATGACTCACGCTAACACGGAATTTTACTCGGTGAGGAACGGTTTATACACCAATCTTTTTGAGAGCCAATCAAATCTCAGCAAATTTATTTGTTGAAACATGGCGGACAGTGGCGGTCTTGAAATGTTTGAAAGGGAAGAATTTGATATTACACAAATAATACGACTTCAGGTAACATTGTTTGTGTAAAGTACAACTTGAAATGTATTAAAAGACACATAAATATCCATCTAATACAAAAACACAATGTCAGTCAACTTAAAAATTATAAAGGAACACAGGTTAATGCTACAGGTTTCTTACATTTACAAATTATCTAAAAAGCTAAAGACTAAACTGCAGTGATTTTTAATGTAATTGTTTGCGTTTAAATGTTATGATATGATTGTGATGACATAAATTTGAAAAAACCAACAACAACATTAAGGTTTTTTCCTAAGATTTTGGGAACATGACCAATGTCACCCAAAGGGGGTTGTAACGGTGCTTGGACTCTAGAGTGGTTGGACCATACCAATGCATACCAATGCTCGGCTTAAAATATATTTCTTTAGAATATCTGAAAATGTTGTCAAGTTATCTCCGATTTACGTCAACGGTGTTTTGATTTACAGGGAATTCCCAATTTCAGAACAAGAAATCCCGATGCGCTTAAATTATCATAGTGCTTTAAAAAATGACCGATATTCCTTTCTATTGTGTCTATAAGTTAACCCCAAATAGCCAAGTAAACAAGCCAATATACATGTCCTGTGTAGATAATTACCCGAGGCGTATACACAACCCGATACACTGATTGCCTTTAGACTGTGTGACGTCACAGACACCTGTCATCGATGTCTGCAGACGACTGTTGGTGCACTTTCAGGTGTTGTCAATTACAGTGTATTGAGATGGGTGCAATTTAACCGCGGCATGTGTGATATTTACATGTTTCAGGTAGGTGTAATAACTTTTATTGTTTTGATAATATGATTGGCATTAATTGACATGCGATATAACAGTTTGGTATTTAGGGATGAATGGGTTAATTGTCTTGATATAAGTGTAATGTTCAATTTCATCTTTCACTTTCTTATGATCGTTACGTCTAAGCAGTACTGTAGTACAAATGTATTAAGATTTTTTGAAAATAATATGTCTAACATGAATAAGGGAAGCCTAGTTCACTATCAATTTTAAGAGTTTTTTGTGAACAATGTCGTTGAAACTGTCTCAGGATCATTTTGCTTTTTAATATATACATGATAATCGTATTTTACTTGGATTAAACTGCATAGATATTCAGAAATAAATTTGGTTGATGGCTACTTTAACATTGAAAACATTTACGACTGTTCATTATCAACTTGCAACTGAGTGAAAACAACAACGAAAACTTTTCATCAACAATCCCACTTAGTGACAGCCAATTGGTCATATTCTTTTTTAATTAAAAATATCTTGTAATCTGTCTCTGTTCACTGAATCCCCAAAATGAAAAAAATATTAATTTTGCAGGCCCTCTTTTAATCGAGCCTGTTCATGGACAGCTTTGTGAAGTGCAATCTACTGTCCTACCCCTTAGGCTTAGCATTGGTTTGTCAGGACATACAGGAGCTGGCCAGGCACTTTGGTGTAGATATGGAGCAGTGCCGCAGCCACTGGCACCAGGTACGTGCCAGTCTAGAGGGGACTGATCAGTCAGCCGACCAGACCATGACCTGGATTACTGGCAAACTTTCTACCAGTCATCCAGCTCTTTACAGAATTGCTGCTGTGGGTCTCCTCCTCCCAACCACTACTGCAGGTACAGTAATTATTAAATTCATTCATTCTTGAACATTAATGAAATTCCAATTTTGATGACAGTTGCAGATGTGTAACACTTTGCTAGAAGTTTTTCAACATTTCAAATATAATTTTTAGCTCGACTATACGAAGTATATGGAGAGCTGTCCTACTCGCCCCGGCGTCGGCGTCGGCGTCCGCGTCCGCGTCCAGATTTTAGATTAAAGTTTTGGTGCAGTAAAATATTTTTCACTATAACTTTGTCATTTCTTAAGGTATCAACTTCAAACTTCAAATATATGTTCCTTATCATCAACCACATCTTATGTGACAAGGTTCATAACTCTAGCACCAATATTTTCAGATTTATCTCCCCTTGAACTTATAATTTTTCTTAAAAGATACTATTTTTTACTGATACTTCTTTATTTCTAAAGGGATCAACCTCATACTTCAAATATATGTACCGTATCATCATCCCCATCTTATGTGACAAGGGTCATAACTCTAGCACCAATATTTTCAGATTTATCTCCCCTTGAAGTTAGAATTTTCCTCAAAAAATACTATTTCTTACTGTTTCTTCTTTATTTCTTAAGGGATCAACCTCATACTTCAAATATATTTACATTATCATCATCCCCATCTTATGTGACAATGTTCATAACTCTAGCACCAATATTTTTAGATTTATCTCCCTTTGAACTTAGAATTTTCCATACAAAATATTATTTTTTACTGTAACTTATTTATTTCTAAATGGATCAACTTCATACTTCAAATATATTTACGTTATCATCATCCACATCTTATGTGACAAGGTTCATAACTCTAGCACCAATATCGCAAGAATTATCTCCCCATAAACTTAGATTTATTTACTAGAAAAATGTTATTTTTTATTTTAACTTTTTTATTTTTAAAGGTATCTACCTCAAACTTCAAATACTTATTCCTTATAATCATTTACATTTTATGTGACAATGTTCATAACTCTTGAAGCAATATTTACAGATTTATCTCCCTTTGAACTTAGGATTTTCTTTAAGAAATATAATAACTTCTTTATTTTTTAAGATATCTACTTCAAACTTCAAATATATATTTCTTATCATTACACAAAATTAATGTTGTGTGGCAAGGTCCATAACTCTTGCATGACTATTTCTAGAATTATTCCCCTTGCTCTTGGAATTTATGTTAACAAATGTTATATTTTTACTATAACTTAATACTTAATTATACATAATTGATTTTTCTTTCATAGTTTTGTCCTCCTTACTGCGTCCAGCATTTTATTAGTCGAGCTTCGCTGTCTCCTGTGACAGCTCTTGTTTTTACTAAGTTAAGTTTAAACAGGCTGGAAGTTTTAAATTTTCAAAAATTCAAAGCAAACAAACAATATAATTAAAAGACATGAGGTTAACATAAATGATTACTTTCATTTATTAATTTCAGATTGTGAGCAAGATTCAGCTGCCTGAAGAGAGTTAAGACTGAAAACAGGAATTGTCTCTCTGTTAAAGTTCTAAACTATCTTCTTGCCGTCTCCCTTCAAGGACCCCCATTAGAATCTTTCAACTTGAGAAGGCAGTCAAGGCATGGAAGGACAACAAACTTAGAAGACAGACCAACTTTTAATGATGTTAATGAAGAAAAAACAACTGAAATAAACTCATTTAAATGGGACACACACATACATATAAATGTTGATCACATGTTGTGAACTTGTGTTTATATATAACTGTTTATTTATTTGAATTGTTGGAAATGGAAAAAGTAAATAATAAAAATTAAGAAAATGTTTATCAAGTGAAAAGCTTTCATTATTTGTTTTAAAACAGCCCACAGCAGTATCTTGACACCTAAAATGGCAAAAATTTTCGACACGCAGTATGGGGGTCAAGACCCCCTCCCGCACCCACCCCCGTCTAATTAAAAAAATGTAGCGCTTAAAAAAAATCCTGGGGAATTCCCTGATTTACATCTTTCATCATTTTATCTTGGTGTGGTTCACTGCTGGTGAAGTCACGTGACAATGCTAAAAGCACGATGTACGACCGTATGTAATCCGCAACATGTAAATTATTAAAATCTTTTAATAGAGTTTCGGGGCTGTAAAATTTAAACTACAAGTTGGGTACTTGTAAATGCATGGACCTTATGCAAACAGGACGTTTCAGCCCCAAACCAAATCGGTCCCTGTTGCCTGCTGCACAGTAAATGGGCCAATTTTTCAAAAATACATGTAATGCAGGCTTTTCAAAAAATATGTTGCATTTTCTATTATTTTTTTGTGTTTTTACAAAGGACTTACTATAAATATTCAGAAGACAGTACATGTAGCAGCCGAAGTTCTGAAAGGCAGCTGCCAAAAATGTTCTTAATTTTTTTACCAGAATTAAAACAGGGTTTTTTTTTCACAGGTTGGGAAAGCAGCCCAGCCCTTAATTTTAAGGAAAAATTACATGGTATATTTGCAAAAGGGGGAGAAAAACTTGATGTAAATTCAATTTTTGCGGAAAACTGCATGATTTTAAAGAAATTTTCTTTGGGGAAGCAGCCCAGGTATACAGGCCCCTGTTATAGAAGGTAAAAAGGCCCTGTGAAATAACTCTTTGTCTTATTATATACATTGTACGATGTAGTACAGATTGTAACACATGACTCAGCAGCTGATGACTCCCTTATTTTAGATGAGTGGGTCATTTGTATATAATAACTGGCAAGAAGATACTCTGGAATATTTATCATAATTCATGATAGTAAGACCCCTGCTTATATTGAAAAATATACCCTGTTTTACCTGAAAATTTTGTTGAAAATAAGTAAATCTGTTTAATTTCATAATTTATCATAGGCATGAAGTTGATAAAATCATCTGATTTCATGCTTGCTAAACATGTTACATGACCATGAGGTGTTCCTCCACCTATAATTTTAGTTTGAAAGTTGAATATATGACCTTGAAAAAAAAAAGTATCATTGTTAAATATATTTTGGAAGAAGATATCAATTTTGAGTGTGTTGCTGTAGAATTTAGTGCTTAGTTTTTGTTCAGATGAGCTGTAATTAATCACAAAGGTGTTTATTTAAATAAAGTGATGAGTCATTACCCAATATATGTATGATGTTTTTATTATATACAATGTACTTATAAATGAAATATGGATAAAATAAAAATGCGTTTTTTCATTTTCAGTATTTTCATGGTAAAAAATTATTTTTTCACTGCATTGAAAAAATATTTTTCTGTATTTTCACTGGTGTCTTGCCGGACTACTTTCTTCAATTCAGCAAGTACGCAATATAAATGTATATAATAAACAGAAAATTCAAGTATTTTCTATAATTATTATATACAGGATTTATTTTCATCTTGTGATATGAAAATTATCATAATTCATTCCATTTTATGAAAATAAAGCCTGTATAATCATTGTATAATTTATGGAAAAAACTTGAATATCCTCTATATTCTGGTGAGTGCTGCCGGGGGCCTTAAATACCCCTTTGTTTTTGTACAATCTCAAAGAGGTTTTAAAAAATTAAGCATACACATAAGCTAGTCCTCAAGAATTAGTCGCGAATCGTTTTGAAAAATGAGGAAACCTTTTATGTCATTTAAAATTTTTTTAAATTTAAAACGATTTTCTTTCTTTTTCAGGTCGGCTGTTTGAGGGGTTTTTTTGTCAGAAAATGGATGAAAGAAGTAAAGGCAAGAAAACTTTTGAAGAAACATTTTCTTGAACTTTGGAAAAAAAAGCTGGAAACTGAGTGTAGTGGAAAAGACTGAGTTCCCGTGTAAAACCCAAAAGGTATTATGTAATATTTAGTTAATTGATTAAGCCTTAGTAAAACTCAAAATTTTTATTTTATTTTTTGAATTGTGTAGCAACCCTGTAAAGCTTTTATTACAGGCTTATAAATCTATTCCCTGGACCAACCTGGCAGTTTTGAGCACTAAGTGTAAAACTAAAGTTTTCTGTCTCCAGGAGACAACAGCTTGGCCTTCTTGGGATATGAACCCACACGGCTAGTGATTCATTTGATTACTAGCTTGGTCCAGTAAACACCTTGGCCATGCTGCCACACAAAATAATTAACTACCATGCTAAATATCTTGAATGGACTTGAACAGCTTTCTATCAGGACAAAACCATTCATTATATTTACATGTACGTAGCTCCTTGGTGGAAGTAGCACATTATTAGGCTTGATTGCTTTCTTTAATATTACATGTATTGGCCTTATGTAGACATTATTCTCAGTGATATTTTTCTGAACTTGTGGAAAAACAACAAATTGCTTTACTATTCAGGGGCCTTTTTACCCTCTATTACAGGGGCCGGTATAGGGCTGCTTCCCCAAAGAAAATTTCTTTAAAATCATGCAGTTTTCCCCAAATATTTGAATTTACATCAAGTTTTTTCTTCCCCTTTTGCAAAATATACCATGTAATTTTTCCCCAAAATTAAGGGCTGGGCTGCTTCCCCAACTTGTGAAAAAAAGCCCTGCTTTTTTACAAACTCATTTTAATGATTGACATGTAATAATTTATTTATAGTCTTACAATATATGTTAAATTTACATAATTATGATAATTATGAAAATAATGTTATTTCCATGATATGCTTTTTGTTGTCAATTGTTTTGTCATATCATCTAGTAAAACAGAATTTACTAGTATTCCTAATTCATTGATCTTTATCTCTGATTCATAAATAGGCTGTTAGAACAAGTGATAAATTGAAGAAGGAGAAAAGGAATAACACAAACAAATGTTAGTACTTGAAAAGGTTTAAACAGTTACAAAAATTCAGAAGTAAATCTACAAAATGATATTCTTGACAATGAAACTGAATTTTAAAGAGACACCTTCCACAGGAATAAAAACACTTGGGAACTCTAGAGCATGTCTCGAGTGAAGGTGAAGGCGAAACCTTAAGTGAGATATCTGAGGCTGTGAAAAGAAAGTCCAAAGTTTTAACTCAGTTGAGATACAGACTAGCTTTATTGATAATAACCACCACTATCTACCCCAGAAAACTATTGAACATGACTGTGATAAGGAAAAAGATCAAGGTAACAATATCCTTGATGACTTAGATACCTCATGGAAAGATAGAGTTGAACCTTTTATTAGAAACAACTTTGGTGAAGTAAAAACTGAAGAAGGCTTTGCCTGCAAAAGACAATGAAGTTAGGAATGAGTTGCATTTAAATTTAGAAACTGACAGAGAAAGTGTCCAATCACAAAGAATAGTAAAAGGTCCTATAGAGACTCAGCAAGAGAAGAAAGTTCAGAAAAATGATAAACAAGACTCGATAAGGAATGAAGTGTTTTAGAGATAAAAAGTAAAATTTTGAAGAAAAGAATTACAAGAACCTCTGACAGGTCCGAAAAGTCCTCAAGCCTCTTTAGGACAGAGGTTTGATCGTAAAGATGAATCTGTATATAGAGATCAAAGGGGTCCAGTCGTTTCGGAGGACAGAAGTACAAGGTTGGGTAGAAATGAAAACTGAGGATTTTGTCTGCAAAAGAAGTCCTTTCAGCAAATCTGACAGAAACTCTCACAGATCTAGTAGGAGTCACAGGTCTCGTGATAAAGGTCATAACTTAAATGAATCTGAAGGATTTTCACCAAGAGGTCAAAGGTCGAACTCTCCACGGTATTCGGACCAAAGAAGTCAGAAGTCCTATAGGTCTGAAAATCGGTCCGGTCATTTGAGTAGCAGATCAGATATGTCTGACAAAGAGAGACCAAATACACATAGGTCACAGGATGCTAAATCT
This sequence comes from Ruditapes philippinarum, assembly GCF_026571515.1. Taxonomy (NCBI): domain Eukaryota; kingdom Metazoa; phylum Mollusca; class Bivalvia; order Venerida; family Veneridae; genus Ruditapes; species Ruditapes philippinarum. The sequence continues at coordinate 249,827 of NW_026853468.1, forward strand.
CATAGGTCAGATGGAGGGAAATCCTATAGGTCAGAAGAGGCTAAATCTCATAGGTCAGATGGAAGCAAATCTCATAGGTCAGAAGATGCTAAATCTTTCAGGTCTGAAGGTGTTAAATCTCAGAGATCCAATTCTTCTGAGGGTAGACTAAGTCAGAAGTCTGAAAGGTCACAAAGGTCATCAAGAAAAGATGAAGGTCAAAGGTCAGACAGAAGGAATTCTGAAGAAAAGATGGTAACATGTTTGTTGTACTAGCAGTGCTCTGTTTAATTAAGATAATAATAGCACCTTCTCATTATTGATTAAAGTCAATGAATTTCAAAAATCTCAGTTATAAGTTTCGTTACAATATTTGATTAAACAGATGATATTGAATGAGAGTAGGTTTAATACTCAATTTATTGTAAGAGTTAAATAAATTCAGATTATGCGAGCCTCTGACAAGCATAATATTGTTTTATTCAAGGAGTTCAATAAATTTTGTATGGAATCTACACAAATATAATATATTCTATTTATTACATATCTAAAGTAAGAATGATAAACTGTTAAAAAGAGTCATTTTTCAGTGTCACATCTATAGTAACAACCCTAGCATTAGCACGCTTTTACGCTATGTATGTATATAATGTAAATAAGGTCATGCAAATGTTATTATACTAGTGCAATATCGATTTTATTGAATGGTGTTATTACACTCCTGCACCGCTGTTTATGTGATAAACATTTATATTTTATCTCTATTGAAATTTCATAACTGGTTACTTTGAAAGGTTTTTTGTATTAATCTTAATTTTAAAAATACACATTTCTATGTAGATGCTAATGAAATAGGCATTTTTCAGTGGTGTATAAGATCTTGATCCATAAAATACTGTGAAAGATACTTACATGTTTTATTTACCCTTCTTAAAAAAGGCAAGCTGAGCTCTATTTTGAAACCTTGTTGTCAAGGAAATAGGTTAATTAAAACAAGTTTTTAGATGTTTCAAATTTGTGTTTATATAAGTGATTACCCTTGGTTTTCAACATAGGGGAGAAATATTGTAACAAAAATGCACTGTACAAGAAGTTACATCTTTTTGTAATGAAGACTTTAAAACAAACACTTTCCTTGTATTAAATTGCACTATATATCTCCTTTCAGCTTCCACTGGAGTCTAGAGCTAGTCCTATTCCCAGCAAACTATCAGGAAGAGAACAGTTACAGGGAGATAATTCAAGAGAGGGGAAACCACCTTTACATGATAGCACAACTCTTACAACAAATGTGACTTCCGTTTGGGACAGTTTTAATTCTATAAGAGGTAAAATTTTCATGGTTAGATTTTTCTATAGACTTCTGAAAATAATAATTAGATAAGAAATCAATACAAATCAAATAGCTGAACAGTATTAAAGTAAGAATTTAGAAACTCTTGGGCAAATATAATATGTTCACCTCACATTGTGATGTTTTATATATGCATGCACTCAAAAAAGTTCATCATGCTATTCGTTTAATGCTGAGAGAGTTTGATGAATATTTTTTGTAAAAATTACTTCCCACACAATTTACAATTCAGGGGAGGTCACTTTATGAGAGAGTTTGATTAATATTTTTTTGTTAAAAAAAGTTACTTCCCTTTGTCTCACATCACAGTTTGCAATTCAGGGGAGGTCACTCTATGTTGACTTGTTTATTCCAGATGAGTAATGTCATCTTGATTGTAATCTTCATTTTGTTTGACATTTTTGCTTCTGACTTGATTTTTTTCCTGACACATCAATTCTTTTGTAAAGAAAATTCATATATTAACTACATTTTTTTTATAGAGTCTCATGATGTAGAAATGTCAAAGTCACTACCCCAAGATGCTGGTCAGCTGAAAGAACTACGCAAGAATATCGCAATGGAGTTGCTATGGGTACAACAAGCTATAGATAGCAGGAAAAATGTAAGTTATTCAGGCTCGTGATTTACATATCTTTGATATTTTATGGGTCCAGTGGATGCACAGGGTAGAAATGTAGGGGCCCAGGCCTATATTTTAGGGTTCCAAATTATATTCACTGAAAAAGACTATTAAGACCTCTCAATTTTGCTCAAAGTAATTTATTTACCCTGTCAGAAATATGGCTTATGCATGTATATTGTACTGTTTTCATAAGTAGTACATGATGTTAATATCTGTTATCACTTTAAATTAGTTTGGTTTTTACAATAATATCATGTGCTATTTCCCTGGCTTAAACATAATCTTTGAGTGGCTGGAATGTCATGTTTTATTTAGTAGCATATTTTGTGATTGATAAGGTGATTACACCAACAGACTGAAAACTGTTCTGATCAGTATCTGTATATATTTTAGCTGTACTAGTAAACACACAAATATGTTGCGTTTTTGAAAAATATCATATGTAAACACAAGGCCTACGAAACCTCTTTTGCACCTCCTCATAAATTAAGTTTGCCGAAACCATTATATTTATTACACCAAAAATGATTGACATACCCAGTGACTTAATTTCTATAACACTATAAAAATAAGTGTGCAAAAACCAGAGCCTTTTTTATTATACAAAATTCTTTCGCCGAACCAGTAGATTGACATTGGATAGGCTAACCAATGGTAATTGCCTATAATAAATAGTATGTCTAAATATAGCCACAGAAAAACCAAAAACAGCTACCTAAAATAGATTTAACAGTAAACGTCATCAGTTACTGTAGCTTGCACGGTAAACGTCATCAGTTTCTGCAGCGGGCACTTGCCAATAGCATGCACAGTAGATTTCAATTATGTTAACTTCTGAAATGAACAAATGCGAGCATTTTCTGCTCGCTGTATTAGATTTTAACTAGAATTTTGCGAGCTTCAAGAAGAAATAGATAAAATCATATCAGGCCAGAAACAATAAAATATTTATTGGTTAGGATTATTTTAGTGGGTACACTTGGACGCAAGTGGATAACTTATATGCGTACATCATGTATATGTCAAAATTTATGCGTATAGGGATGCAGAATTCTGCGTCCCGTAAAACCCTGTAACAGGTTGATTATACCTTCAAACAATTTTGATCATAATGGAACTTCATAATTATTCAAATAGCTTGGATGTATTGATAATAAGCAAAAACAGTTTGACTCTAATGGAAAATATTTAAATAACTTATTCATTTTTAGCTCGACCTTTGGAAGAGAGTCACCAAGCCATCACCATTACACTTTGGTTAATTTTTTTGTGTGCAAGTTGGTATCTACAAAATTAATAAAAGGAATGGGTTGAAACTTCATACACTAATTTCAGAGCGTAATAGGTGGTCACTATCCAGGGCTTATAAAACTAACATGGATTTTAATTGAATTGTGGCCCCTTTTATATGCCCGAAAGAATTTCGGGCATATAATGTTATACCCCCAGGCGTCTATCCGTTAGCAATTTGGTTTCCGGAGCATAACTTAAGTTCCATTCGGCCCACAATATTCAAACTTCATAGGATGATTGTCCATATTAGGTAGAAGACCCATATTGATTTTGGGGTCACAAGGTCACTATTACCCTAAAGCTGAAAACAGTTTCCAGAGCATAACTTAAGTACCATTTGGCCCACAATATTCAAACTTCATAAGATGATTGTCCATATTGGGTAGAAGACCCATTTTGATTTTGGGGTCACAAGGTCACTATTACCTTAAAACTGAAAAAAAGTTTCTGGAGCATGACTTTAGTTCCATTTGGTCCACAATATTCAAACTTCATAGGATGATTGTCCATATAGGGAAGAAGACCCCTATTGATTTTGGGGTCGAAGGTCAAGGTCACTATTTCTTTAAAACTGAAAACAGTTTTTCGGGAGCATAACTTAAGTTCCATTTGGCCCACAATATTCAAACTTCATAAGATGATTGTCCATACTGGGTAAAAGACCCCTATTGATTTTGGGGTCACAAGATCAAAGTCACTATTACCTTAAAACTAAAAACAGTTTCCGGAGAATAAGTTAAGTTCCATTTGGCCAATAGTGTTCAAACTTCATAGGATTATTGTCAATATTGGGTAGAAGACCCCTATTGATACTTAATTTAATTCCCATATCATACTAATACTTCATCCTTACTAAAAAAAACCCCCAAAAAAACAACACTTTAGGGCTTATAATGCTCCACCTAGCTGTGCTCTTGTTAAACTTTTCACTGTGAGAATAGTCCTTTGCAAAAACCAAAACTTTTAGTATTGGGCAGGTTTTATCATCTTACTTGTTAAAATTCAAGGGCAGGTTACTGAGGTAACTTAAAAATGAGATTGAAGTCTTCAATTTCTATGACTTTACCTAGGAAGAAGGAGCATATAGATTTTATCTTTTTCATGCATTGGACTGTCATACCGTCCATTGGTATACTGACAAAACACTGGAATGTTATGTATTTGTGTCCTGTTGACACATTTCTAGTTTTCACTTGAATACAATCATGGGTTATATATTACACTTAGATAATGCAAAGTTTATGAAAATCCTCTGACACAGTGTTTATTCTGTCTTTATGAAAACTGTAGTCAATATCCTTAGGCCGCTATTCCATTGGTACGCGATCCGTGACCTGCGTCCGTGATCCGTGTCCGGTGCATTTCCGTGAGTATTATTCCATAGGTACGTTATTTTCTATATACTTTTAATTATAGAATAGCGAACAGAGGATAATTATTTGTAGAATATGATATAATTTCATTCTAATACCAAAACCAGTTGTATCATCAACGAATTAGGTAAAAAGAAAAAGGAAAAACATTGATTACCAGTTAGGTTTTTGAATAACATCTCTTTAGCAAACGAAGACCAGATGTTGTTTTTTAATCTGTCATTGGTGCATCATAAACTTATGGGTTCTCCAACAGTATTTTGGTGAGCTTTTTAGTATTTTCTTTCGAAATCCATAAAGTATTTAATTTCGTTCGAGGCATTTTGTCATGACGAGACCTGTCCGTGACTGTCCGCGTCCGTAAAAAATCGCTTATCCTACGAAACGTCGCGGATGCCTTCGCTGAAGCGGATTGTAAACGGACAAAAGGAATATATTCAACGTATTCTTTGATAAGCGAATCGGTAGCGGACGTGGATGACGGACGCGGACCACTGATCACGTATAAATGGAATAGCGGCCTTAAACATATTTTATCCTGAAATCAGTGATCACAGATTCTACAAACCTTTCAGTAATGTTCAGTTTTTATTGACTCCTCTTCACTCTTCAGTGTTGGTCTATGGCTGACTTGTTATAGTCCTTGTCTTCTAGTCACTTGCTAGGAGCCACATTTGTTTCAAATACAGACATGGACTTAAGTTTATGTGAGTTTATGTCCGCCAAAAATCTTAAAAGTTTGCACTTTCAGAATGTCTTAGAACATGGACTCATACCGCCTGAAATGAAATTCATCTTTGAACATTGACATCTTGTTAGCCAATACATCATAGATTTGAGCACATATGTAGCTGAAGTTTCAGTTGTTATGTATTAATACTTGACCTTTTACATGTTACTTGAGTTATGATAAATAGTTAACCGGCATTATGACTAAATTGTTTTGTTTTTGTCATATTTCCAGTACTTAAAGTTAAAGGATCAGATGTGAAAAAGATGGACACAGGGGTGATAAAAAATGTGAAAAAATGGAAACAGGGATGAAAAAAAATGTGAAAAAGATGGACACAGGGATGAGAAAAAATGTGAAAAAGATGGACACGGATGAAAAAAATGTGCAAAAGATGGACACGGGTGAAAAACTAGGTTGTTTTAAGACTATTAGTAAATGTGTAATGCAGGGAACCAATGGTTTTTAGGTGACTGACAATGATTGAGAGACAACAAATGAGGGAACCAAGATTAATATATTTAGTAGGGAACCAGCTTCTTTATAAAATGTGTAATTCTTTGGAACCAGACAGTAAATGAGGAAACCAAGATATTTGCCAAGGAACTAGCTTAATTTAATGGAAACAGAAAGCAAATTAGGGAACCAAGATTGATATATAAAGTGTGGAACCAGTTGCTTATTAGCTGTTAGTTTGTAAATCATTTGTAAATCTTTCTTTTTTAGTTCGATTGCAAAGAAGGCTTCCAGATTTTCCTTAAATCTGTTCCTGGCACATTGATTGTTAAGTGTCTAAGGAAAAAACTGCTTACTCTTGGCAGGCTTTTGGAAGCGGTTTCCATAGTGGTTCAGGTGTCTGCCTTCAAACCAATGATCATGGGTTCAAGCCCTTATCGGGTCACAACACCATGTTTCTTCATATGACAACAGTACTGGTAAGTTTCAGGAAGGGAACTCAAATTTTTATGCCCCTGCCATGTAATGGCCGGGGCATAAAGTGTTACCCTGTTCCGTCATTCCGTCATTCTGTCATTCCGTCATCATCAGTTTCCGTTCATTATCTTAAGAACGGTGGCACACATTCAACTCAAATTTGACATGGATATGTCATGAGAAAATACAGGTCAAGTTCGAATTTGGTCATGGTTCGATGATTTTTGGCAGAGTTATGCCCCTTTTACTTTGAAAATAATATGAAATTTCAGTTTCCGTTCATTATCTCCCCAACGGTACAACACATTCAACTCAAACTTGACATATGGATATGTCATGAGAAAATACAGGTCAAGTTTGAATTTGGTCATGGTTTGATGATTTTTGGCAGAGTTATGCCCCTTTTACTTTGAAAACAATATGAAATTTTCAGTTTCCGTTCATTATCTCCCCAAAGGTACAACACATTCAACTCAAACTTGACATATGGATGCACCAAAGGAATGCGCCGGTCAAGTTCAAATTTGGTCATGGTTCAATGATTTTTGGCAGAGTTATGCCCCTTTCATTTTGAAAGTAATATGAAATTTTCAGTTTCCGTTTATTATCTCCCCAATGGTACAACACATTTAACTCAAATTTGACATATGGATATGTTTTTGGAATGCCCAGGCCAAGTTCGAATTTGGTCATGGTTCAATGATTTTTGGCAGAGTAATGCCCCTTTCACTTTGAAAATAATATGAAATTTACAGTTTCTGTTCTTTATCTACCCAACAGTGTTACATATTCAACTTAAATTTGACATATGGATATGTCAAAGGAATGGGCAGGTCAAGTTGGAATTTGGTCATGGTTTGATGATTTTTTGGCAGAGTTATGGGATGCTTTCACTTTTAAAATAATATAGATACATCTTAGGAATAAGCAGTTTAAGTTTGAATTTGGTCGTGGTTCAATGATTTTAGGCAAACTTATCTTTCCTGAATGTTGGAAAAATTTTTAACTTTCAGTTTCAGCACTCCTACTTTTAGCCATTATTTTGGCTACAAATATGCAATATGCTATTTTTAAAAGGTTAAGACTGAATAATTTCAGTGCCTTAAACATTGTATGAAAATGGTTTGTGTTAACATTGAAAAGTTTTAAGGGCTTTGAAATTAAAATGAAAAAAATAATTAATGCACCATCTGAAATTTTGGCTGCATGCGGGGGCATCTGTGGCATGATGACACATTTCTAGTTTTATATAAGTTGCAAGAACTTGTTTCGCAATCGAGCTTAAATGAATATGTTTAAACCAAACAAGCTTCAAAACTGCTGATTGTCTTTCTTTTGATAATAGTAGGACATATACATCACAGTGGAATTCCTGCACATGTATACAAAGTGACAGGGTGAGCTTTTGTGATCGCTTTTCGTCCGGCGTCCGTCTGTCCGTCCGTAAACGTTTACTTTAAATGACATCTCCTCATAAACCACTTAGCCAATTTCATCCAAACTTCACAGGAATGTTCCTTTGGTGGTCACCTTTAAAAATTGTTCAAAGAATTTAATTCCATGCAGAACTCTGGTTGCCATGGCAACCGAAAGAAAAAACTTTAAATACCTTCTCTTGAAAAAACCCCAAGAGCTAGAGCTTAGATATTTGGCATGAAACATCTTCTAATGAGTGTCTACCAAGTTTGTTCAAATAAAAGCCCTGGTGTCAAAATTGGCCCCGCCCCAGGGGGTCTTTGATTTTCCCTATATGCTTATAGTAAACACTTAAAATATCTTCTTTTAAAGAACCCAAAGAGCTAGAGCTAAGATATTTAACATGAAACATCTTCTAGTGAGTGTCTACCAAGTTTATTCAAATAAAAGCCCTGGGGTTAAAATTGGCCCCGCCACAGGGGGTCTTTGATTTTCCCTATATGCATATAGTAAAAACTTAAAAATCTTCTTTGAAAAAACCAAAATAGCTAGAGTTTAGATATAAAGCATGAAACATCTTCTAATGAGTGTCTACAAAGTTTGTTCAAATAAAAGCCCTGGGGTAAAAATTGGCCCCGCCCCAGGGGGTCATTGATTTTCCCTATACGCATATAGTAAAAACTTAAAAAATTTTCTTTTAAAGAACTCAAAGAGCTAGAGCTAAGATATTTAGCATGAAACATGTTCTAATTGGTGTCTACCAAGTTTGTTCAAATAAAAGCCCTGGGGTCAAAATTGACCCCGCCCCGGGGATCATTGATTTTCCTTATATCTATATAGCAAAAACTTAAAAAATCTTCTTTGAAAAGACCCAAATAGCTGGAGTTTAGATATTAAGCATGAAACATCTTCTAGTGAGTGTCTACAAAGTTTGTTCAAATAAAAGCCCTGGAGTCAAAATTGACCCCTCCCCCCCCCGGGTGTTATTGATTTTCCTTATATTTGTATAGCAAAAACTTAAAAATCTTCTCTGAAAAAAACCCAAATAGCTAGCTAGAGTTTAGATGTTTAGCATGAAACATCTTCTTATGGGTGTCTACCGATTTTGTTACAAGGGCTACTGTTTTGATCCAAATATCCTGGAAATTAGTCTGAAAGTTTGTTTTGATGATTTCTAGGTCTAGTTCTTATATGGGTCACCTGGGGTCAAAAACTAAGTAACATCACCCAAATATGGAAAAACCTTGTTAACACTCTAGCAGTCATATTTTTGACTCAATTCTCATAAAACTTTGTCAGGATGCTTCTCTAGGTAATTGCTTGGATGAGTTCGAACATTGGTCATTTCAGATGCGAAACTAGGTCACAGGAGCTTAAAACAGAAAAACCTTGTTAACACTTTAGTGGTCACATTTCTGACTCAATCATCATCAAACTTTGTCAGGATGCTTGTCTAGGTAAATGCTCGGATGAGTTGGAACATGGATCATCTCAGATGAAAAACTAGGTCAGATAACTAAGTCAATTCGAATATGGGTCACTTGGGGTCAAAAACAAGGCCACACTGCCCAGATATAGAAAAACCTTGTTAACACTCTAGTGGTCACATTTTTGACTCATTTCTCATCAAACTTTGTCAGAATGCTTGTCTATGTAATTGCTTGAATAAGTTCTAACATTGGTCATCTCAGAGTAAAAACAAGGTCACAGGAGCTAAAAAAAGTAAAATCTTGTTAACACTCTAGTGGCTACTGCTTTGATCCAAATATCCTGGAAATTGGTCTGAAAATTGTTTTGATGATTTCTAGGTCAACGTCCGTAAACGTTTACTTTAAATGACATCTCCTCATAAACTGCTAAACCAATTTCATCCAAACTTCACAGGAATGTTCCTTTGGTGGTCACCTTCAAAAATTGTTCAAAGAATTTAATTCCATGCAGAACTCTGATTGCCATGGCAACCGAAAGAAAAAAACTTTAAATATCTTCTTTTAAAAAACCCAAAGAGCTAGAGTTTAGATATTTGGCATGAAACATCTTCAAGTGAGTGTCTACCAAGTTTGTTCAAATAAAAGCCCTGGGGTCAATATTGGTCCCGCCCCAGGGGGTCATTGATTTTCCCTATATGCATATAGTAACAAGAGGGCCATGATGGCCCTATATCGCTCACCTTAAGGAATAGATGTTATAAGTATTTTTCTTTTTAAAAACAAGCTTATAAAATTCTTTAATGTCATTTAAAGGTTAGTGTCAAATGTAATGTATTTCTTGCCGACAGCAACAGGAATGCCAACAAGTGTATAGAAATACCTCTTTTTTTCTTTTCTTTAAAGTACAGATTGCTAAAAAATACACCCTCTGTAGCGTGTTTACATCATGAAAATTTTAACAATGACATCATAATTAACAAGACGAAGTACAAATTTGGATAATACTTTAATAATCAAAGCACTGAAAGTACTGAAGTATACATTGCTTGATAATATAATCCATTTTTGACATCAAAGCCATGTTGATTTTAACCTACTGACCTCGAAAACAATAGGGATCATCTTCTGACCAAGATCAATGTCCCTAACAAGTGATTCACATGCACCAAGGCTTTTTTCTTCAAAAGTTATTTATGAGTCAAGGAAGATGTAATGTTCCATCTGTGTATTGCTAGGACAAGCTAATAGATGAGCAATAAAGAAATCATTTTTTGAAACACCCGTTAAATGGACTGCAGTATAGAATATTGAAACAGTCATATTGAGTTTCCAGTGATGCTATCTGATAAAATACATGATCTGGTTTGAACTCTATACAAAGTCAATTAATTGAATCATCCTACAAGACTTAATTACCAAATTACAGTACATCTATGTACTGTACTTTGATGCATTAATAAATATATTCTGGTGTGTTGTATTAATCTCAACACATTAATTTTCAAATGCATTACTTTATCGTTAATTAATAAAAATGAAATCTATAATCACAACAATTCAAATGTACAGTAATATTTTCATTATTCAATAATTGTTACATATAGTCTTCATGAACAACCTTTCCAAGAAATCCATTTATATTGGACAGCAAGTTAACAAGGGTTTTTCCATAATCAGGTTGTGTTACCAACTTCTTAACTTTAGATGAACCATTGAGCTAAAACATTTTTTTCTATTTTTTGACTGCTGTGACATACTTCTGATTTTCAACCAAGGTGATCCATGTTCAAACTCGAGCAACACCTGTCACACACATTCTTACGATGTTGTTTGACATTTGGGACAAAGGGTGACCAGTAGAGTGTTAACAAACTAAATGTCCAGCAGATTGTTAACAACTGTAATGTCAGCATCGGATACACGTGGTTGATACCTAACTGATAAATGTAAATGGTTCGGCCGTGGGTATCCGACGATGCTAAATGTGGACAGACCAGAGTTGACATAAGATGGATGGCCGACATTCAACAATCTAAAACCTCACCTAGCCTGGGATTCAGGCGTTGATAGCTTTTGCTTATTCATAACATTTTTTTGTTCATAACATTTGCGCTTAATATTCCGTATTCGTTCGTCGTTTTGAATGTGTCGATTTTGCCAAACAGAAACATAACAAAAAATCGACAGACTGGAAACCAGGCTAACCTCACCCTGAGCTAGCCAACCTATAAGTTTCACCACTGACTTTTTCATACTGTACTTATTACAAAAAATAACTGACATTTTACAAAGGTAATAAATTCTATGTCATAGTTATTCATTTAAACGATTGAAAATATATTTAGCAGCATTTTTTAAAAATATATCTAGTATTTTATTGCAAGTAAAATGTGTTGTTTGTTTATTTATTTTTTCTATGTTTTTGACGCTAGGCAGTATCATAGCCGATAAACAATTTCATACAATGTTTATTACAAAAATATTACTGATATTTTACATTTCTTACACATAAATTATAATGTTATAATCATTCATTTAGACGGTTAAAATTTTATTTAATAGTTCTATTTTTGAAATGCCCATTTCATCGCAAGTAAAATGTGTTTTTTTTTTTTTATTTTGGGCTTTTCCATTTTTTCGACGCTAGACCGATACGTAGCCGAAAAACACTTTCATGCTGTATTTATAAAAATATAAACATCACTGACATTTTACATTGGTAACAAAAGAAAGTAATAGTTATTCATTTAAAAGGTTGGAAAAAAAAATAGCGGCTCTTGTTTTAACTACGACTATTTTAATGCCCGTAAAAATGTGTTTTCGGCTTTTCCATGTTTTTTTGACGCTAGACTGTAACTTTGCCGAAAAACACTTTCATATCGCATTTAATACAGAATAGAATCATTCTCTAATTTACACTGGTTGCAAAAGAAAGTAAATTTTAATCATTTAAAGGGAAGAAAAAAAGTAGATAAAACTTATTTTGTTGGAATTATACCAATTGTATATATCATCGATTTAAAACTGATATTATTGAACCCATTTCATCAAATAACCGACAAAAACCAATTTCATCAAATAACCATCAAAAATGGTTTATATTGCTGAATTAATATTTCTTTGTATTTTAAGTGTTTTTCGGTATTTTTTTTGGTGTTTTTCGGCAATAAAATAACATAATGTATTTATTTCTTAATGCTTACACTGATTTACAGTCTCAAATGATTATTTCTTCTCGTCGAATCTTGCCACATATGCCTATATTTAGCTCCATACGTCAATATCCCAAGTTCGACGAATTGTAATGGGTCGAACGGTCGAGCGGCCGAATCTTTATTTTTACCCGTACTGAATCAGGCAATCTTCGCTGAATTTCGAAACATATTTATTTTCAAAAATCTAAGGCATACAAAAGTGAAAGGAAAATCATGTGTAAAAAAGATATTCAAAAGAATAGCTTACGTAATTTTTATTTTTCGAAGTCACGATAATTGCCAGTTTTTAAAAAAAAACAAAAAAAAAACATTTTCCGGTATACGCTGGTAAATTTTGTGACGGTGCTCCATACTTATTTTGTAAAACATTTTAGGGCAATTTTATTGCATAAATGTAAATCGGGAATTTTATTTGATTTAATATCTATCTGAGATGTTTCGTCCCATTTATATAATACACCGATATACACTTTTAGAACTAGCAGACGACAGGCTATTCTTATCATTGCGTATCTCACTGTATAAATCGCATGTAAAATGGTCTGACATATGGTAGGTTTAACAGTTAATTTAAATACTTTGGAGTCAAAAGATGTATTTAAGTTTACATTGTGATGAAGCTAAGATCCAAAGCTTTCTATTGGTGTAATACATTTTAAAATCGGACGTTTAATCACAACACACTAGCGGTTTAAAAAAAGCTTATTTTGTATTGTTTTAGCATAAGCGCTGACGACTTTACTATATTTACGATGTATTCATTCATGCTAGCAAGCGCATGCGTATATGCGAAGTTTAACGCGTAGGTATAAACTACGATTTTATCAATGAACTGTTATTTTTTGTTTTCTTTAAAGGAATGTAGAGTCTATTATTTCATGAAAATGAACGATTTGGAAATTTCAAAGCATTTAAACAACTTTGCAAAACACTATTATAATGATGTGTAGTCGGAATGTAACGCTACTGCAGAATGAAGAACTAGTTTCTATAGCGGTTTTTATCCGGGAGTGGATGTTGTTCGGTAATGCATTAAACCTGTATCTTTTCTGAGATATAGCTTATAACTCTGTATACATTGCAAGCAATGTATACAAAAACGGGTCAAAGACAAAAATGGCCGGGTTGCATTTGTATATGCAGGCGTCACACTGTCCCGAAATTGACACCAGATGGGCATACGAATATGAAATTTTTAATTTCGTGCGAAGATAGCCCCGAAATTGGTCAACAGTCTCTAAACAGCCGAAACAAGTGCGATTCCTACAGAAGGTCACCGCGATTGCATCCGAACCACACACGATTCCAACCGAAGGTCACGCGATTGCATTCGATACACACACGAAGTCACCTCAAAGATGCAATTTTGTACAAAGTAGTTTACCAGCAGGACACGCGAAGGTCACAGGATAGGTACCCGACGTTGTATTTTGAGTACGATGCCTACGTACGTGGTTACGAATGCGTCAAGTGACCTTCACCTCCGGGTGGTATACAACCCACGACCATCCGCGGCAAATTTCAGTTGCAGATAGTATTGGGAGCTAATTAACTTACGTTTAAACTTTATTTTGGTTCTTCATATTACTATCAAAAAACAATTGTTTTCACACAAAAATCTATGATAAAAGTGATGACTTTGATTATGGTTTAGTAAACTATCCACATTTAGATGGAGACGTACCGCATGCAACATCTGACGGGGTATATGTATCTCAGTAAATTAGATTCGCTAGAGCTTTTAGCAACGTGAAGGTTTTTAACAAGCTAAATATTTTCATTACTAGCAAGCTACTCAAACAGGGCTACCGCTATTATAAATTACGTAGATATTTTACAAAATTTAACAATTGTAACTTTGATTTAATCTCAAAATTCAGTAGTGATTCAAAAAAGATTTTAATGGAGATGTTATTTACAAACTTCGCAAGATCTTTGGTCATTGTTGCCTTTACTAAAATTATTAAACGTTTAACCAAAAGAGGTTTTGACTATACTTTTTTAGATATACCGCATGCTTAGTGTTCAACACTTTAACAATTGGTCCTTTCCTCTTTTGATTACATCTGACGGACCAAGTGGGATACTCTATGATGGACAGTTCTTATTCCCTTTGGGACTGAATTGCCTTAATGTTCTTCTTCTGCCTTGCTTCGTCGGGCCTTTGTAGGTGATTTTTACTTGGCGGGGATTCATTTTATTTACACCGTCTCGTTTATAGGAACATGGTGGGCCAAGAGTGAGGTTAAGTGCACTATTAACCGGTTTAAACTCCCCAGCAGTGCCTATGCTGCTGATCGGTCCAAGGCGGCGCCCCTCTTTGTTCCTCAGATGCATGTCTTTGTTATTTCATACTGTTTTGGTGACACTTTTGTGGGCATCCCTTGTTGTTTTCTCGTCTTTGGTAAGTATTTTACCCTTTGTCCCTAGTTTTATTTATTTAATATATCAATCATTGATTTGTTTTCTTTGATTTCCTTGTCGTTTACCATTATTTCGTCTTATGTATCATTTAAGTGATAAGTCTATCCGTGCTCTACCTTGCGCCTTGTCCGTTTTTCTGGGGGGGGGGGTACTTTGTGTTACTTGGTTCTTGTTGCTTGGTTGTGTGGGGGATGCGTTCATTGAACGTTGCCTTTCCTTGTTGATGTTGTTTGATCTTTCCTTTTTGATCATATTTTATAAAACTTGTTCATACCACCCAAAGTGGGCCTGTGTGCCTCATTAAGGTTTCTTAAAAGTAGCAATGTTGCTGGCTTCTTTTTCTCGGTTGACTCTCCATCAAAGCATGTAATTCTGCAGGAAATGAACTGAAAATAATAATATAATAATTGCAAATAATGGAAGCTTTTGATGTCTCTGTAGAGATGTGCAAGTGTGACAGATGAGGAAGATGGTCTAGCCGTTTATATGTCCACCATGATAAACATGCAACGCTTGAGCCACTAAAAATTGCTTTCTTCGTCCTCATCGTTGTCCCATCTCGATGACATCGTACCAAAATACGATGGTGACACGACGGTATTGCGGGGGCTTCACGTAGTCGTGTTCCCTTCTTAAGACAATCGGGAATCTTCGTTTTTACCTCGTATTGTCTTCTTGAGGCTAAAAATGTCAGATTGCACAGATGATCACACGAAGAAAAGACGAAGACTACACGATTTGACAAGATGGCTTCACGACGGCCTTACGAAGGGCAAAATTGACATACGAATTCAACACGAAAATGAACCATCACAATGTCTTTGGGCAATTTTTTGGCATGCCAAAGATTTTGGAACCGCTCACGAAGTTGCTGCCGGAGCTTGTAATATTCAGCCGGGAATCATACGATGGCAAAAGATTCCCTCACGAATGGCACGATGTTATTACGATCAGATCCGAATTTGAACATTTCCTTATTCGTGTGTCCATCTGATGGCAAATTCGGGACAGTGTGACGCCTGCAATACCAAATAACATGACTCATGAGGCTGTGATATTACAAAAAATTTCCTACCATTGACCATTAATATCGAACATTTAACTAAGTCGTAGTCGGTAAACAGGAAGTGGATAAGCGATAGAAACCTGAACTTTGGGAAACAACGTGTTAATGCAGTATCATAATACCAAATATCAAGAGGCTGTGATATGTAGTTGCTAAGAAAATTTGTTACAGAAAATTTTCCTTCCTGTTTTAAAATTAATGGCGAAAAATTACAGAACTAGGTCAGAAAAAACGAAGAGTGGATGAGCCATACCTGAAATCCTAGCTTAATTAATTTGGCGTGAACGGTTTTTGCCCATTTTACAGACTTTTTTTTATTACTGTCAAACCGTTACGCCTAATTTTAAACTGTCATTTTTATGCACGGAAAAATTTACCGGCAACACATCGGTAGTTTTATTAGATTTTTTCATTTAAAATAGCAATAATTGTTCTAATTTTTGCTACATATACACAGTAAACACACTTTCACACAATTGTCAATATAAAAATAACTGTGAAATACCTTTGTATCAATTATTATGCAATTTATTTCTCAATTGTTACCAAAACATTTCCCAATACAAATGGCGGATGACGTCACTCGTAAAAATTTGATATCGTGAAAATTGGTAGTAAAATTCAGGGTGTTTAACCGGTAATGTTGAAGTTCGCGTCTGTTAAATTTCTCTTGTTTTTTTTTGTTTTTTTTTTAAAACGTTTCTTTTAAATTCTGCTATTTATGTAATTACAAAGATTATACAGATTATGACATGTTCCAGAAATGTGATATACATTCCGTAATGCTGCATGTAATCATAATTACGGGGAGATCTTTTGTGCGGGGGGATTATAATAAGATTAATTAATATAAAAACCCATAAATCCTTTTTTTTCCCTTTTTATTTTTTTTAAAACTGAAAAGGAATAACCCTTTAAAAAAAAAAAAATCCCAAAAAAAAAACCCCGCTAAAAAACCTTTTTTTTTTTCAATGTTGCATTTTAAAAAGGGCTTTGGTTAAAAAATTTTAAAAATTGCCCAAATAACGAAAAGCATCTTTTTTAGGGGAGTTTTAACCCCGACTTTTTTTCTTTTAAAAGGGGTACCGATAAAGGGCGGGAAAATATACATAAAACCCAAAATTTATGTATATATATTTTTAAAAAACTTTTTATACGTTTTTTTTGTTTTCCCCCTTATTGTGTCAACTCAGTAAAAGTTTTTTTAAATTTCCCCAGTGCTATTTTTACGTCTCTTGTCTAGACGTTTTCTGATTTGTTTTTTTAATTTTCTCTTTTAAACTTTTCAACATTTTTGCAGGGACTCATTTGAAACAATTGTTTGGGAAAGCTTTATGACTCCGACCAAGACTATTTATCCCCAAGTCAGTTTTCTGGCCTAAAGCCCAAAATGAAGTAAAAAAGACGGAGGTCCTTCTTTCTTATGTACTTCTTTTTCTAGTAGGATTCCTTTCTCCAGATCCACCCAACCCAAAGAAATATATTTTCCTGAATGGCTGTCCCAGACCACCAGCAAGCCTTCCGTTGCCTATCCAAAGTTTCCCTTTGAATATTTAGATCCGCGCCGTCTTATATAACTTATCTTCGTAAAGAAATTGTTATTGATACATCACCAAACTGTAATATATACCAAAATAGACAGGAAATGGATAATAACAATATGCAGAAAGAAAAAAGGTAATTAAAGTAATTTTTATCAGCAATTGGTATTCATCATTGAAAAAAGGCAGGATATCTGAACAAAAAGTGTAATTTATTTTCTATTTAGTTTTAATAATTACTTTATGATTATTTGCAATGCTAACCTTTGAATTCCCTATTTAGAAATTCGTTAACCAAGTCCATTTCATCATTTTTATTTCGGCCACCGTGCAGGTTAACAGTCCTATTCCATGTTAGGTCAAACCTCAATCTCTCTGGTAGCCAACCGTTTAGAGCTGAAAAGAGATGCTGACTATTAAATATTCTCTATGCAAATGTATTATCAAAATTTATCACACACTTATGCCGATTTGGGACTCCGTAAATATGATATTGCAAGGCCGTGCATATATTTTGAAGTGAAGTCATGAGCGCTTTACAGACGCGCTAAATAACTAAAAAAAGGATTGGAGCACCATACTAAATACCGTATTTCCGGTATATACCGGACAAGGCGCGCTTGAATTGATAAAATGATACAATCTTGCCTTTTTACCCAACGGGGAATGAACTTAAATATGTTCTAATTTCATCTTTTCACCACACCGATTTATGTATGATAATGAATGAAAAATGTACAAATCGGCGAAAAAAAAAACGATAATTTTGTCTAACTTTGGGTGATTATAATTTCAAGCGTCTAGAGGTACTGTTCCAATCTTATATTGAAATGTTAGCGTTATACTATAAGCGCGTCAATGAAAAATGAACTCTTATTTTGCTTTAAACGGTGCTTTATTTTGGGGTATTGTGATAAAATGAATATTACATTCGTGTAATTTCATTACTGACTTTTTTGCACTCTTTTAAATTTACAATTATAAATGCTTGGGTTTCCGCAAAACTATAATTTTATTAAAAACTCGTGCAAAAAATTTTCCGATTAAAACTTACACTCTTTTCCAATTTTCCCTTCTATGTATATATTTTTTTTCCCGTTTTAAAATTTGGTATTTTTTTTCCCAAAACCCGGGGGCCCTTTTTTTATTTAATTTAAATTTCGATCAGTTTAAATTTTTATTCCCAATAAATAAAGAAAATAACATTATTAATTTTGAATTAATGAAGAAAAGGTAAAACCCAACCTTTTTTTTTGGGAATTACCCCAACCCTTTAAAAATTCCCTTTTAATTAAGTCCAAAGGGCCAAAAGAAGGGAAATATTTGGTTTTGGGTTTTTCCTTTAGGGAAAAAAATTGGAAGGTCCTTTTTTTCCAAAAAAATAACACCATCATCTTTTCCATTTTTAAATCTAACTCCCTTTCTTCAAATTTCATTTCTTTTCCAGTCCCCCTTCCAACTAATATTCGTTTTTACCCCCGAATTTTCCTTATCAAAACCCCTTCTTCTTTTTTTCAGGGGTTCTTTTTCCGTTTCTTTCCCTCGATCTTTTATTCCTTGCACTTTTTGGGGAAACAATACCAGCTTGTTTTTTTAAAAAGCAGTTTAAAATAAATTAAATGAAATTTTTCACATAAAATGTTTTGGGTATTTTTTAATAAAAAAAAATCTTGGGTGCCCAAAATAATAAACCCTTTTGGGGAACATTTTTTTAAAAATTTTGGGTTTAAATTTTTGGTGAAAAAAAATTGGGGAAATTTCCCAAAAATAGTTTTGGGTTGTGAAATGAAGTAGGTGGGGAAAATTTTTTCCCCTTGAAATATATCCCCTTTTTAAATGTTTTTAAACCCTTTAAGCTTAATTCCCAAAAATTTAAAATTGGGAAAACAAGGGGATAATGCCCCTTAATAGAAAACTTTTAATTTCTTAATTTTTTAAAAAATTAAAAATTGAATGAACTGTTAAAAATTGTACAATGATTTACTTATTTGCTAAATAAAACCTACTAGGGTTTTCTGGAAACGGGCCTCCCGGGTAAATTCCAAAGCCAAACAACCTTTGGAAAACCCAATTGCCCCTTCAAAAATTTTTGGTTTACAAAACTTTTCTATAATGGGTCATTTTTTTAATTTGGTTTTTCTTCCCAAATACGGGTATTTATACGGAATTACATGTTAATCCGACTTTCCCCCAAAACAAAAACCAAAATTTTGAAGGTTTTTTTGTCTTCCGCCCCGGTTTCCAAACGAAACCTTAAAAGGGGAAACCCAAAAATTCCCCTTTTTCACAGCCCCTTTAAATTCTGGCTTTTCCAATAAATGGGGTTTCATCAAATTTTCCTTTTCCCAATTTCTGAAACAAAAAACCAAAAAATTAGAAAAAAAAAAAAGCAATTAAGTGAAGGAAATAAAAAAAAGGCTTTAATTTTTAAACTCAGATTTTCAGGGACAAAAGCCCTTTTAAATTAAAAAGTAAATCCCAAAAATATTTTCCCTTTTCTTTGCGTGACAAAAACCCCTTTTTTTCCCTAACTCCTCCAAATTGATTTCTATCTTTGTATTTTCCCACCCCCATTATTTTTCTTTTCCCTTTTTCCCTTTGGGCTGTTTTTTTAAATTTTTTTGTCCCCTCCCCTGTGTCATCCCATCCCCATCTAAAACGAATATGGGTCATCCAAAATTTCTCCATTTTCCCAGAGGCCCCAGGGCCAAACCAAAAAAACAAACCCCCCTTTTTTTAAAAAAAGAAATCCGTCCCCGGGGTTTAAAGCTCCCCGCAAAAAGTTTTTAAAAAACAAAACCCCTTTTTTTAAAAGGGCCCATTTTTTGAGGGTTAAAAGAGTTCCTTTACCCTGTGAAACTTTCTACCTTTTCCAAAAAAGGGGTAACCATTTTTTCCCCTTAAAAAAAGAAAAAAGCTTTTTTGTTATTTCTTAAACCATAAAAATAAAAAATACTTAGTATTATTTAAAATTTCATGAAATATGAACATCAACATTTTATTTTGATACTTTTGGGGGGTGAATAATAAAATGTATTTTTTTAAACCCATTTACAAACAGTTGTTTTTAACTAAAAAATTCACAAAAATGTGAAATTTTATTTTAAATTTGTGCCTCCCCTTTTATTCCCCTTGCAAAAAATCATCCCGTTTAAATAAAAAATTCCCTTGTGGTGAAGGGTTTTTTAAATTTCCCTTTTACCCCTTTTAAACGGAGTCGCTCCATTGGCACGTGCGTTTTGTGCATCAGCATGACGTTCGCATGACAATCCATCTCCCCATGTAATAATTGGATATAGGGTACCGTCAGCTTCATTTTGGGGAACATAGCGGTGTAACATATCTAAAATGTTTATAACTCCTGCTGTTGTAGATGGATTTTCTTGCAGAACACCTATGTTAAACTGAAATTAAAAAAAAAACACACATTTTAAAATATTAGTAACCACTTCAAATTTTGATGTATGTTCTCACTCGCGCGGACGCACACAAACACATACGCTCGAAAATACACATGTTTTTTTATCAATAACAGTATTCAATTTACATTACAGAATAACGCATGTAGAAGCACTATTTCACATAGGAAAAATCCACTTACTATTTCACTTTTTCGTTTACTTTCTTCTATGTATTTATGGTCTTCTTCTGTCACCATTGTTTTGAGATGAGACAAAAGAGGAACGTGGTTCACTAATATCTCTATCACACTATTTATTAATGCGTCCTTTATCTTTAAAATCTCGGCTTCTTCTAGAAAATACTTCTCCAAAGGTACAGCGGTTGCCGGTATAACAGTTTTATCAATAAGGTGGCTGCTTTGTACACGGTTTTTTGCTACATATGCAAGTGCCCAACTTAAATACTTGTTTCCATGGTTGCGAGTCTGATGACGGGCCTTCACTTGCTTCCCAACATTGTCCCAACAAATTGTATAACCTTTAATTTAAACAAAATAACACTTCACTGATATATTTCTATAAAGTTTTGAAAAGCATGAAATAATTGGCTTTATTACACTTCTGAGTCGCTGTTAATGTGATAAAATCAAATATGTATAATATTGATACTGGTACAGAATATGTATGGAGTGCACTCTAAGTGCTGGTACGTATACTGAATCGGAAACTCAAACAAAATGTCTATTTTTCAGTTTGGAGCAGATTTCATACTAAAAAGATTTTTATTTGCAGAACGGTTTACAAATCACAGTAGATTCTATCAGTTACAATAATTAAGCAGAAAATTACCATGAGGGATGTCTTGAATATTTTCAACATATGGAAGTGTTTGGTTCTTCTAAAACACTTTCTTCAGCAATATCTTCCCATTCATCCATAGATTCAGAACTCTCGGAAGAAACTATTGAAGAGAGCTGAGATATGTCCGTATCATCGTCACTTACACTGGAAGCATCTTCTGTTTCCATGGCAGAATTAGATGGGAAAATGTGTTCCTGTACATAGAAAATTGCATAAAATGTGTCACATAGAGGATATTTAATGAGTGCAGTTCAATACTAAATTTATTGAACGAGTTGTATAAAATCATATTATGCGAGCCTCTGGCGAACATAATATTGTTTTATTCAACGAGTTCAATAAATTTAGTATTGAATCTACACGAATATAATATTCAATTTATTACATATATAAAAATAAGAACAGTAAAACTTTTTTTAAAATTTTGTTTAATTTTTTTAAATTTTAAAGCGGGCCCCTAGTTGGGAAAGCTAACATTAGCAAAGCTTTTAACGCTAATTTCTATATTTCGCAAAAAGACGTCACGTCAAAAGTTTTTAATTACCCCTAGTTTTAATATAGGGTTTTTTTTAAAATTTGGGTTAATTACACTCCTGTTTTTGCGGGTTTAAAGTGAAAAAGAAATCCCCCAAATTAACCAAAAGAGGAATTTAATATGATTTATTCATTCATTTTCTTTCAATTAATTTATCACGAACTTCCCGTTATTAAATAATAATTGTAAAATTACTAAAAATGCAAGGAATAACAACACATAATAATAAAGGTTTATTACTATTTCGTTGCATTTACCTGTAATTCTATCTTCCACTGTTTCAGTCCTTTATCAAACGTATCTGCTAACTTATCTAATGTTGACAACAGCAGGTTTTCAGCAACTGATATTCCGATGTGGTAGAAATCACTGAACAGCTGTAATGATAGATATGCAGACAGTAGTAATACACAATTGAATAACATAAGTAGTATAGCAATTAAATTCCAATTTTTAACAAGCATTTGATAGTATTGCGGGCAATACAGTAGTCCCCTACCGGTCCCTCAAAAAGTTCTTTAATTGTCATACACTCCTGTGTATTGCCATTTATAATGAATTTGAGGATGAAGTCTGTATTTGAAAATATCGACCACAAAACATAATAAAATAAGTTTGTCTATATCACAGTAATGTGTTAAGTTTCCATGCTTAGTAAGGAAATTATGTTTATACAACCTTATCATATTATTACGATGTGGGATTTTAAAGTAAATCCTATAAGGAATGAAGAAGTTGGAGTGAAAATACCAGTTTCTCAAAAAAAATCTAAGTTCAAGGGGGACATAATTCTGGAAATAGTCTTGCTAGAGTATTTAACCTTCTCAAAAATGTCGAGTGATAATAAGAAACATATATATGAAGTTTGAAGTAGATACATTAGGAAATAAAGAAGTTATTTAAAAAAAACAACATTTTTTTCCATAAAAAATCTAAGTTCAAGGGAGGTAATATTGATATTTTTTGTGTGTGCTAGAGTTATAAACCTTGTCACATATGATGTGGTTGATGACCAGGAACTTATATTTAAAGTTTGAAGTAAACACCTTAAGAAATAAAGAACATATAGTGAAAAAGCTGAAAAATTTAAATCAGAAATCTTGAAATTCAGGCTATTTGTTGCCATAGCAACCAGAATTTTCAACATAGGAAGAAAAGAAAAAGATGTGCATAATCTCCAGACTGCCATCTACCCATATTTCAAGTTTCATAAAAATATTTTCAGTACTTTTTGAGTTATCACTGGATCCAGTTTATGTGTTAAATTTGCCATATTTTCAGACTATTTGTTGCCATAGCAACCAGAATTTTAAACATAGGAAGAAAAAAAAAAGACGTGCATAATCTCCATACTGCCATCTATCCATATATCAAGTTTCATAAAAATATTTTCAGTACTTTTTGCGTTATCGCGGGATCCAGTTTTGTGGACGGACGGACTGACGGACTGACAGACTGACAGACAGACAGACAGACGGACAGACAGACGGACAGACAGACAGACGGACGGAGGGTAAACCTAAAGTCCCCTCCGGTTAAACCGGTAGGGGACTAATAAAATATGATATAGATAAATGACAATGAACTAACGGATCTCTTACAGCCGGCTCTCCACATCTGAATTGCATTCATTTTCTGGAACATATTTGCCCTGTGAGGTTTGATCTGAGCTACGATCTGACAAATCAATGAATCAATAACTGGTTTAAAAGATATCTCGCTACTCTTGCCTTTAACGAGCCTTCCTCTGAAAAATGTATTATGTTGTTAAGGCCTGTTTTAATACTTTTTATTATGATTAAATCATTAAAGAACGAAAACGCATATAGTATTTTGATATGCCTAAATATTCTTACAAAAGAAAGAGCGTATTATAACATGAATAAAATTACTCTCAAAATTATGTAATTTTGTAAATTTTACATGTCATTTTAAGAAAGTTATGTCATTTTGTAAATATTACATGTCATTTTAAGGTATGACAATCCTTATGTATTACCTCCTGCTTTGAAGAGCATTAAATTGTGCTAAAATTCCGGTTAACGAAACTTAGGGACGTAGGTTCAAACCCCAGAAGGGTCAACTTTTTTTCTTTAAACATTATGTATGTACCTGTAATATGCCTTTGTTGAACTAAAAACATGTTTAACTTTTAAATTAATATAATACTACATGATATTTTTGAAGTCTAATAAAGTAAAAACTAGACGGTAAAATTATTTAATATTTTTACAAATATAGCGCAAGTTAGGTGGTCATACATTAAGCAATCAAATAGTTACCTCATTAGTGTGTCTTCGTTTCCTGGGTAGGTGCAGGCTCCAACTAAAACATTGAACAATATTGGTGCATGTAACTTGACCAACTGAATTAAGTCATCCCACCTCAAATTACGAAAATTTTCAAAGCTAGCCTTCTTCGTAATTTGAAAATCTTGTTTTAGGAGACACAGCACTTCTTTTCTAACATGACGTACCAACAAACTGATTAAATCACGTTTTGCCGCCTTTGATCGTTTTATAAACCATCGAAACCCTGCCTTGTAATGGTAGTTGATTATATATTTGGATCCAGTAGACAGTGTATATTTCTGAACCTACAACATGCACACAATCATATTTACGTTTTATATGAGAATAACAATTTATAACATTGTGATTGTTATAAGTAAACATTAAACTGTGACACTATTTCATTATTACAGCTGAAAACGCTCTCGATAATCTATGTAAACACTATATTTGCTTTTAAGTTATTTATTACTGTATAGTTTTTTTTATATATATATCTGTTTATTTATGTATCTGTATAATGTAGTCTCAATTTTTCGACGGCAAGACAGACCGATTTTATAATCTGATATTTCATAGATGTCTGTCTTCCATCGTATATATAAAAAAAGCCCTAAAGCGCACAATTTGTTGGGCTACTGTATATAGTGTATAATGTTGACAGGGAAATGAACCATTTAAATAAAAAAAAAAATGTATGCCCTATCACATCTCATAAATGAATTTGTTTTCATTATAACGTTTTCACATTTAAAATAAATTAAGAAAAGTTTATCTAAACAACGAGCTAACATGCATGACTGTCACCTCTACGGAAAAATATCGCTGTAGTGCCGTAAAAACATGTGTATAAATTTTAATCGACAGAAATTTGAACTCATTAACCTACCCTTCCCTTTAAAGGTGTAGATGTGAAAATCGTGCTTTTGAATTTTTTTCTGTGGAGTAAAGGTTGCTTTCTTTTTCCGTTTTGTAGATACATAAGTTCCAGGCAATGTCTTGTCAAAAAGTTTCTGTTTAGATGATTCTCCTATACTTGCAGACATTAACAGTTTCTCGCACTCTAAGCACAAAAATCTTTCATCACGTTTTCCTTTTGGCGTAATTGTACTCCCTAATATGTCCTGTATTACTTCTTCGCTATGTTCAAGTGTCAGTAATGGTTTTCTTCCATAACTCTTCTTGTAGACCTTAAACTTCTCACCACAATTTGAGCATTCCATTTTAACACATGCTTTAATAAATGATTACTAGCATCTCTCATTTATTTTAAGATTCCATTTCCCAACATACAATGCACGCTGTATATATAGATCATCAACTGTACAATTATGGAACCGGTCAATATAGACAACGACCAAACAGATGCGACGCGGCATTATCTTTGATCATTTGACCAGGCCTCCGGGGCAGAATAATATTTGGCACCAAGATTGACATGTTTATATAAAGTTCGGCTCAGTTACGTAAAATAAAGAGAACGCTTTTTTTCGAAATGGATGATAATGTGTTACAAAAAGTAAAAGTAGAGTTTGGGTTTAACTTCGATCTGAAAAAAGAGCAGTTAGAAGTTATTGAATCAATAATAAAAAAGAAAGACGTGTCTGCAATTCTACCAACGGGCTTTGGGAAGAGTTTATGCTACATTATACCACCGTTGTACTTAGACGCTGTAAGTATTATGTTGATTATTCTTTATATAATTTTACGATACATGTATATTTTAAAGCAGCACGCCTCCAGATTCATGCTTATTTTCAATATAAGTTTGATTTCCTTTAAAAATAATTTGGGGGCTCATCTAGATGCATGAGCTTTTAAGAATAGGCAATAACTTTAACACGTTTCTATAAATAAACTTGATTATATCGAAAGATTTCTACTTCGACAAAAATCTGAACGACGTTTTAAAAAGAATAGAATTATTTGTAGAAAATAAATTTTATACACTTAATATAAATTTAAAAATAAATAACTCAGTAAAAGTGATGAAGGTAAAAGATAAATGAATATTTATTCTTATGTTTAACTGATAAAAAATGTGGTTTATCTTCAAGGTTGAAGCAGGCATCAGGCACATCGCTTTGGTGATATCCCCTTTATTGAGCCTTATAGAAGACCAGAGAAGAGAGCTTGAGAATCATAATATTTCATCTTTGGGTGTTACTCATGAAACATTCACAGATTTGGATGGTATTTAAATTTAGTCGCAAAGTTTGATTATATAGAGTTATGAGTCTAACAATAAAACTCATCATAACTTTTGAAATATAAATGAAAAGCTGTGCGAGAAATCAATATCATTTTCAATAATTCAATTATTTATATCATAATTAATTCTCTTTCCTTCATGTAATATACATTTTACTTAAATTATGAAAGTCATTTGTTTTTGTTTTTTGTTGTTCGTAGATTTATGTAAGGCAGACGCATCGATAGTTTTCACTACACCTGAAGCTCTTCAAAATAAAAATTGGAGAAAAATATTGTTGGATGAAAACTTCAAGAAAAGATTGTGTCTTATAGCTTGTGATGAGGCTCACTGCATATCTGACTGGTAAGTTACATGTATTATTTGTTGAAATGTCCGCATGTTTATTAGAATATAAAAACAAAACAATACAAAATGAGTCATGATTTGGCTATTTTTGATATTTTAGTCATCAATGCGCACATGTTTCACGTGCGGCCTTATTAAATAGACAACATGTGCGCAGGTAGAAGTTTACATGTGTTCATTCCTGAAATGATCTACTTCTCATGTTCAAACAAAAATGCTAAAACGTACGCGTGTAATTCTAACAGGCACACGTGTAAAAAATGCGTGTGATATCCCATTTATGCCACCGAAAATACAAGCATAAAATATGTTTAATAAAACAGACATAAAAAAGACCACCCCCCCCCCCCCACACACACACATACACACAGCCTTCAGATATATCCTGTGTTTGATGAAGTATCTATCCTGTTTGATAAACTGAAACATATTTCAGGGGTGAAGACTTTAGACCCGAATTTAGGGAAATATCTTCAATTAGGAGCTTTATAGATGCCCCGTTTATAGCCTTGACAGCTACAGCTACAGACAAAGTACAGGAAGATATATTCAGATACCTTTTGTTCGACGAAGACCTCACTGTTTCAGTGGCTGTTATACCAGACAGGTATTTATGCTAAAAAGCAAATGAACGACTTAAATGTTTATTATTTATATATAATTGATTGTGCCCTTCCGTTGTAAAATTAGAATACCTAAAGGTCAATTGTTACAATAAAGTTTTTATACCAAAAAAATAAATAAATAAATCAATAATAAATATAACAATAATGGTCATTTATTCTCTTTTATTAGGCCAAATATCTTTCTTCAAGTAAATGAAAATTGCACAAGAGACTTTCAGTCCGAGCTAGAATGGTATTTGAAATATCTCCTGGAAACCGACGAATGGAAGAAAACAATCGTTTTCTGCAGGTATGCCATTTTGAGCAGAAATCAAGTCTTTTATTGAAAATCTTATTGATTGGTTTATTTCATGTAGATTTTTTTTATCGAAGCATGGTGTAACTGACTGAAAAAAAATATTTATAAAATTTTCGTTTTTCTCAAGAAATTAACGAAAGCAATATAACACATTTAAAACTAAAGTTGAGATTTTATTTCACATAATTTTATGAAATTCAGGTCTTATTCACAAGTGTTTGAGGTATGGGCTTGGCTGGTGGACGCTCTTGGAGATCGTGTTTTTACTCAACACAAGATATCTGCAAGGAGTAGAAAAGTCGAAATGTATCATAGTTCAACAGACGCAGACACCAAAAGGTGGATAATGGAGGACTTTACGAAATGTGACAGTACGATCAAAGTGCTAGTGTGCACTATAGCCTTTGGCATGGGCGTCAGCATTTCTGATACAGAAATAGTAATTCACTGGGGAGCCCCGAAGAGCATACTTGCTTACTGGCAAAAAATTGGAAGAAGTGGAAGAAGTGGCCAGTATTCATATGCCATTATGTATCCGTACAAACATTCACTGATTAGTAATATGGCAACAGAGGAAATAAAAACCTTGTCTAAATCAAGCGAATGCCTAAGGAAATACGCTTTGACAAAATTAGTCACAAAAAAGATGAAAGGGGAACTCCCATCCAGTGAAAACTGTGTAACAAACAATTGCCAAATCTGTGCTTGTGCAGCTTGTAGTTGCTGTTCCTTTTGCTACAAACTTTGCCAGTGCAAAGGAAAGCTAGATGCTTGGTCAAAATTGTTGTTGTAGGAGAATGTGAAACATTAAAGTTAAATATCGCTGGATATTCAGTTTTATGTATATTTCCCCTATATTCAATCGACGATATCATCAACGCTGAATGAAATTTTGTACGTAAATAGATATTAGGCCAAATTTTAGAAATATACGTAGATCTACATGTATTTCTAATCAATAAATTAAATAATTTATTTTAAAAATATTTTTTTCTAATGGATTAATCGCGTCTATATCAATTAACTGATTATCGTTTGATTTTATCAGTACATCAAGTATTTCCTCATTTTAATATTAATAATAACGAATATAAAGCCATGACAGGTAGTTCACGATACCCGTGTTACACCGTGTCATTTTTGAGGAAATGTTTACCAATGCACCGGTTACGTCATTCCCTCTATTTCCAATATGTCCGCTTGTGTATATTTTCACCGATTTGAAAAAATAAAATGGAATATTGTGTTTTAAGTTCAACTTTGAAGAACGATAATTTGGATTTTAATATAAAAAACAGTGCTCTTTCAGGTAATGTAGACCGTTTCTTCTAAACTTATTTAGTTTTCGCTCCCAACAACTTCTAATTGGGAAGCGTCCGTGCATAAAAATGCAGTTCGTGGTTGGACTTGGAAAAAAGACAGCGCCCGTCCAAAATTATCTCGGTGTCTCTTTGACAAGTCTAATTAGTTGGACTACCTGAAATCATATCAATGCTGTATACCAAACATATAGAGGCTGTAATAAGTAGTGGCTGAGAAAATTGTTACGAAAAATTCGTACAATTGACCATTATTATGAATTTAACTAAGTCAGTAAATATGAAATGGATGAGCGACAGACCTTAAATCGAATCCCATGGTATGGGACAATGAGTTAATGTTGTATACTAAATATCATGAGGCTCTGATAAGTAGTTGCTGAGAAAACTGTTAAGAAAAATCGCCCAACCAATTCGCCTGCCTGCCCGGAATAAAGTCTCAATGCATGATGGTAAACAGTATTTTTTTTCATATAGTTATGTAAATTTTTTTTCGAAAACCAGTATTATAGTTGTAACAGATATCCCATTAGTGTTTGAATATTAAAATATTTTTGATAGTGTTTACTCAGGGGTATCATGTTGGCCCAAGCATCTGTGGTTTATCATATTAGAACACCTTTTTAAAAAAAAAAAAACAACAACAAACAGCATGCAAGGACCTCAGGAAGGTCAGAATTTCGTGTGGCAGCCTGTTTGACCAAAATTTTCATGAGTCAATTCAGTTTTTTCTTCTCTTATTTTTCTACATGAACCATTTTCATGTTTCAAAAATGAATTCAAAAATTATTGTTTTGAAAGTCGTTTTGAGAAGATTTTCAAGTTTAAATTGATTATATTGTGAGGTAAGGTTATTTTAAAATTACGCATTTTTTTTGCTTAGTTAACAATATGATAAAGATAATTAAGTATTACTAGCACCATGGATAATTACCATAATTATTGTTCCATTTTCACTTACATTTATTGAGGTCAATAACACATGTGTACATAATTTTATAAATCATAACACGGACGTCGGGAGGGGATATTTACATAAATACTGCATGTCATGCCTTAATACTTCACAAATAGTTAACAAAATACCTGTTTCAACAAAGCACACAGATAATTGTATTCATCTTCACTTCTTTGTTATGAAATACGAGTTTATGTTACAAAATTTCTCAATTTTCTGGCGGACGTTTCGTCATATTATGATACTTCCGGTTTAGTTCTATTTATAATCTCAACTCGAGGTCAGATTGATACAGACGTTTTCTGAGGATGGACTGATTGGTATGCATTATTTACTGATTTGAATCGTATGTTTGTTCACAGAATGAAATATTATGACATAATTCGTTCGTCAGTAAGAGCTGTGTACACGATGTTGAAATATATGATTTTTCCCGCAAACCGGAAGGATACAAAAAGTAATATCCGTTCTGTAAATTTAACTTTTATCTTAATTTAACTAATTTTTGTGGAAAAAAACAACATTTTTTGTTCACTTTCGTTTCTTTGTGCAATATCTTACACAATAAAATGTGCAAGTCATTGTCAAGAACCGAAATATTTTACAATGTATTTCGGAAATGACACAGTCTTCCTTTCTGATGGTGTTACGAAATTAATGGAAGAATCCATTATTGAATGGGGAAATCAGTTTCACTGTAGCTCTCAAATTTGTGCTATTCTGATTAACTCTTTTTTGAATTAACATTCACATTCAACAAACTTTTCATCTTTCTTATGCTTTAACAGAAAAATCTTCATAACAATGTCTGTTGAGACAAAAAATACCAGATACACTATCTCAATTTATCCCTACAAAGAAAGTTTATATAACCTTGCAATATAAACCCCTTTAACTCCCAAAACAGAGACCAATTTTCAACTCTAAACCATAATTTGAATATACATTGTAGAAACTAACAAGCTAATGACTTGTGAGAAATATCTAAGCTCTAGCCCTTTCCATTTTGAAGTATAAGAACTTTTAAGTTTTTTCTTTTAGTTGCCATAACAACCAGAGTTTAGCATGGAATGGCATTCTTTGAACAATCTTGATAGAGCTTCATACAAAGAGTATTCCTGCCAAGTTTCATTAATATTGGCCAGGTGGTATTGTAGAAGATGTCGTTTGAATAAAATGTGGACGGAAGCCGGACGACGGACACATTTGGTTGGCAATCCTAAAAACTTAAAATATCTTCTTTTAAAGAACTCAAAGAGCTAGAGCTAAGATATTTAGCAAAAAACATGTTCAAATGGGTGTCTACCAAGTTTGTTCAAATAAAAGCCCTGGGGACAATATTGGCCTCCCCCCGGGGGTCATTGATTTTCCTTATATTTGTATATCAAAAACTTAAAAAATCTTCTTTGAAAAAACCCACATAGCTAGAGTTTAGATATTAAGCATGAAACATCTTCTAGTAAGTGTTTACAAAGTTTGTTCAAATAAAAGCCCTTGGGTCAAAATTGGCCCCGCCCCGGGGGTCATTGATTTTCCTTATATGTGTATAGCAAAAACTTAAAAATCTTCTTTGATAAAACACAAATAGCTACAGTTTAAATATTAAGCACGAAACACCTTCTAGTAAATGTCTAGAAAGTTTGTTCAAATAAAAGCCCTGTGGTCAAAACTGGCCCTGCCCCAGGGGTATCATTGTTTTTAACTATATGTGTATAGTAAAAACTTAAAAAATCTTCTTTTAAAAGCCCAATGAGCTAGAGCTTAGATGTTAAGCATGAAACATCTTCTTATAGGTATCTACCAAGTTTGTTCAAATAAAAGCCCTTGGGTTAAAATTGGCCCTGCCGGGGGGATGGGCCATTGTTTTTCATTATATGTGTAGTAAAAACTTAACATCATGAAACATCTTCTAATGGGTGTCTTCCAAGTTTGTTCAAATAAAAGCCCTGGGGTTTAAACTGGCCTCGCTCCGGGTGCCTATATACAGGTGAGCGACCTCAGGGCCATCATGGCCCTCTTGTTGACTCTTGTCATCAATTTTGGTCAGCATGCTTGTCTAAGTAATTGCTCGGATGAGTTCGAAGGGTCAGGTGAGCGATCCAGGGCCATCATGGCCCTGTTGTACCAATGATACAGTGGCTCCCAATAATCCATTTTCGATAAGTTCTGTCCTAGAGATAAGATTTTAGTTTTTCATCTGTTCATGAACTACTATACCATGCATCCTTTTTTTAAAATGTTTAATAGATAAATGCTTGTGATTGTAAAGATTGTTTAGAAATACTATTTATATGTAATACATATATTTATGTAAATTTGTGTTTTTGTATTTCTTTGATCCTGTTATTGAAACAACTGAAGACGCTGTTTAATTAATTATCTGTTGTTTTTTTTTCTCTTTTAAAAGTAAGTGCCTCTTTTTTTGACATGATGTGCAAATACTACTGTTTTAAGTAACTTGGCTATTATATTTGCACTAGAATTAGTGTCTTGAGGGATGAAAATGAGAAGTTATTGAAGGGGTTATTACGTTCTTAGGATTACCAATGGATTGAAGATACAATGGGAAGTAACTTTATGCAATGAAAATAAGTAAACACAGAATAACCTCCCCTTTGAATTGCAAATGGAATGGTGGTTTTAAAGGGAGGTAAATCTAGGTACAAAATTGTCATACCTTTCTTTAAAGTAGCAAACGGCGTATAAATCATGCTAATTTTCATGAAAATTTTAAAAATGTATTTAAAAGTAAAATACTGTGAGGTGAAGAAAGAAAGTAATTTACAAATTACAAACGGCACCTACAACCCATGTAAATAACCAAGAAGAGGTCAAAATATACATATTAAATACCTCTTACTGTGTTTGTAACACAGTAGAATTATAGTGATTGATACTGCCAAACTTGATGAATAATACAGACAAAATTTAGCAGTACATGTTGAAAGGTTTTCTATATTTAGCTCTGTTGACCCCTAAAAGGGGCCAATTGAAATGGCATGGGCAAATATAAGTGTGACTGTCACAAGGATGCTACAAACCAAATTTGAGGTAAATCTGCCAGTCAGTTTCAGAGATGATTGTTGACGCAGACGACGGACGCCGGAGTATTTCCATTCGATACTAATAACTCACCCTGAACCTTCGGTTAAGACACAACGCCAAAGCAACATTAATGTGTTTTATTTACTTTAATAATTATATATGTAATTATTAGCTCACCAGAGCCGAAGGCTCAGGGTGAGCTATTAGTATCAAAGGGGGATGCTTCGGCGTCCGTCGTCATGAATCAACAATCGTCTTCTCTGAAACTACTAAGCAGATTTACTTCAAAGTTGGTCTGTAGCATCCTTGTGGCAGTCACACTTGAATTTACTCATGTCACTCCAATTGGCCTCTTTTAGGGGTCAGCAGAGCTAAAAATAGAAAAACCTTTCAACATCTTCTTCTACATAACTAATTGATGGATGTTCACCAAACTTTGTCTGTAGCATCCTTGGGTAGTCTTTTATCAAGTTTGCTCATATTAATTTGATTGGCCCCTTTTAGGGGTCTCTAGGGCTAAAAATAGAGAAAAAAAAACCTTTACACATCTTCTTCTACAGAACTAATTGATGGATGATCACCAAACTTTGTCTGTAGCATTCTTGGGTAATCTTTTATCAAGTTTGCTCATATTAATTTGATTGGCCCCTTTTAGGGGTCTCTAGGGCTAAAATAGAAAAACCTTTAAACATCTTCTTCTACAGAACTAATGGATGGATGATCACCAAACTTTGTTTGTAGCATTCTTGGGTAGTCTTTTATCAAGTTTGCTCATATGAATTTGATTGGCCCCTTTTAGGGGCCGCTAAAGCAAAAAATAGAAAAACTTTTAAACGTCTATTTCTAGAGAACTAATTGATGGAAGATCACCAAACATTGTCTGTAGCATTCTTAGGTAGTCTTTTATCAAGTTTGCTAATAATATTTTGATTGACCACTTTTAAGGGTCTCTAGGGCTAAAAATAGAAAAACCTTTAATCATATTCTCCTAAAGAACTAATTGATGGATGATCACCACACTTTGTCTGTAGCATGCTTGGGTAGTGTTTTATCAAGTTAACTCATATTAATTTGATTGGCCCCTTTTAGGGGCCGCTAAAGCTAAAAATAGAAATACTGTTAAATGACTGTCTATTTCTAGAGAACTAATTGATGGATGATTACCAAACTTTGTCTGTAGCATTCTTTGGTAGTCTTTTATTAAGTTTGCTAATATTATTTTGATTGGCCCCTTTTAGGGGTCTCTAGGGCTAAAAATAGAATTTTTTTTTAACATTTTCTCCTACAGAACTAATTGTTGGATGATCACCAAACTTTGTTGGTAGCATTCTCGGGTAGTGTTTTATCAAGTTTGCTCATATTAATTTAGTGGCCACTAAAGCTAAAAATACCTTTAAATGTCTATTTCTACGGAACTAATTGATGGATGATACCAAACTTTGTCTGTAAAGGGGATTTTTTTAGGGAGTCTTTTTTTTAATTTTTCAAATGAATTTAAAAAGCCCTTTTTAGGGGGTCCCCTTTAGCTAAAAATAAGAAAACCTTTTGATTTTAAAATATTTTTTTCCCACAGAACTTTAAATTATTTGGGTTTATCACCCCAAAAATTTGTCTGTTTGCATTTTCCCTTTGGGACTCTGTTTTTTAAGTTTGCTTAATTTAATTTGATTAGCCCTTTTAGGGGCCCCTAAAAAGGCCCAAAAAATTTTGAAAAAAAAATTCAACATCATTTTCCCACTGAAAAAATTATGCCCCCCCGGGAAAAAGAGGGGGGTTTTTGTTTTTCCCAATGTCGGGCCCGTCTGTTTGGTCTGCCGTTTGGTAACCAAATTTGGGTTTTCCCCTGATTTTTCTTGAAAAAAATATTTATTCCCCAAAGTCTTTATATTTCACATAGTGATTGGTCATAACTAGTAGATGACCCTATTGATTTTGGGGTCACTAGGTCAAAGGTCAAGGTCACAGGGACCTTAAATGTCAAAATGGTTTCCGCTGATTATCTAAAAAAGTATGTATCACAAAGTCTTCATATTTCACACAGTGATTGGTCATAACTAGTAGATGACCCCTATTGATTTTGGGGTTACTAGGTCAAAGGTCAAGGTCACAGGGACCTTAAATGTCAAAATGGTTTCCTCTGATTATCTTGAAAAGTATGTATCACAAAAGTCTTCATACTTCACACAGTGATTGGTCATAACTAGTAGATGACCCCTATTGATTTTGGGGTCAATAGGTCAAGGTCACAGGGGCCTTAAATGTCAAAATGGTTTCCGCTGATTATCTTGAAAAGTATTCATCACAAAGTCTTCATATTGCACATAGTGATTGGTCATCACTAGTAGATGACTCCTATTGATTTTGGGGTTACTAGGTCAAAGGTCAAGGTCACAGGGGCCTTGAATGTCAAAATGATTTCCGCTGATTATCTTGAAACGTATTTATCACAAATTTAAGTCGTTATATTTCACAAAGTGATTGGTCATAACTAGTAGATGACCCCTATTGATTTTGGGGTCACTAGGTCAAAGGTCAAGGTCACAGGGCCTTAAATGTCAAAATGGTTTCCGCTGATTATCTTGAAAAGTATGTATCACAAAGTTTTCATATTTCACATAGTGATTGGTCATCACTAGTAGATGACCCCTATTGATTTTGGGGTCACTAGGTCAAAGGTCAAGGTCACAGGGACCTTAAAATGTGAAAATGGTTTCCGCTGATTATCTTGAAAAGTATTCATCACAAAGTCTTCATATTTTACATAGTGATTGGTCATAACTAGTAGATGACCCCTATTGATTTTGGGGTCACTAGGTCAAAGGTCAAGGTCACAGGGGCCTTAAATGTCAAAAGGGTTTCCGCTGATTATCTTGAAAAGTATTCATCACAAAGTCTTCATATCTCCTAGTTATTGGTCATAAGTATTAGATGACCTCTATTGATTTAGGGGTCATTAGGTCAAAGGTCAATGTCACATGGGCCTTAAATGTCAAATTGGTTTCCGTTGATTTTTCCATAATTGAACACTTCCATGTACCCATTTTTGGCAAGTTTCTTTAATAAAAGTACCAATTATGTGAGTCAATGGCTAGAAAGGGGGGTATATGTGTCGTTCGACATTCTTGTTGATAGATGATCACCAAACTTTGTAGCATTCTTAGGTAGTCTTTTATCAAGTTTGCTAAGGCTTAAATGCCCCAGGTCATGGCATTTCTTCAAATTATTGTTTAAAACATATTCTTTGCTCAAATTTAGAATGTATTGACATTCCAACACTGAAGAGCAGTTGTTTCTGGTGAGCGACTCAGGGCCATCATGGCCCTCTTGTATGATATTTGGTTTTGATGAAATTCTACAACTCTCAACATTTCATGTTTATGTGTCACTAATGGCTATAGTTTCCAGTCTAAGACATGTGTGAAGTATCGTGAAAGTTTGGGAGTCATTTACTCTTGTAATGTTTTTCCTTCGTTTACTATATAATGTGACTTTCAATTTTAGACATTTTGCAGTCTCTTGACTTCCAATTTTCGGAACTTTATAAAGTCACTGATATACATTTAAAAAAAATTTTTTTATATGTAAGTGTAACAAATGTGTATTTGATCATAAGTTCAGACCATATTATGCAATATTAAGTTTCTTCTAGTAAAACATACACATTTATATGTGATTGTAATATGTTTAATCACAAGTCCAGTTTGTATTGTGAATTAATAAGTTTCTTCAGGTTAAACTTTAATGCAATTTATCTTATTATTTATTTCTTAGTGTTTAAAGGCTATATGCATGTAACATAATTAATTCTATTAAGGAATTGTTAGATAAAATGTGAACCTTAAACTAAAATATAACATGACTTTAAGAGACTGTTATATGTCATCGATAAATGTCACCATTGACCTATATTTATTATAAAATGATTGATTGTATACCATGACACTCATGGGTTTGTAACCTTCTGTGAATAAAGATTATCATTTTACATTTGATAGAAGAGAATGATAATGCGAGTTTGAATAAACACCCATTTCCACTACTTCCATAATCTGCAGATAAGGTTGAAATATACACCGGAATTGAACGTCTTCATGTTTTTGTAGGTATTAAAAATACACTTATGCAATACAAAAACATAGCCTGCAAAATGACATATAACTTTTTTAATAAGATTTCTCTTTGGGTATAAAATTGGTTTGAAAAGACATTGAATTGTTATAAAGTATTTGGAAAATCATAGTACACGTAATCCATTGTCAGAGTTTTATGTGTCAGTTAAACAGGCGAAAGAAAAGTGTTAAGTAATGTGAGACATACATAAGGCATAGAAAAATATTTTCTAAAATGTAAAAAAGTATCCTGAATAATGTCAAAAAGAAATTGAAAAAATACGAAATTAATTGAACAATCAAATTGGTCTCTTCTTTCACTTTATCTTTTCCGCGACCGCCAACTTGAAGGCTATATTCTTCGTTTGACCAGTAACACAATGCGAATTGAAACATCCAGTCTGCGGTGCATATAAAAAACACAAGTCGCATAATGAATCCACTGGCGAACGTCATTTTGAATTCGTCTCCCTGAAAGAAATGAAAACTGTGTAATCTAAAACAGGACTCATTTATTCAGTCTATTTATAACGGAATGCTTATTCAAATGTACTTGCATGTTTAATGTTGTAATTTAGGTTAACCGCAATCGATCCTTGTTATATTTGGTTCGAAGTTTTAAAAAAAAAGAATGAAATCTGTGTTTAAAAATAATAATGAAGGGCTTTAGACAAAGCTACTTAAACAAATCCATTATGCAAACAAACAAGAGGGCCATGATGGCCCTGAGTCGCTCATCAGAAACAACTGCTTTTCAGTGTTGGAATGTCAATATATTCTAATATTAAATTTGAGCATAGAATATGTTTAAACAATAATTTGAAGAAATGCCATAAACTGGGGTATTTAAGCTTTAGCTTAAACGGGGCTAATCAAATTAATATGAGCAATCTTGATAAAAGACTACCTAAGAATGCTACAAAGTTTGGTGATCATCTATCAATTTCTTCAGTAGGAAATGATGTTCGAAGATTTTTTCTATTTTTAGATGAAAAGGCCCCTAAAAGGGGCTTATCAAATTAATATAAGCAAACTTGATAAAAGAGTACCCAAGAATGCTACAGACAAAGTTTGTT
The DNA here is from genome assembly GCF_026571515.1 of Ruditapes philippinarum. Taxonomy (NCBI): domain Eukaryota; kingdom Metazoa; phylum Mollusca; class Bivalvia; order Venerida; family Veneridae; genus Ruditapes; species Ruditapes philippinarum. Next base: position 288,285 of record NW_026853468.1, read on the forward strand.
GATCATCCATCAATTGGTTCTGAAGTAGAAGAAGGTGTTTAAAGGTTTTTTTCTATTTTTAGCTTTACCGGTCCCTAAAAGGGGCCAATCAAAATGAGGAAACTTGATAAAAGACTACGTAACAGTGCTTCAGACAAAGTTTGGTGATCATCCATCCATTAGTTCTGTAGAAATAGACATTTAAAAGTATTTCTATTTTTAGCTTAAGCAGCTCCTACAAGGGGCCAATCAAATTAATATGAGCAAACTTGATAAAACACTACCCAAGAATGCTACAGACAAAGTTTGGGGATCACCCATCAATTAGTTCTTTAGGAGAATATGTTTAAAGGTTTTTCTATTTTTAGCCCTAGAGACCCCTAACAGGGGCCAATCAAATTCATATGAGCAAACTTGATAAAAGACTACCTAAGAATGCTACAGACAAAATTTGGTGATCATCCATCAATTGGTTCTGAAGTAGAAGAAGATGTTTAAAGGTTTTTATATTTTTAGCTTTAGCGGCCCCTGACAGGGGCCAATCAAAATGATATAAGCTTACTTGATAAAAGACTACCAAACGATGCTTCAGACAAAGTTTGGTGATCATTCATCCATTAGTTCTGTAGAAATAGACATTTAAAATTATTTCTATTTTTAGCTTAAGCAGCCCCTATAAGGGGCCAATCAAATTCATATGAGCAAACTTGATAAAAGACTACCCAAGAATGCTACAGACAAAGTTTGGTGATCATTCATCAATAAGTTCTCTAGAAATAAACATTTAATGGTATTTCTATTTTTAACTATAGAGAACCCTAAAAGATGCTAATCAAATTAATATTAGCAAACTTGATAAAAGACTACCCACAAATGCTTCAGACAAATTTTGGCGATCTTCCATCAATTAGTTCTGTAGAAATAGACATTTAAAGGTATTTCTATTTTTAGCTTTAGCGGCCCCTAAAAGAGGCCAATCAAATTAATATGAGCAAACTTGATAAAACACTACCCAAGAATGCTTCAAACAAAGTTTGGTGATATTCCATCAATTAGTTTTGTAGAAATAAACGTTTAAAGGTTTTTCTATTTTTAGCTTTAGCGGCCCCTAAAAGGAGCCAATCAAATTCATATGAGCAAACTTGATAAAAGACTACCCAAGAATGCTACAGACAACGTTTGGTGATCATCCATCAATTAGTTTTGTAGAAGAAGATGTTTTAAGGTTTTTTTTTCTATTTTTAGCCCAAGAGACCCCTAAAAGGGGCCAATCAAATTAATATGAGGAAACTTGATAAAAGACTAAACAAGAATGCTACAGACAAAGTTTGGTTATCATCCATCCATTAGCCGTTCTGTAGAAGATGTTTAAAGGTTTTTTTCTATTTTTAGCTCTGCTGACCCCTAAAAGGGGCCAATTGGAATGACATGAGCATATTCAAGTGTGACTGTCACAAGGATGCTACAGACCAAATTTGAAGTAAATCTGCTTAGTAGTTTCAGAGAAGAAGACGATTGTTGACGCATTACGACGGACGACGGACGCCGGAGCATCCCCCTTTGATACTAATAGCTCACCCTGAGCCATCGGCTCTGGTGATCTAACAAAAACTTTAGAAAATAAAACTTATATGACATCAACATTAGTGAGTTTTTTAATTACAACGTAAGCTTAATCTAGTATAGACTTCATTTAAAGCACACATTTATCTACAAACTATTCATTTTTTAGAAGAATTGAATGTCACACATACGGTTATTAAATCCAGAATATAGAAATTCTATTGTATTAAGTTCGTCCTCTAAATTGCTTCCCCATATCGAAAGTTATTTGGAAAAAAACCCGACGCTATAAATAGAACGAGAAGCTATGCAACTGATGTATACATAACTTACATAGTGAGTATAATTTCAAAACATCGCAACTTTTCGGCCCTTTCCGTCAGTCTTCAAATACGGACCTCGAACACAATAGTATGGTTGCGGTATTTCGGTATAACCAAAAGTAATTTAATGCTATATATATCAAGTAAAAGTCCACCTCAAATAAGAATTCATACAATACTTATTTATATATTTACTATTATGGTTGTTGAAACCGAAAGTACAAAATGCCAATCTGTTGACATTTAGTCGGATTAGTTTAAAATTTACATCAGTGGGAATATTTGAATTAAAAATGGTTGTCAGACATTATTTTCCGAAACAGACTTCATTCTCCTTTGGGTGGCAAATATATACATAAGTTTTACATTATCGCAGATTACACTCTCTGTCCAAGTAATGATTAAATGTTTCACTATGCAGAGAGGGAAATTTATTTTTTAAATATGTGTTAAATGATGCGGATTTAACTGATTTAAAACATGCGAGATGTTCATCATCTGAATAAAATAATGTTGAATGTGTAGTATTTTGACTTCCATACAAAATACTAATCCACTCTATAACTGTACTAATTATCGATTCGCAAAAGATGGCTCAGCAATATGACAAAATTAATGGATATGTTATGAAAACTGAAACAAAACACCAAAAAGATAAAAGGCTTAAAAAAACAAGCAATTATCATAGTATTGCAAGCAATCCATAAGTCCCCTACCGGTTAGAACCCCATCAACATTTTGAAGGGCCAATGGCCATTCACTAATGTTTCAATTTTTCTATATTTTAAGTAAATTTGTTGGAAAAGTTCTTTAAAAGTGATCACAGGAAACAGTTTTTATGAACAGACAGACAGACGGACTGAAGGACACTCTAAAGTTAATATTTGAAACATCCCTGTTACCAAAATATAACATTTTTAAAAGCAAAATGCTTAAAGAGGAGATAACTCTTGAATTAAAGATGCAATTTCATAAAAAAAATTCAGCTCTTTTTGACTTATCACAAACAATGTTATATTTGCCATGTTTTAAGCCTATTTGTTGCCAAGGCAACCAATATTTTTTCACAATAGGGAGAACAGATAAGACATGCATAATCTCAAGACTGCCATCTACCCATATATCAAGTTTCATAAAAATATTTCCAGTACTTTTTGAGTTATCACTGGATTCAGTGTAAGTGTAAAATTTGCCATATTTTCAGTCTATGTGTTGCCATAGCAACCAGAATTTTCAGCATAGGAAGAAAAGAAAAAAACGTGCATAATCTCCAGACTGCCATCTACCCATATTACAAGTTTCATAAAAATATTTCTATTACTTTTTTGCGTTAACACAGGATCCAGTTTATGTGTAAAATTTGGCATATTTTCAGTCTATTTGTTGCCATAGCAACTAGAATTTTCAACATAGGAAGAAAAGAAAAAGACGTGCATAATCTCCCAGACTGCCATCTACCCATATTTCAAGTTTCATAAAAATATTTCCAGTACTTTTTGTGTTATCACTGGATCCAGTTTATGTGTAAAATTTGCCATATTTTAAGCCTATTTGTTGCCATAGCAACCAGAATTTTCAACATAGGAAGAAAAGAAAAAGACGTGCATAATCTCCATACTGCCATCTATCCATATATCAAGTTTCATAAAAAATATTTTCAGTACTTTTCAAGTTATCGCGGGATCCAGTTTTGTGGACGGACGGACTGACGGACAGACAGACTGACAGACGGACGGAGGGTAAACCTAAAGTCCCCTCCGGTAAACCGGTAGGGGACTAATAAAATATTATTTACAAGGCTTAATGGGCCTTACGAGCATAAAACTTTGTCACGGTACAAATTATTATACCTCAAAGATTCATGCTAATTTTCATAAGTTTTCAAAACATTTTAAAAAGTAAAATATTGGCAAGTGCATGAACAAAGTAAAAATGTACACATTACAAACGGCACTTAATATGTACGAAAATTTTCAACAATAGATCAGAATATGCCATGCATGATAGCCCTAACTGCAGTAGTAGTAAGGATATAATTGTATATAGTCATCAATGTAACTTTATCAATGATATAATCATTTTGCGACAATATGATGCTTTATGTTCCATCACAACACTACGCACGCATATACGAATGCATGTGTATGTAGGGTCCATCCGCCCGGTAAGGTACAAAAAGAAACTTCGCTGTCGAGTACGGACCACAGAAGTGCCACCAGTCATGTCCTTAAATGGTTAATTTTGAAGCACGAAGTGTTGGTAATTTACCTGCATGCAATTTCCACGGAGTATAAGTCAAAGATATGAATTTTTAGCAAAAAGTAGGTCACTCTACGGCGGACAATGAGAACCTAATGAACAGTAACTTGAGACAATAAAGTTGGTGCCAAGAAAGGGCCTACCATACAAGCCGTTATTCGAGGGGCTCACGCACCAGAGGTAGTACACCATCCTCGACGACTCTGCCTACTTTGTAGGGCCACTCACCTCGCTTTAGTCAGGACACCGGCAGTTTACTTTATACAAGCTAAGTCGTGCTGCTTTAAACGTAACCCCTGTCGAAAGCATGAGAACTTGCCGTCTTACAAAGTAGCATTGGTTCTTTGAACTATCATCTGCCGATGCCCTGTGTCTTCTCAATGACCTAGACGTAAGGGAAGAGAGAAGAAACACATACATTTACACACAAACAAACATACATAAAAATACATATACAACTTAATCGTATGTTCCGTAACACGTAACAAAGAAATATTGTAAATATATACTAAATTTCAAGTCTAGAAATACGTAAACTACAGTTTGTCTTTAAGTAACATAGAGTGTAATTTTTATCCTTTTCAACTCCCAGGCAACAAAACAAAACGACCAATTAATGTAAATTTTATTGTAAGCAATTTCAATAAATCAAAAGAGATAGAAAAATAAAAGTACTGCTGGGAGACTTTAAAGTATCTGTTCAAAGAATTCATAAAGTCCACCTGGATAAGGTGAAAAATACGTTATCAAATGCATTTTAGACATTTTAATTCTCTAGATTTTGAAATCAATATTTGTCCAGCAGGATATCAGTATTTCAAACGAACTGAAAACTCTAGTAAAGCGACTGTTTATAGAAAAAACACTGACTTGAATTAGCTGCGCCGCTGGTTACCAATTTATTATATAGGTCACTGTTCAAAAGATAACATTTAACAAGAGGCGGTTGAACCGGGTGATGCTCCCCGACTAGGTTTTGGACAAAGAAAAGTATATATTTTGTAGTTTGTCCCAGACAAAGTGCAAAGTGTGATAATTACAAACTTAGGCAAGGCAGAGTTACTGTTCTTTGCACTGCACTTCTACTCAATTTGATCTTTCTACCGACATGCGCGAGACACGTCTCAATATGGTGATCATTTCTGTGAAATAATTGTGAAATCAAGACTTCAAATAACAAAGTTATGGGCCGGACACGATTTTGCTGCAAGGTCATGCTGTGACCTTTGCCTTCAAGGTAGTGACCCAAATGTTGCGCGCGACACATCGTCTCAATATGGTGATCATTTCTGTGAAATAGTTTTAAAATCCGACCTCAAATAACGAAGTAATTGGCTGGACACGATTTTGCTGCAAGGTCATGCTGTGACCTTGACATTCAAGGTAGCCACCCAAATGTTGAACGCGACACGCCATGTCAATATGGTGATCATTTCTGTGAAATAGTTTTAAAATCCGACTTCAAATAACGAAGTTATGGGCCGGACACGATTTTGCCGCAAGGTCATGCTGTGACCTTTACCTTCAAAGTAGCGACCCAAATGTTGCGCGCGACACGTCTTCTCAATATGGTGATCATTTCTGTGAAATAGTTTCAAAATCCGACTTCAAATAACAAAGTTATGGACCGGACACGATTTTGCTGCAAGGTCATGCTGTGACCTTGATCTTCAAGGTAGCGACCCAAATGTTGCGCGCGACACGTCGTCTCAATATGGTGATCATTTCTGAGAAATAGTTTTAAATCCGACATCAAATAACAAAGTTATGGGCCGAAAACTATTTCGGGACGTACGTACGTACGGACGAACGGACAACCCGGCGACTATATGCTCCCCCGATTTTTTTCGGGGAGCATAATAAAGTGGATAGGAACTTTAGGCAATGAAAATAAGTCAACACAAAATCTCCCCTTTAAATTACAAATGGAATGATAATAAAAGGGAGGTTAATGTGGTACAAAGATTATCAATAGTTTGACCTTCCAACAGTTTAGAGATTGAAAAAGAAAGTAACTGCGTACTAAAATTAAAGTCAAAATAATGACGTACCCTTAGAATTACAAATGGGGTGGTATAAATTTGGGATAACGTGTAAGTTATCTTTCCCTTGGAATAACAAATGGCATGCTTAACATACCCTAATCATCAGGCTAATGATATATCGAAACATTAATACTATTGATAGGAAAGGTCAATAAAAAAAGTCAACTTCATGTCAGGAAAATTCAACATGTCAATTTTGTCATATGTGTTCTGCAGCCCTGAATCCGTCACTTGATCCTTTCATCATCGTGGCATATTTTAGTTGTTTTTTCCGAACAAAAAAAAAACAAACAACAAAACAAAACAAAAAATACAACGCCAAAGCAACGTTTGAGTGTTTTATTTACATTTATAATTATATATGTTAATTGGTTTTGAATTTCTACCATTCTTAACATATTTAGCTATAATTTTCAAAGACGTGTGAAGTTTTAAGCAAATGTCAGTAGCGGTTGTTGAGATATTAAGTCGATAATGAAGTTGCATGTAAAACTTTAATTAACACAAGACTTGTCATTAATGTAATTCTCACCAATTTTCTATTGTTCAAACCGATCTTGTAGGTGTTTAAAACCTGTGGAGTACACAACCCATTGCTTGAATGTAATTTTGGCATATTACTTTACTCAATACGATTTCTCTTTGTACAGTATAAAATTGATATTCATGAAAAGGCATTGAATTGTCATAGCTCATTGAATTATTGCATTTAAAAAATCAATACACAGTGCATTGTTAGAGTAATAAGTGTCAATTAAACAGGCGTAGAAAAAACAGTAAGAATTGAAAGACATACATAAGGCATAAACACGTATATTCTAAAATTGGTAAAATTAAATTAAAAAATGCCCAAAGAAATTTGAAATAATGATAAATTACTTCAACAAAGAATAAGTTTTTCTTCAATTTTTTCTTTTTTCGCGCCTGCTTTAGGTTGAAATCTTATTTTTTCGATATTCGAATGCACAATTGCGAAAAATTGAAACATCCAGGATCGGGCGTAACAATATAAAAAAAGTCAAAGTTCGTATTAATGAATTCCCACCCCGGTCATTGTCAGATATTTTGTAAAAAATGGTCTCCCATGAAAAAAAAATGAAAACTGTATAATTTAAAACAGGATCAATATATTCAGTCTATTTATAACGGAATTCTTATACTTAAATGTAGTCTTGTAAAAAAAGTACTGCCCCGTTTAATTTTTTAAATTTGGGTTAAACCCCAGTCAATATATTTTAAAATATCCATTTTTCCCTTTGGGCCGAATTTTCACAAAGGACCAATTATATCACTTTACCAGAAAAAAACGGTTTTTTAGTGATATTATAGAATAATTTTTTTGGGGAAAAACAAGTCCCGGGCAAATTTTAACTTGCCTTTTTCTAGTTATAAGGTTTCCCCGAACTGTTTTTTTTTCTTTATAGTAAAAATGATAGGAACCCAGTTTGGTGTCAACCCCTCCAAAAATTTTGATAAAGGGTTTCCCTATGGCCCGTTTTTCAAAATTTTGATTTTTTTTTTTTTTTATTTTTCTTTAAAAATTAGAATAATTAATTTTTTCTCAGTAAATTTAATATACAAAAAGTATAAATGTTTTTTCAGGAGACAACCAAACCCGGGCAATTTTTTATTTAAGATAACATAGATTTATAGTCAACTCGGGACCAGAAAGTTTATTAAGTTTATTAAAACCATTTATTGGTTAATAACCTTACCTCCTAATAGAATCGGGAAAAGTTGTAACTTTAACTACAAAGGAGGAAAAAGGCCCAAAAGGCTGCTTTGATAAATGTATTTAAGTGAACATGAAAACAACTTTTTAATAAATTGTATGAAAACCAGTTGCAAAAATTAACTTTCAACAAGTGAAAACCCAAGGGTTTGTCAAAAAATATTGAATTCTGAATCTTTATTATAAATAGCACAAAGAATAAACAAGATTGGATTTGAGAAAAATGCTATGCCCGCATTAATTACAAAAACAACTAAAATAGTAGGTAGGAACAAGATATTTTTTTGTTTCTATACAATTAAAGTTTCATAAAGCAAGATCCCTGACCTATCAATTCCTTATTATCCATTAAATTAGTGGTTAAATCTAATTTTTTAATCCAAATTTAAAAAATTTAAGTAGAAAAATATCAATGACTTGAGTCTATGAATTTTGGGGGGAATGTATATTTCACAAAAGCCCCAAATTTTTATATACATCAAAAAAACAAAAACCCCGTAAGACACTTTTTTTCAAATCTGGTAGCTGATTTTCCCAAAATTCACTTTACTCTTAAATTTGTGCACTTTGGGTTAAATTTTTATAAATTTTCAAAAGGGGAAAAAAAAGTAGGTCCCCCCATTTAAAATCTAGTCAAGGGTATAAATTAATTTTAAAAAACTAAAAATGTGGGACATGGTAAAAATTTTATTTCTGATAAAAAAGGACCAGAAAGGTTTTGGTCACGTCCCCTTGGGGAAGGCCCCCCAAAAAATTTTTTAAAAAAAGGTTTAATTAAAAATTTTTTGATAAACAAGGGTCCACCAAACAAAATTTCCCAAGTCAAAATTTAACTTAGCTTTCCTCCCGAATTCAGAAAAAAAAACATTTGTTTAAAAATTGGTTTTACCTATATTGTACATAATGAAACACGCCCCCGGGAGGGGCCAATTTTGACATCCGCGGGAAATAATTTGAAACAACTTTGGTTAGGACTATAGATGATATAAATATTGGAAACAATCAAAGTCTTTAGCCGTTGTAACTTTTAAACAAAAATATTTTTAAATTTTTTTACTATATGTACATAATAAAATCAATGACCCCGGGCGGAACCCAATTTTTGACCCCGGGGCTATAATTTGAACAAAATCTTGGATAGAGGTTCACTTGGAAAGTTCATGTCAATATCTTTTAACCTCTAGCCTTGTCAATTTCAGAAGAGGAGTTTTTCAAGTTTTTAACATCTTTTTATAGCATTTAAGGAAAACTTATCGCCTCTGTGGCAGGGCAATTTTAACACATGGGGCAATAATTAAAACAACTTTGAAGTAGAGGACCCATAGATGAATATTATTACTAAAATATCAAGCTCTTAGCCTTGAACTTCAACAAGAAGATTTTTTTATTTTTAACTAATATGTACATAGTGAAAATTAATGACCCAGGGGGTGGGGTTCAATTTTGACCCAAGGGCTATAATTTGTAACAGTCTTGCTAGAGGTTCAATGTTTCACGCAAAATATTTTAACTCTAGCCTTTGTAAATTAAGAGAAGATGTTTTTTTTAAATTTTTACTAAATACATATAAGAAAAAACCTATGACCCCGGGGCGGGGCTAATTTTGACACTAGAGGCAAAATTTGAACAACTTTGGTAGAGTACCTATATATGATATCATTTAACAAATATTAAAGCTCTTAGCCTCGTACCTTCAGACAAAGATTTTTTGATTTTTTTACTATATGTTTATATTGAAAATCAATGACCCCCGGGGCGGGGGCAATTTCAACCCCAGGGCTATAATTTGAACAATCTTGCTAGAGGTTCACTACACAATGTTTCATGCAAAATATCTAACCTCTAGCATTTGTAAATTGCTAGAAGATTTTGTTTAAAGTTTTTACTATAAGTTTCTACTATATACATAAAAGAAAACCAATGACCCCCGGGGCGGGGCCGATTTAGACCACAGGGCTATAATTTGAACAATCTGGGCAGAGGTCTACCAGACAATGACTTATGCAAAACACCTAAGCTCTAGGCCATTTGGGTCGTTACAAGAAGGTATTTTAAGTTTTTACTATATGTACATATAGTGAAAATTAATGACCCCCGGGGCGGGGGCAATTTTAACCCCAGGGCTATAATTTTAACAATCTTGCTAGAGGTTCACTACACAATGTTTCATGCAAAATATCTAACCTCTAGCATTTGTAAATTGCTAGAAGATTTTGTTCAAAGTTTTTACTATATACATATATGGAAAACCAATGACCCCCGGGGCGGGGCCGATTTAGACCACAGGGCTATAATTTGAACAATCTGGGCAGAGGTCTACCAGACAATGACTTATGCAAAACATCTAAGCTCTAGGCCATTTGGGTCGTTACAAGAAGGTATTTTAAGTTTTTACTATATGTACATATAGTGAAAATCAATGACCCCCGGGACGGGCCGATTTTGACCCCAGGACTATAATTTGAACAATCTTGGTAAGGGTCTACCAGGCAATGCCTTATGCAAATTATCTAAGCTCTAGGCCTTTTGGGTCTTTACAAGAAGGTAGTTTAAGTTTATTCTTATAATTCCTTTTGGTTGTCATGGCAACCAGATTTCTGCATGGAATGAAATTCTTTGAACAACTTTGGAAGCCCTTCACCCAAGGATCAATCCTGCCAAGTTTGGTTGAAATTGGACTAGTGGTTTTCCACGGGAAGATTTTTTTAGTTCACTATATAATCTATAGAACACACACACACACACAGATGAATCGCTACATGCCACCGCATCGCAGATGCTGCGGTGGCATAAAAACGACAAATTACATAAAGACAAGGAATGAATACTTCTAAATATTACACGAGTTCACTTTAACTTTATTTTTGTTCCTAAATGTAAAATGCTAAATCACAAAAGATTATAAAGTAAAATAAGATGAAAAATAATTTTCATCAATTCAAATTTATTAACATTTAACTTATTAGTTTGAGTGTTTCTCTATTGAAAATTTATGTAAATATTATCTAATAAAAAAAAGGAAGAACAAAAAAACGAAAAAAAACTGAGATCAGGGAAAGTGGTTATACAGCTGCAGAAGACATGCAAGTTCAGGCTAATAAGACAATTACAGGTCTATTGATCAGGCTATTTTATATATTATTTTTATATTTTCATATAATACAATAGATACTGTAAATGAGTCTCAGTAAAAAAATCACCTATCTGTTACACAGTGACAATATCCCATGCACATGAAACATCAGGTTCAACAGTGTGTCCCAATATTTATTGAAATGTTCTTCCTCCAAGTTAGTTAGGTACAGGAAACAAATGTTATATTTCTTTAGGCCTTGTTTCCTTTCCTTCGGTTCTGGTGAGCTAAAAAGTGCATAAAAAAAATAATAAAAGCGCTTCTGACTAAAGGTACTTTAGCAAATCAATATTATGCAAACAAAAAAATCTTAGTTATAACTTTACAAAATTGAACTAACTTAATAACATAAAAAATGTCAGTGTTTTTTTAATTACAACGTTAGCTCAGTGTAGTATAGAATTCATTTAGATCATACACATTTGTCTACAAACTATTCATTTTTCAGAAAAAATGTATGTCACACTTACGGTTATCATATCCAAAATTGTATTGAATTTCGTCCTCCAATTGCTTCCCCATATCGAAAGTTGTTTGAAAAATAAAAAAAAACCGGACGCTATAAATAGAACGTGTGGAGCAGTGCAACCGATATAAAAATTTACAAAGGGGGCGTATATTTATTTTAAATTGTAAAAAAAAGGCATATTTAACTATACCCTTGGATTTATTTTTGTTCAAAATTTCCAGAAAGGGCAATTTACTTTTTAAAAAAAACCCTGGGAAAAATTTGTTTTTAAATTTTTTGTAAACCCAGAGAAAATTTTCTTGGAAAAGTTTTGGGTTTGTTTGGTGGGTTTTGGGGTGGCGGGTGTTAATTCTCTTTAAAGTTTTGAAGGCATTTTGCAAAAAAGGGATTGTTACTCCTATATAACATGATCACTTTTTTATATGTGTGGGGCAATTCATTCTCCTGGAAAACAATTCACTTCTTTAGCTGGAAAACTCATTTTAAGGCGGCATACCTCAAAGATTCGAACATTTTCAAAAGATTTGCAAAAATTAAAATATTGGCAAGTGAACAAAGTGAAAAAATACGGCACTTAATATGTACGAAAATTACCAACAATAGATCAGAATATGCCAAAATGCATATAGCCCTTATTGAAATTAAGTCACACTATAGTAATATGGATAATTGTATATAGTCATCAATGTAACGTTATCAATGATTTAATCATGCGTAATGTACTATCGCGACACTACGTATGTATGTATGTATGTATGTATGTATGTATGTAGTCATCGTTAAATGAGGGTCCATCCGCCCGGTAAGGTACAAAAAGCAACTTTGCTGTCGATTATGGACCCAGAAGTATCACCAGTCATGTCCTGAAACAGTTAATTTTGAAGCACAAAGTGGTGATTATATACCTGCATGCAATTGTATGAGAATATTAGCCAAAGATTTGAATATTGAGCAAAAAGTTGGTCACTGTACGGCGGACAATGATAACCTAATGTACAGTAACTTGAGACAATAATGAAAGGAGTTAGCCCTCAAAAGTGTTGTTGGTACCAATCAAAGGGCATGCCTTACAACCCGCCATTCATACTAGGGGCTCCCGCACACCATCCTCGTCGACTCTGCCTACTTTCTAGGGCCACTACCCTCGGCTTTAGTCAGGACACCGGCAGTTAACGTCATACAAGCTAAGTCGTGCTGCCTTATACGTAACCCCTGTCGAAAGCATGAGAACTTGCCGTCTTACAACGTAGCATTGGTTCTTAGAACTATCATCTGCCGATGCCATATGCCTTCTTAATGACGTGAACGTATCGAGGGAAAGAGAGAAGACGCACATACACACCAACATACATACATACATACATACATACATACATATACAACTTGTCCAGAAACAAAGTAAGATACTAAATGTAGCAATTTCAAGTCTAGAAATAAATAAACTACAGTTTGTCTTAAAGTAACAAATATTCCTAAAATATCCACTATATAACTCCCAAGCAAAACCAACAATCAATGCAAATTTTATTGTAAGCAATTTCAATAATTCAAAAGAGATCAAAATAAAAGTACTGCAGACAGACTTTTAAGTATCTATTTAAAGAAATCATAAAGTTCACCTGGAGAAGTAAAATAAATTTATACGTAATCAAATGCATTCACAACACATTCAAATTCATTAGATTTTGAATTCATTTTTTGTCCAGCAGCATTTCAGTATTTCAAACGAATCGTGGTAAATGATTACTACTCTTGTAAATCGACTGTTTATAATAATAATAATAATAATAATAATAATAATAACAAGAGGGCCCTGAGTCGCTCACTAGAAACAACTGCTTTTCATGGTTTGAATGTCAATACATTCTAATATTAAATTTGAGCATAGAACATGTTTAAAACATAATTTGAAGAAATGCCATGACCTGAGGCATTTAAGCTTTAGCTTAAACGAGGCTAATCAAATTAAGATGAGCAAACTTGATAAAAGACTACCTAAGAATGCTACAAAGTTTGGTGATCATCTATCAATTATTTCAGTAGGAAATGATGTTCGAAGGTTTTTTCTATTTTTAGCTTTAGTGGCCCTAAAAGGGGTTTATCGAATTAATATAAGCAAACTTGATAAAACAGTACCCAAGAATGCTACAGACAAAGTTTGGTGATCATCCATCAATGGGTTCTGAAGTAGAAGATGTTGAAAGGTTTTTCTATTTTAAGCTTTAGCGGCCCCTAAAAGGGGCCAATCAAATTAATGTGAGCAAACTTGATAAAAGATTACCCAAAAATGCTTCAGACAAAGTTTGGTGATCATCCATTAATTAGTTCTGTAGGAGAAGATGTTTAAACGTATTTCTATTTTTAATTTTAGCGGCCCCTAATAGGGGCTAATCAAATTAATATGAGCAAATTTGATAAAAGACTAGCCAATAATCCAATAATGCTACAGACAAACTTTGGTGATCATCCATCAATTAGTTCTATAGTAGAAGATGTTTAAAGGTGTTTCTATTTTTAGCTTAAGCGGACCCTGAAAGGGGCTAATCAAATTAATATGAGCAAACTTGATAAAAGACTACCCAAGAATGCTACAGACAAGTATGGTGATCATCCATCAATTAGTTCTGTAGCAATAGACGTTTAAACGTTTATCTATTTTTAATTTAATGGGGCCCCTAGAAGGGGCCAATCAAAAAAAATATGAGCAAACTTGATAAAAGACTACCCAACAATGCTACAAACAAAGTTTGGTGATCATCCATCCATTAGTTCTGTAGATATAGACATTTAAAGGTATTTCCATTTTTAGTTTAAGCGGCGCATAAAAGGGGCCAATCAAATTCATATGAGCAAACTTGATAAAAGACTACTCAAGAATGCTACAAACAAAGTTTTGTAATCATCAATCAGTTAGTTCTGTAGAAGAAGATATGTAAAGGCAATTTTATTTTTAGCTTTTGGGGCCCCTAAAAAGGGCCAATCAAAATAATTTCAGCAAACTTGATTAAACACTACCCAAGAATGCTACAGACAAAGTTTGGTGATCGTCCATCAATTAGTTCTCTAGATGAGACACATTTAAAACGGTATTTCTATTTTTAGCTTTAGTGGCCCCTAAAATGGGGCCAATCAAATTAATATGAGCAAACTTGATAAAACACTACCCGAGAATGCTACCGACAAAGTTTGGTGATCATCCATCAATTAGTTCTGTAGGAGAAGATGTTTAAAGGTTTTTCTATTTTTAGCTTTAGAGACCCCTAAAAGTGGCCAATCAAAATAATGATAGCAAACTTGTTAAAAACTACCCAAGAATGCTACAGACAAAGTTTGGTGATCATCCATCAATTAGTTCTCTAGAAATAGACATTTAACAGTATTTTTATTTTTAACTTTAGCGGCCCCTAAAAGGGGCCAATCAAATTAATATGAGCAAACTTGAGGGCCATGATGGCCCTGAGGTCGCTCACCTGTATATAGGCCCCAGGAGCGGGGCCAGTTTAAACCCCAGGGCTTTTATTTGAACAAGCTTGGAAGACACCCATTAGAACATGTTTCATGCTAAATGATTTAGCTCTACCTCTTTGAGTTCTTTATAAGAAGATTTTTTTAAAGTTTTTACTGTATGCAGATAGGGAAAATCAATGACCCCCTGGGGCGGGGCTTATTTTGACCCCATGGCTTTTATTTGTACAAACTTAGTAGACGCTAATTAGAAGATGTTTCATGCTAAATATCTTAGCTCTAGCTCTTTGGGTTCTTTTAAAGAAGATTTTTAATTTTTTACTATGATGCATTTAGGGAAAATCAATGACCCCCTGGGGCGGGGCAAATTTTGACCCCAGGGCTTTTTTAACAAACTTGGTAGACACTCACTAGAAGATGTTTAATGCCAAATATCTAAGCTCTTGCTCTTTGGGTTTTTTAAAAGAAGATATTTAAAGTTTTTTCTTTCGGTTGCCATGGCAACCAGAGTTCTGCATGGAATTAAATTCTTTGAACAATTTTTAAAGGTGACCACCAAAGAAACATTCCTGTGAAGTTTGGATAAAATTGGCTTAGTGGTTTATGAGGAGATGTCAATTAAAGTAAAAGTTTACGGACGGACGGATTGATGACGGACGGACGGACGCCGGACGAAAAGCGATCACAAAAGCTCATCCTGTCACTGTGTGACAGGTGAGCTAATAAAACACTACCCAAGAATGCTACAGACAAAGTTGGTGATCATCCATCAATTAGTTCTGTTGAAGAAGATGTTTAAAGGTTTTTCTATTTTTAGCTCTGCTGACCCCTAAAAGGGGCCAATTGGAATGACATCAGCAAATTGAAGTGTGACTGTCACAAGGATGCTACAGACCAAATTTGAAGTGAATCTGCTTAGTAGTTTCAGAGAAGAAGACAATTGTTGACGCATGACGACGTCGCCAGAGCATCCCCCTTTGATACTTATAGCTCACCCTGAGCCTTCGGCTCTGGTGAGCTTATAATAATAATAATAATAATAATAATAATAATAATAATAATAATAATAAAACAAACAAAAAAAACAACAACATTTCAAACACAGAATTGGCTGCGCTGATTCAGTTAAATGTTACTATTCATAAGATAGCATAAGTTGGGATTTTCTAAAACAAGAGGGCCATGATGGCCCTGAGGTCGCTCACCTGTATATAGGCCCCCCACCCCCCCACCCCCCAATGTTGCAGGGCCAATTTAACCCAAGGGCTTTTATTTGCACAAACTTGGTAGACACTTACTAGAAGATGTTTCATGCTAAACATCTAAGATCTAGCTCATTGGGCTTTTTAAAAGAAGATTTTTTTTAAAGTTTTTACTATACACACATAGTTAAAAACAATGACACCCCTGGGGCCGGGCCAGTTTTGACCCCAGTGCATTTATTTGAACAAACTTTGTAGACACTTACTAGAAGATGTTTCATGCTTAATATCTAAACTCTAGCTATTTGGGTTTTTTCAAAAAAGATTTTAAGGTTTTGCTATACACATATAAAGAATATCAATGACCCCCGGGGCGGGGCCAATTTTGACCCCAGGGCTTTTATTTGAACAAACTTTGTAGACACTCACTAAAAGATGTTTCATGCTTAATATCTTAACTCTAGCTATTTGGGTTTTTTCAAAGAAGATTTTTAAGTTTTTGCTGTACACATAAGGAAAATCAATGACCCCCGGGGCGGTGCCAATTTTGACCCCAGGGCTTTTATTTGAACAAACTTGGTAGACACCTATTATAACATGTTTGATGCTAAATATCTTAGCCATAGCTCTTTGAGTTCTTTAAAAGAAGATTTTTTAAGTTTTTACTATATGCATATAGGGAAAATCAATGACCCCCCGGGGCGGGGCCAATTTTGACCCAAGGGCTTTTATTTGAACAAACGTGGTAGACACTTATTAGAACATGTTTCATGCTAAATATCTTAGCTCTAACTCATTTGGTTCTTTAAAAGGAGATTTTTTAAGTTTTTACTATATGCATATAGGGAAAATCAATGACCCCCTGGGGCGGGGCCAATTTTGACCCCAGGGCTTTTATTTGAACAAACTTGGTAGACACCTATTAGAACATGTTTGATGCTCAATATCTTAGCCATAGCTTCTTGAGTTCTTTAAAAGAATTTTTTTAAAGTTTTTACTATATGCATATAGGGAAAATCAATGACCCCCCTGGGGCGGGGCCAATTTTGACCCCAGGGCTTTTATTTGAACAAACTTGGTAGACACTCAGTAGAAGATGTTTCATGCCAAATATCAAAGCTCTTGCTCTTATGGTTTTTTTTTAAAAAGAAGATATTTAAAGTTTTTTCTTTCTATTGGTTGCCATGGCAACCAGAGTTCTGCATGGAATTAAATTCTTTGAACAATTTTTAAAGGTGACCACCAAAGGAACATTCCTGTGAAGTTTGGATGAAATTGGCTTAGTGGTTTATGAGGAGATGTCAATTAAAGTAAAAGTTTACGGACGGACGACGGACGGACGGACGACGGACGGACGCTGGACGAAAAGCGATCACAAAAGCTCACCCTGTCACTTTGTGACAGATGAGCTAATAAAATTAAATCGGCTAAAAACGGCGAAGTCCTTCGACCACTTTATTTTGGTAAATGCTAATGAACAATGGAGTGTTTAAACTTACTTTTTATTGAAAAACGATTTACTAGTCTGAAAATACGTTACCATTCATTGAAATACTGCAATCCTACCAGACAAACTGATTTCAGAACCTAAATTTTGCAATTTCTAACATTCTTACTAATGAACACTAACATATACGAAATTTAACAAATCCCTGGTACGAATTAAAATTCATAAATATGTCCTCTCTCTTTTTTCGAAACCTTTTTAACGGTCACTATGCAGAAGCATATATATGCTAAGCAGCATAAAAAAACGTCTGCTTTGATCATGCTGAGCATAACAAGTTGGAAGCACTAGGCGACTCAATATCCGTAATATAAAGTAGATTTACGGTCGATAGGGTACAAAGTTGACTTAACAATTTTAATCTATTACCTATTTACAAGATATAACAATTCTGAAACCATGTTCAGCAAGCAAACAGCACAGTTTACACAATATTCCATCAAAATACTCGTTAATTTTAAAAGCGTCCAAGTCACTTCGAACAATGAACTTAAAAGTTGTAAAATCACATAGACGATTGAGTTTTCTTCCGATAACTTTTCACAAAGAATTGCGTAATCGTCTGTCCCGAATTGAGTCCAGAGAGCCCAGAAAAACAGCACAGTGCTTACTAAACACAACATCGCTTGCAAAGATGAGCAAAGCTGCCACATTTTGTCTCAAAATATGTGTCCGAAAATCAGTTCCTGAAAAGGAAAGATAAAATCAGAAAGTATTTGAATTTATTTGAATCATTCTCGGTTTTCATGACAATCCCTGACTCGAAATATAAGCTTCACCACCTAACAAAAACATTTGATTATTGGAGTGAATGTTTCAAATTAATATTTATCTTTTAAGTTTGCTATATATGATGCAGACGCGTTTAGCGCTTATGTAGGTTACACTATTTTGAGTCACCGTTTTCTCGTTATAAAGTGGCCTTTTAAGCTTTAGTATTCAAAGCATGTACGATGCCGAATAAAATAAGCTAAAAATAACAATTGATCAATAAAGTAGACTTTTACAATTTCAAGATAAAAAACACTTTTACAAGCGTCAAGTTCAGCCTATTTTTAAGCCATTCGTGTTACACCTGATTAATATGAAAAGATATTTCTATGTAGGATAATTATTTTTAAAGTCGTTACAGGATCCGAAATATGTGCTGCAATTTAACCTGCGGACCCGTTCCCGAACTCATATGGATAAAGGTATTAAAACAAAAGTACATCATGCACATCAAATCATTAACTACTTCCTTGAATACAATTTCTATAGTGTGAAGTACCTATGTAATAGTTTTACTGTTTTGCTTAGTAACTCATACAAATTTTCGAATTCTGGCTCCTGTTCAAACAATTATATAATAATAGTTCATATTCTCAAATACTCTGTTTTTTTTAACAAAGTTTCACCTTTTTTACACTCTTTTTCATAGAAATACGAAAGTAATTCAATATAATTAAAAATCTTACTTGTGTTATTCAATCCTCCAATTTGTGTTCACTTTGAACCCTTTTAAATCATCTAATTGCATCGAAATAATAAACAGGTAGCAGACGAAATAATCTAGCAGAAGAGACATGTATACACTGCAATGTTGATGATTACCTCAGACAAAGCATGATTGACGTAACGTAAATTCTCTGTAACATGCACTTCCCTGATAGTCGACTAATAAAAATGTAAGTACAACATATTTCAATATAATCATTTTTATTAGTTGAGGTACTGTTTTTATGTAATTGGATATCAAGCGCCTAACGTGGGCGAGTGAGATCTAGTCACTGTCTCTGATAACATGTCTTATCAAACAAATGTTTTTCTCTAATACCTATCTACATAGTACTGGTAACAGTAAACAAGGAAGTTTTGGCCTTAAGTCACCAGAGTACAGAATTGAATTGGTGTAACATGCTGTAAATTAATATAACGAGATCCAATATATTTTCAAAGTGTAAAGGGACTATAAAGGCCAACTTTTAATGGTGAACAAACGGTGACGTTGACCTTTGACAGACTGACCTAAAAATCGTAAACTAGTCATGACCAACTTCCAAACCGAATATTAAAATGGTAGACCAAAGAGTTCTCAGTTATTAATCGGACAGGCTTGTAGAAGTCAAGACAAGTGTAACTATGATCCTTAACCTTAAAATCAATAAAGATCGTTTACTAGACTTTACAAATCTCTACAGCAAATCGAACGATTGCAGACCAAATAGATCTCTAGCTATTAAACAGATAAGTTTTTGGTGGTCGAAGCAATGACACCTTGACCAGACCAAGTGTCCACGAAGAGTAATCAACTAGTAACCTCCGTACCAATTATTCTAAATGTAGGCCACAGCGTTTTGAAGGTATCGGGCAGACAAGCCTTACTATTTTTGGCTATTGGAACCTTTGACCGACCGACCATAAAATCAAAAGGGGTCAATTACTTGTCATGACCTATCTCTATCTTAATCTTTATATATTGGACAGAACCGGTCTCAAAGTAGCTACCGTATTAGGCTTGTCTTAAGTCAAGGCAACAATGACCTTGACCTTTGATCTAACTAGAAATGTGTCGTCACGCCACGGATGCCCCCGCATGCAACCAAAATTTCAGATGTTATAATATTTAGTTCCAAATTTGTTTGCACAATTTTTTTTTTTCAATTTAAGTTCAAAGCCCTTAAAACTATTCAATGTTAACACAAACCAGTTTTATACAAAGTTCAAGGCACTGAAACTATTCAGTGTTAACCTTTTGTAAATTGCATATTGCATATTTGTAGCCAAATGAATGGCTACATACATTTCCACAAAAGTATGAGTGCTGTAACTGAAAATTCAAGAAAGATAACTTTGTTCAAAATCATTGAACCACGACCAAATTCAAACTTGCACTGCTTATTCCTAAGATGTATCTCTATGTCAAATTTGAGTTGAATGTGTACAACCATTGGGGAGAAAATGAACGGAAACTTAAGATTTTTTTTTCAAAGTTCAAGAGGGATAACTCTGTCAGCTATCATCAAACCATGACTAAATTCGAAATTGACAAATGCATTCTTATGACATATCTTTAATTTGAGTTGAATATGTACAACTGTTGGGGAGATATTGAATGTGAACTGAAAATTTCCTCTTTTTTCAAAGTTAAAGGGGCATTGCTCTGCCAATAATCATCAAACCATGACAAAATTCGAAGTTGACCTGCGCATTGTTTTGACATATCCATATAAAAGGGGCATTACTCTGCAAAGAAATCATAGAACCATGACTAAATTCAAACTTGGCCTGCGCGTTCTTTTAACGTATCCATATGTCAAATTTGAATTGAATATATACCGTTGGGGAGATAATGAACGGAAACTGAAAATTTCATATTATTTTCAAAGTTAAAGGAGCATTACTCTGCCAAAAATCATTAAAACATGACCAAATTCAAACTTGACCTGCTTATTCATTTGACGTATCCATATGTGAAGTTTGAGTTGAATGTGTAATACCGTTGGGGAGATAATGAACGGAAACTGAAAATTTCATATTTTTTTAAAGTAAAAGGGGCATAACTCTGCCAAAAAAAATCATTAAACCATGACAAAATTCGAGCTTGATCCGTATTTTCTCATGACATATGCATATGTCAAGTTTGTGTTGAATGTGTAATACCGTTGGGGAGATAATGAACGGAAACTGAAAATTTCATATTATTTTCAAAGTTAAAGGGACGTAACTCTGCCAAAAATCATTGAACCATGACCAAATTCAAACGTGGTCTGCGCGTTCTTTTAACGTATCAATATTTCAAATTTGAGTTGAATGTGAAATACCGTTGGGGAAATAATGAACGGAAACTGAAAATTTCATAATATTTTCAAAGTAAAAGGGGCATAACTCTACCAAAAATCATGGAACCATGACTAAATTCGAACTTGACCTGTATTTTCTCATGCCATATCCATATGGCAAGTTTTGAGTTGAATGTGTAATACCGTTTGGGAGATAATGAATGGAAACTGAAATTTCATATTATTTTCAAAGTTAAAGGGCATAACTCTGCCAAAAATCATTAAACCATGACCAAATTCGAACTTAATCCGAACTTGACCTGTATTTTCTTATGACCTATCCAAATTTGAAGTTTGAGTTGAATGTGTAATACCGTTGGGGAGATAACGAACGGAAACTGAAAATTTCATATTAGTTTAAGTAAAAGGGGCATAACTCTACCAAAAATCATGGAACCATGACCAAATTCGAACTTGACCTGTATTTTCTCATGCCATATCCATATGCAAAATTTGAGTTGAATGTGTGCAACCGTTACTAAGATAATGAACGAAAACTGATGATGACGGAATGACAGAATGACGGAACAGAGTAACACTATATGCCCCAGCCATTATATGGCGGGGGCATAAAAATCAAGAAGGACCATCTTTTTCTAACGACTGTAAGCTAAAGCATTATTAAAAAGATAAGCTTTAAGTGGTCAAGGTATTGGGGGCTGTTGAACAATTGACCTAAATACCCACAGGAGTCATCAACTAGTCATGACCAACTTCCATACTATAATCTTTAAATTATAGGTCATATCGTGCTATAGTTATTGTTCAGACGAGATTATCTTAGTCAATGTCATCGTGATTTTCACCATTTATTGACTTCATAGGGGTCATTTACTGGTCATGACACTCTCCACACCAAGTATTAAAGCTGCAGTCCTTAAAGTTTCAGAGAAGATTTTTGACGTTTCACTATAAAAACACTAGCAAAATCCATGTACGTCAGGATAAGGCCAATGATGTTCCAAAAGACGTTTGTTTATTTATCTATTTACTTACTTTTTTGTAGATTAATACTTGATGATATTACACATCAAATGTCAATTTTAAAAGTCTTGTAATTTCAGACAAGATACTTTTGAACTTTGCATTTTCGAAACCCCCTCTTTTTTTGGAGCTCTCGTTAAACTAACAGGAACCATTTCAACAACGTTTGTAGTGGATCACATAAGAATCATTCATGGCAAGTTTGATACAAATTCAGTCATCGCTTTCAGAGAATATGTTTTTGAAAGAAATTGTCCCACGTCACGAAAAAGACGGACAGAAAGAAATCGAAGATAACCAGGAACACGTTGTCTCTTTTTCTATCCAATCACACTCAATATTCTGTTGTGTGTTTGTTGCAGGAGTTACGACGTGCATTCTTTACATATTCATTTTCGTATGTTCTATATATGTTCGTCTTAATAAGAAAAGGAAGAAGTGATACAAAAAAGCAATACCAAGAGGAAATGAATTCAGACACTGGAAAGAGGTGCATAGTGAGCCATTAATACTGAAATAAGGCAAAAACTTTACGTAACATTTACTAATGTCATGTAATCTAACATAACGAGACAAACCTCAATACTTTAAAACTCAATACTTTGAATGTCTTTATTGACAATAAACAAACATTTTTTAAATTTATTTATCTCACACATTTCATATTAAAATTCGATCACTTACACATATGACTGGGAGAGGGTGGGTAATTGTTGAAGATATGGGCGACATGTACATACTTTGATAACGGAAATATTCGACGATGTAAATTTGTTATACAAAGAGGGACACGATGACCTAAGAACATCTCGAAAATGTTATAAATTAATTATTAAATACAGAAGTATGGGTCACATTCTTAGTCATTCCAAGTCAAACTTTGATATCGTACTCATTAGTGTAGTGTAGAAGGGAACCAAACCTGATCATACAAAATTTACAAGGTCTCCGAACCACCATATTACAAACTGTATTATAAAGCTATTCTTGCACCTACTTCTTCAAAATCAAATTTAACTTGAAAAAAATATTAGGGAAACTGGTTGTGCTCAGGCCGGCTAATAAAAATATTTTTTATGGGGATAAACGTTCTAAGATAAATATCAGACGTCGAGTGATTTTACCTTACGCTAATAATAGAAAGTGTAAATTTGTTATCATCTGTTGCAGCCGATATATTTCATAACATTAAGCGTAATTGTAGAATTATTTGATATCATCAAGTAGTTTGATAAATTGGTCCGATCAAAATGCCTCTTTTATTTTCATAGCATGATACTGCATACGATAAGTTCTAATCGCTTAAAAAGTACAAAAATAAGAACCACAATTTCTAAAATAATCTTTCGATATTGTCATTACTGAGCTAAACTATCTATTTGTTATGTCTGTTGTTTCTCCAAATAGTGAATAATACCGTGTTTCTTGGCGTTACTAGCGTCTGAAAACTTCTTGTCACAAAACTGACACTGGTACGGATAAATTCCTTCATGTATTCTTAAATGACGTTTCAAATTGGCCAGATTACTTAAAACTTTTGAGCAGTATATACACGTTAGATCCTTCTCCATCTGTTTGTATTGTGTATTACTTTCATCTGTCCAGTAAGAAGTGTGATGGTGCCGAGGTCTTTCAGCTGGTAACGTACGGACTTCTTCTTCTGTAAGAAATTTTAAATGTAAACTGTACATGCAAATTTGGACACACAAAATCAGGAATTTTGTAATTTCCGCTGGAATGGTAAAAATAATCTAGAGATTTGTGAACACAAGAAGCGTTTACTACAACAAAATAACTACAAAATTGCAGACTCGGTTTGATCGAGTCTGTACATGAGGGATAATGAAAAATTGCAATATCGCTCACATCGCTTAGCAACGGCTTGAACAGTACTCATTTTTCAACACTTAAAATGCTGGAATCAATAACCCCGAAGGACTAGAAAAATATAACGACACTAGAGTTTAGAACGGGACAACCTTTTACAGCTTCCACAAGGCACGTGGCATCTGCTGATGTGAAGTATAAAAATTTGGAAAAAGTGCACTTACAATATTTAACAAAAAAAGTGATTTTTTTTCAAAAGTTGAGTGGTACCGATGCAATATGTGCATTGGATGGTAGCATCGATGGCTGTTCCCCTGTGTTGTTTTGACAAAGCTTAAAAGCCAATCTTTGCTGTAAAGTTTACTTTGAGCCACAGCGACTTCGGGGTATTAATTTAAATATTTTGATTTTTACGTTCCTGGCGGCTTTGATCTGGAACATTTGGAAGAAAATAACTTTTAACTTCACACAACATTTGTGTTCCGAAAAAGCACTGATCTTTACAAACCAACATTAAAAACAACTGGTTTAAGGAAACCAGTTTTACACTTTGAACTTGATATAACTCTAAAACTTTAAGATATATCATCATAAAACTTTGAAGGTTGATAGATCTCATTGGGTAGATCAGCAGTGAAACAGAACCGTGACATTGCCTTGCCTAATTATGGAGTTTTTGCCTTTTGTTCATTTTTACATTTTGATCTTTGTCTGGGATATTACTCTGAAACCGTAAGAGATATCAACTAAAAACTTTGCAGGTAGATAGATCTCATTGGGTAGATGAGCAGTGAAAATGATCCGTGACTTTGCCTTGCCTATTTTTGGAGTAATTGTCCTTTGTCCATTCTTTTTCACTTTGATCTTTGTGCGTGACATTACTGTGAAACTACAAGAGGGTATCAATATCAAGAAATTAAGTCGGTAGATAGATCTCATTGAGTAGAAGTGCAGTGCAAAGAACAAAAACTCTGTCTTGTTTAAGCTTGGAATTATTGCACTTTGAACTTTGTCTGGACCATAACTCTGAAACTACAAAAGGTAAACTTTTCTGTGTCCAAAACCTATTCGGGGAGCATCACTGTAAAACTATGCAAGCTACAGTAATAATATCAAAGACCTATTGGTTTTGAGTATAGTGAGCATAAAGGTATTTTATGCTTCAACAATCAATATTTTTTGTTCTTCAGAAGAGACAAGCAATTGACTGTTTAATAATGTTTTACTGATGGATTTAAAAGAGGCCTTCAGTTTTTATTTTCTGTAGGAAAAACAATTCTAGGTTGTTTCAAATTAAGTATTTCAATAATTTTATCTTGGAAAAGTGCATCATATCACTGTTCTTAGCCTTCTTCAAAAAAGTCAGCAGCATTTGTTTCTTAAAATATGAGACCACGAAATGAATTTTAAATATAGAAAGCAGACCGGTATATTAGAGGTATTGACAGGGTTTCTTTATTCTTGTCTATGTATTTTATCAACGGCAAATTTCATTTTCCATCTTAATTCTTTTGATTTGACAATTATACGAAACGATTTTTCTAAAAATAACATAGTTACCTTTAGAAAAGCTGAAGGCCGCTCTAAAGCATGTTAGAAGCCTATCACTGGTAGAAAGTAGCACTGAATGTGAAGTCTCTGACTGGCATTTATACTATAAGCTTTTCCTACATTTCAATAATTTGATATTGAAATCATTTAAATGCATAGACCACTAAGTAACTTAAGGTTTTGTCCTATTTGAACACTCGTTTTTGGATTACAGAATGTTTACCTTAGTAAAGTAAGTGCTGACTCAAGTAAACGAGAAATTTCATGAAGAAAATGCAAATGTAGAAAATGCAAAGGTAGACTACAGTTTTGAAGTTTATTCTTTTTATTTTTTATAGAATTCATGCAAAACAAAGCATAAAATTTTAATTATGTAGTGAAAAAAGCATATCCATACATAATTAACACAATATTTAATTGGCAATTACCGTTGAAAGAATAAAATGTAATCATATCCCTTAAAGCTGCATGCCTCCAGATGAGCCAAAATATTTCTAGAAAATCAAATTTGGGGAATATGTACTTCGATTTTAAGAAAGGTAGAAACATTCAAGATTCAAGTAATATTTTTTTTTTAATTTGATATAATGAGTCTGCAAAGAACTTTTTCCAGATAATATTCCATTTCATGTTTAAAATTTCAGATGATTCTGCTCACTCCGTTTTTTTCCAGAATAATTATTATTCTAATTGTGCAAAATGACCCAAAATTGAAAAGCGTTGGTACACAAGAAAGGCACAATTTCATATGTATAATATTTTTTTAATATCTTTTGCATATCTTTCCTTTTTAAGTGACCAGCTGATCTGTGTAAGAAATATCAGTTTTGATGCTTTTAAGTTTTTTGACCTCAGTGAAATTCCTCTAAGATGTACTATAATAAATGCTTTTTAATTTCAGCTTTCAATTATAAATTGTAGACATTTGTTTATTTAGATTAACAATGTAACTGACTCCTTCTAATGTTACATAAATATTGTCTAATTCAATACTGTTGTCAGGCAAATAATTTTGCTAAGTACAGCTTTTTGTCAGTTCATATCTTCATGCTGTTACAGATCTTAACTTTGTGTAATTTTTCCCCTTTAATATTTTAAAGCCGTCGTAAAATAGGTTCATGTATGTTATGCACACTGCTCGAATTTGACAGAATTATCCATATGAATTATCGTAACAATTGTTGGTTAATGCACCATGTACTCGTATCCACGTGAATTCACACAAAAACAGTTCATAATTTCTGATGCAGTATCCAACCTGCACTGAAATCCAGATGAATTCACACAAAAAACAGTTCATAATTTTTCGTTCAGGATTCACCATCTGCTGGTATGTCCATATGAATCCACAAAAACACAGTCCACAATTCCTCGCACTGGTATCACAAAAACTGTAACACAGTCTACAGTTTCCCAGCATTATCATTAAATTCACAGGCCATTCCTTTCCATAAATGTATAAATATGACACAGAATTTAATGCCTGACCTCAACTTTTGGTGTAACAGAAAGTTTTAAGTATTCTTTTCAAATTTTATTTAATCACTGAAGGCAAAGGCTGTTTCATTAAAAATTGAATATATGACAGAAAGTTGGCCAATCTGAACACGTTTTCATTTTTGGCATCAAAATGATTATCAAAAACTTTCACAGACTAATTTTGGAACATGAAATTGATGGCCTTTATTCGCTCCCTATGTCTTCGCTGCCTCTCTCTGTCCATCTCTCTCCGCCTCTGTTTTTCCTCCTCCGTCAATCTAGAGACAGGTTTGTATCTTTTGAAGGACTGGTCCCCGTAACCACCCGTTTGAGTATCACTAAACGCTGATTGCATGAGTGGTAAAGTGTTTGTAAGGTAGTTTTTCTTTGGCATTCCTGACAACAGTAAAGAAAAGGAAAACTGTTTTTACAATAGGTATGACATTTTTCATCAGCCTTTATTTTCTACCTAAATTTCAATAGGTGTAGCTTAAAAGGAACTCCACTGAGGTCCAAAAGCCTAAATGCCTAATTACATAAAATTTGATTTTCCTGCATAGATCAACTAAGGCACTTAAAACAGACAGATATGCAAAAGATATTAAAGAAATATATTCTGAGGCACTTAAAACAGACAGATATGCAAAAGATATTAAAGAAATATACTCAGAATATATTGAAAATATATTGAAAATCATGTTTTTGTGCTATTTTAGCCAAATTTGAGTGAAAAGTATTGCAACACTGTCGATTCTTTTTCTATTATTATTATTGTTTTTGATCATTTTTCACAGTTTGAATAATCATTTTGGAAAAAAAAACGGAGTGAAAAAATTATCTGAAATTTGGCACACAAGTTATTGGTCTAGACCTACATCAAATGGAACATTTATCTCGAAAAATTATTTGAAGTCCCGTCATGTCAAAAACGTCAGTGGAGTCACTTTAATACTTAAATATTCACATACAAACATGTATTCTGCATGAAGCCAAAATGCTAAATTTGTATACAAGATTAAAGTTGTTGCAAGGCTTATTCTATTTCAAGATTTGTTACATAATTTTGCAAAGAAATTTAAAGGCCTATTATTCCCCCAGAAATGCTTTTATTTTTAGTTCTTAAAATATCTTTACTCGTGGTGTTTTGTATGTTAAATAGTTTCTAAAATGTTACTCAATGGCCAATTACCAGAACTATCTTTTGTTTCTGTTGCTTTTTGGCATTTAGAACAACAATTATAGCAGTTTAATTAGTATTTTGTATTTGAAGACAAAATACTACCATGTTTACATTTGGCTTCTTTTATGGCAAATAATTTCACTTTCAGTACTAATTTCTTCAAGTTATAAGCATTTGATATGCTCTTAAACACTTATATACACATTTTGGGTCATTTGCCATTTCTATGCAAGGAAAAACAAGGGCAATATTGTCGCAAAATGCGCCAGTCACAAAAGCTTTTGACAGAGATGTGGGCATTATAAATATGCATATAAGAGATATGCTCTGGGCAATTTCAGGAAAATATCTGGTTATTTTATCATCTCTAGTGACCTTCACCTTGCAAATATTAACCTAAATTACATGTGTCACACTTGTAATCATGATAGTTATCATTTGTGTTACAATCCATCAATAAATGATGACTAAATGATCCCCGTACACAAACTTTGACCTGTCTATGTGACCTTGACTGTGGTAGCAGGGACCTGGATTATGTGCACAATAAGCCTCACAATGGTGAACATTTGTGCCAAGTTACATTAAAATCCCCTGATGTATGTAGAAGTTCGGCTCTGAACAAGCATTTTTAATGAACTCTAAGTGTGACCTTAACCTTTAACCTAGAGACCTGGTGTATGCACGTGACACTGTTTCTCATAGTGGTGAACATCTCTATGAAGTTTCATTATAATCCCACCATGCATGGAGAAGATATGCTCTAGACAAAGTTTCTATCTTTTATCATATTTAGTGACATTGACCTTGCATATATATTAACCTAAATTACATGTTACATACCAGTAGTTTTGAAAATCACCGTTTGTGTTTCAATTCCTCAATAAATGATAACTAAATGGACCAAATATACACATTTTCATATTTTTATTTGAATTATGACCCCTATGTGTGACCCTGACCTTTGTCACAGGGACCTAAATTTTGCAAGCTACACTCCGCCTCACAATGGTGAACATTTGTGCAGAGTTATATTGAAATCTCTCAATGCATGTAGACGTTTTGCTCCGGACAAGCCTTTTACAATGACCCCTAAGTGTGACTTTGACCTGTAGACCTAGCTCATACGCATGACACTGCTTCTCACAGTGTGGATCATTTGTATGAAGTTTCATTATATCCCTCCATATGTGTAGGAGATATGCGCTGGACAAAATCTCTATATTTTATCATCTTTAGTGACCTTGACTATCATCTTTAGTGAATTTGACCTTTTATATATTACCATTAATCACACGTTTTCACACAAGTAGTCATGATTATGACTAGTCATGATTATGACCATCTGTATTTCAATCCCCTAATAAATGATGACTATACAGTGTATACACATTTTCATACCTTTATCTGACCTTTAACCCCTATGTGACCTTGACCTTGATGACGGGACCTAAATTTTGCACACAACACTCTGCCTCATAATTTTGCACGCAACACTGCCTCACAATGGTGAACATTTGTGCAAAGTAATATTAAAATCCCTGTATGCATGTAGAAATTTTGCTCCGGACAAGCGTTTTTCAATAACCTCTAGGTGTGACCTTGAACTTTGACCTAGAGACCTTGTTTGTGCGCGCAACACAGCTTATCAAAGTGTTTAACATTTCTAAAAAGTTTCATTAAAATTCTTCCATGCGTGTAGGAGATATGATCCGGACAAAAATTGAACGTTTTTCAAACGGTCGTATAAACAAGAGGGCCATGATGGCCCTGAGGTCGCTCACCTGTATATAGCCCCCCCCCCCCGGCCCAATTTTTACCCAAGGGCTTTTATTTGTTTATTTGAACAGACTTGGTAAACACCCATAGGAAGTTGTTTCATGCAAAACATCTAAGTTCTAGCTCATTGGGTTTTTTAAAAGAAGATTTTTTTAAGTTTTTACTATACACATATAGTTAAAAACAATGACACCCCTCGGGCAGGGCCAGTTTTGACCCCTGGGCTTTCATTTGAACAAACTTTGTAGATATTTACTTAAAGATGTTTCATGCTTCATATCTAAACTCTAGTTATTTGGTTTTTTTCAAAGAAGATTTTTAAGTTTTTGCTATGTATATAAGGAAAATCAATGACCCCCGGGGCGGGCCAGTTTTGACCCCAGGGCTTTTATTTGAATAAACTTGGGAGACACCCATTAGAACATGTCTCATGCTAAATATCTTAGCTCTAGCTCTTTGGGTTCTTTAAAAGAAGATTTTATAAGTTTTTACTATATGCATATAAGGAATATCAATGACCCCCTGGGGCGGGGCCAATTTTGACCCCAGGGCTTTTATTTGAACAAACTTGGTAGACATTCACTAGAAGATGTTTCATGCCAAATATCTAAGCTCTAGCTCTTACGATTCTTTAAAAGAAGATTTTTTAAGTTTTTACTATATGCATATAGGGAAAATCAATGACCCCCCGGGCGGGGCCAATTTTGACCCCAGGGCTTTTATTTGAACAAACTTGGTAGACATTCACTAGAAGATGTTTCATGCCAAATATCTTAGCTCTAGCTCTTACAGTTCTTTAAAAGAAGATTTTTAAAGTTTTTACTTTATGCATATAGGGAAAATCAATGACCCCCTGGGGCGGGGCCAATTTGGACCCCAGGGCTTTTATTTGAACAAACTTGGTAGACATTCACCAGAAGATGTTTCATGCCAAATATCTAAGCTCTAGCTCTTACAGTTCTTTAAAAGAAGATTTTTTAAGTTTTTACTATATGCATATAGGGAAAATCAATGACACCCTGGGGCGGGGCCAATTTTGACCCCATGGCTTTTATTTGAACAAACTTGGTAGACATTTACTAGAAGATGTTTTATGCCAAATATCTAAGCTCTAGCTCTTACGGTTCTTTAAAAGAAGATTTTTTAAGATTTTACTATATGCATATAGGGAAAATCAATTACCCCCCAGGGTGGGGCCAATTTTGACCCCAGGGCTTTTATTTGAACAAACTTGGTAGACATTCACTAGAAGATGTTTCATGCCAAATATCTAAGCTCTAGCTCTTTGGGTTCTTTAAAAGAAGATTTTTTAATTTTTTAATTTATGCATAAAGGGAAAATCAATGACCCCCTGGGGCGGGGCCAATTTTGACCCCAGGGCTTTTATTTGAACAAACTTGGTAGACATTCACTAGAAGATGTTTCATGCCAAATATCTAAGCTCTAGCTCTTACAGTTCTTTAAAAGAAGATTTTTTAAGTGTTTACTATATGCATATAGGGAAAATCAATGACCCCCTGGGGCGGGGCCAATTTTGACCCCAGGGCTTTTATTTGAACAAACTTGGTAGACATTCACTAGAAGATGTTCCATGCCAAATATCTTAGCTCTAGCTCTTACAGTTCTTTAAAAGAAGATTTTTTAAGTTTTTACTATATGCATATAGGGAAAATTAATGACCCCCCGGGGCGGGGCCAATTTTGACCCCAGGGCTTTTATTTGAACAAACTTGGTAGACACTCATTAGAAGATGTTTCATGCCAAATATCTAAGCTCTAACTCTTAGGGTTGTTTAAAAGAAGATATTTAAAGATTTTTCTTTCGGTTGCCATGGCAACCAGAGTTCTGCATGGAATTAAATTCTTTGAACAATTTTTAAAGGTGACCACCAAAGGAACATTCCTGTGAAGTTTGGATGAAATTGGCTCAGTGGTTTATGAGGAGATGTCTTTTAAAGCAAAAGTTTACGGACGGACGCCGGACGCCGGACGGACGGACGGACGGACGCCGGACGAAAAGCGATCACAAAAGCTCACCCTGTCACTTTGTGACAGGTGAGCTAAAAATTGTTTCTAAGGCATTATGTGCCTTTAATTTTCATGATTTTGAATAACACTTAATTGTCATTAACAAAAGATGAAGTGTTTAAATGTTTTTCCTCCTTTGTGCACGCCCGTTTTTAAACAGGTTGTATTATACATTTTCCCCTTACGGGCGGGTGGGCTGCTGGGCTGGCGTCGTCCGATTTTTGTCCAGAGCATATCCCCTACACACATGGAGGAATTTTAATGTTACTTCATAGAAATTTTCACAACTATGAGAAGCGGTGTCGCTGGCATGAACAAGGTCTATTGGTCAAAGGTCAATGTCACACTTAGAGGTCATTTCCGGAGCAAAACTTCTACATGCATACAGGGATTCCAATGTAACTTGACACAAATGTTCACCATTATGAGGCGGTGTGTCGCATCAAATAAGTCCCTTTGACCAAGGTCAAGGTCACCCACAGGGGTCAAAGTTCAGATAGAAATATGGTGTATTCGGACCATTTAGTCATCATTTCTTGAGGGATAGAAACACAAATGGTCATTATCATGACTACTGATGTGAAACATGTAATTTAGGTTATTATATGCAAGGTCAAGGTCATTAAATATGATAGTCAATGTCACTAAAAATGATAAAATATAGAAATTTTGTCCAGAGCATATCTCCTACACATATGGATGGATTCTAATAAAACTTCATAGAAATGTTCAACACTATGAGAAACAGTGTCATGTGCATGAACCAGGTCTCTTGGTCAAAGGTCAAGGTCACACTTAGAGGTCATTAAACAAGAGGGCCATGATGGCCCTAGATCGCTCACCTGACCAATCAAAGTCATCCGGACAATGACCTAGATAAGCATTCTGACCAAGTTTCATGACAGGTGAGTCAAAAATGTGACCACTACAGTGTTAACAAGGTTTTTCCATATTTAGGCGGTGTGACCTAGTTTTTCATCCGAGATGACCCATGTTGGAACTTTACTTAGAAATCATCAAAACAAACTTTCAGACCAATTAACAGGATATTTGGATCAAAACAGTAGCCACTAGAGTGTTAACAATATTTTTCTATTTTTAGCTCCTGTGACCTAGTGTTTCATCCGAGATGACCCATGTTCAAACTAATCCGAGCAAGTACCTAGACAAGTTTTCTGACCAAGTTTGATGACAATTGAGTCAAAATTGTGGCCACTAGAGTGTTAACAAGATTTTTCTATTTTTAGCTCCTGTGACCTAGTTTTTCATCCGAGATGACCCATGTTCGAACTAATCCGAGCAAGTACCTAGACAAGCATCCTGATCAAGTTTGATGACACTTGTGTCAAAAATGTGACCGCTAGAGTGTTAACAAGATTTTTCTATTTTTAGCTCCTGTGGCCTAGTTTTTCATCCAAGATGACCCATGTTCGAACTCATCCAAGCTATCACCTAGACAAGCATCCTGACCAAGTTTGATGATGATTGGGGCAAAAATGTGACCGCTAGAGTGTTAACAAGGTTTTTCTATTTTTAAACCCTGTGACCTAGTTTTTAATCCGAGATGACCCATGTTCGAACTCATCCAAGCTATCACCTAAACAAGCATCCTGACCATGTTTGATGATGATTGAGGCAAAAATGTGACTGCTAGAGTGTTAATAAGGTTTTTCTATTTATAGCTCCGGTGACCTAGATTTTCATCCGAGATGACCCATGTTCGAACTCATCCAAGCTATCACCTAGACAAGCATCTTGATTAAGTTTGATGATGATTGAGGCAAAAATGTGACCGCTAAAGTGTTAACAAGGTTTTTCTATTTTTAGCTCCGGTGACCTTGTTTTTCATCCGAGATGACTCATGTTCCAACTCATCCGAGCTATCACCTAGACAAGCATCCTGACCAAGTTTGATGATGATTGAGGCAAAAATGTGACCGCTAGAGTGTTAACAAGGTTTTTCTATTTTAAGCTCCGGTGACCTAGTTTTTCATCCAAGATGACCCATGTTCGAACTCATCCAAGCTATCACCTTTAAAAGCATCCTGACCATCTTTGATGATGATTGAGGCAAAAATGTGACCTCTAGATTTTTAACAAGGTTTTTCTATTTTTAGCTCTTGTGACATAGTTTTTCATCCGAGATGACCCATGTTCGAACGCATCTGAGCTATCAACTAGATAAGCATCCTGACCAAGTTTGATAATGATTGAGGCAAAAATGCGGAGCTAAAAAGGCTTGTCATCCGCAAAACTTCTACATGCATAGAGGAATTTCAAAATAACATGGCACATATGGTCACCATTGTGAGGCAAAGTGTCACGTGCAAAATTTAGGTCCATATGGCCAAGGTTAATGTCACTCATGGGGTCAAAGTTCAGATGTAAATATGAAAATGTGTATTCAGACCATTTAGTAATCATTTATTGGGGGATTGAAACAAAAATGGTCATTACCATAACTACTGGTGTGAAACATGTAATTTAGGTTAATGTATGCAAGGTCAAGGTCACTAAATATGATAAAATATAGAAATTTTATCCAGAGCATTTCTCCTCCACGCATGGTGGGATTCTAATGAAACTTCATAGAAATGTTCACCACTTTGAGAAGCAGTGTCAAGTGCATGAACCAAGTCTCTAGGTTAAAGGTTAAGGTCCCACTTAGGGTTTATTGAAAAATGCTTGTTCAGAGCCGAACTTCTACATATATCAGGGGATTTTAATGTAACTTGGCACAAATGTTCACCATTGTGAGGCTTATTGCGTACATATTTCAGGTACCTAGTACCAAAGTCAAGGTCACATAGAGAGGTCAAAGTTTGTGAATGCGGACCAATTAGTCATCTTTCATTGATGGATTGTAACACTAATGATAACTATCATGATTACAAGTGTGACATATGTAATTTAGGTTAATATTTGCAAGGTCAACGTCCCTAGAGATGATGAAATATCCATATATTTTTGGATATTGGCCAGAATGCATATCTGTAATGCCCGCATCTCAGTCAAAAGCTTTTATGACAGGCGTATTTTGCGACAATGTTGCCCTTGTTAAAAACTCTAAAAGTCCTTAATAAAACCCATTGCTTACAAATTTGAGTCTTTAAAATACATGAGGTCTATGACTTCAGGTGTAATATACAGAGCCAATGGTTATAGTTCATTTGTTGCCAGCTGCAGGTCATGCTCTTTTAAATTACTATGTGATAAAGGCTAATCATTTTCAATTCCTGAGTTGGGTACAAGAAGTCAAGTTTACCCAAAAGTTACAAGCACTTAAAGCAAAGTTTCACTTTACACATATACACATCAATGATCTTGTTGAAGTTATCATGGTTACCAAAAAATTCCTGTTATAATAAGTTCAGCAATACTAGTAAGCCGCCTTAGCGCATGAACAAGTAAATTTCCTTTATAGTAATTACAAGCAAAATTACAAGCAAAATTTATGCAGTAATATTGTAAAAGCACTTTTCTATTTTCCAAGCAATTTTCCAAGTTACCTTTATTATATTGTACAAGCATTTATTCTGTATATTTTCCATAGTTAAAAGCAATTTTCTGTCACAAGCATTTTTTCAAATTTACAATACATTAGCATTGAGTTTCTGTATATTGCCACAAGCAATTTTCCTGTTTACAAGCAATTTTTAAGGTTACACGCAATCTGCAATTTTCCCGGTTAACAAGCAATATGCCAGGTCACAAGCAATTTTCCCGGCATTACAAACAATTATCTATCGACAAGCAATTTTCCACAGTTACATGCAATTTCACTACATAAAAAGTTAACACTTTTACAAGAGGCAATTTTCAAATGTGTGAGATTAAAAAAGTGTTGGAGCACCATACTAAATACTGTATTCACATTGACTTATATACAATAATGGATGAATAATGTAAAAATTGGCATAAAAAGCAGTATTTTTCTACTAATTGTGATCATGATTTCTGCACTACTCAAACACTTTTCAAGATAAACTTCAAAAAGGCTTCATTACATTCAACAGTTTTTATGCAAAAAAATCACCCCTGTAAAATGCCTGCAATCTTCATTAACTACGGACTAAGTGTGGCAGCTAGGATGAGTGGTTTACACCTGGGACTAGTTATTTTAGAAATGTTGGCAGTGTGGGTTCAAACCTCGTCAGAGGCAGGCTTTTAATTGCCTCCTTGACCAAGAAACTTTACATTTAAGCATGCATTGCTTAGTACTGGTTGGTTTCAGGAAAGTATATGAGAGCATTTCAATAAGCTTATAGTTTTCAACACAATCAAACTAAAATAAATTTGTATATTTTTGAATTTTTTTTTTTTTGGTGTAATAAAATGACTTTTGAAACAATTAAACTACATACAATACAGTAATACTTTGATTACTAGTATAAGAGAACTAAACAAACAATCTAACAACAAACAAAAAAACAAAATTAGTATGCAAAACAAGAAAAAGCATGCAACATGAATGTAAGACAATGACTGCTTCCCATTTTCTTTATGGCTATGTCAGCTTAAAGAAGCCTTCAGCTTCCATTGCCTTTAAATTCAAATTGCCTTTTAATTTTTGTTGAAAAAACAATTCTGTGTTGTTTCAAACTTAGTATTTCAGTAAATTTATTTTAGAAAAGTGCATCATATCACTGTTAGGCCTACTTCAAAACAGTGCCAAAAGAGCTATTTATAGGTGCTTTTCTATGTTACATATAGAGAGCGATCGGATAGATTAGAGGTACATGTGTATTGATCGGTAAGTTCCTTATATTTGTTTATCTAACTCATCAACGGCAAATTTCATTTTCCCCTTAATTTTTTTTATTTGACATGAAATGATTTATTCTAAATTTAAAATAACATATTTAACCTTTACAACTAGAACTCCTTGAGTCGGATGTGTCGCCTTGTGAACAATATATTTTTGGAGAAATGGCCAGGACAAAAATGAAATATGAAAATTAACAAAGGGCAATAGCTCAAATATGGAACAGAATTAATGCATTTATTCTATCTTGCTTGATGACATTGGAACTTGCATTATGCTTAATTCCATCTTGCTTGATGACATTGGAACTTGCATTATGCTTGATTCCATCTTGCTTGATGACATTGGAACTTGCATTATGCTTAATTCTATCTTGCTACATGACATTAGAACTTGCATTATGCTTGATTCCATCTTGCTTTATGATATTTAAACTTTGCATTATGCTGGTTTCCATTTTTCGTTATTTCATTCAAACATTTCGTAGTCACCAATTCTTTCATTGAGTGATAACTAATAAAGTGGAACAAGCCATTTGGAATACTAAAATGTTAACGTCATATACCTTTATGCATAAGC
This sequence comes from Ruditapes philippinarum, assembly GCF_026571515.1. Lineage (NCBI taxonomy): Eukaryota > Metazoa > Mollusca > Bivalvia > Venerida > Veneridae > Ruditapes > Ruditapes philippinarum. The sequence goes on from NW_026853468.1 coordinate 325,954, forward strand.
TACCGTTTCTTCGTGCTCTATACAAACCATTTATGGTTTAGTTTTTTTGTATTACTTTTATGTATAAGTCATTTAAAATTAACTATTTAATGTTCCCTGATGGATTTTTTAAAAATATGACTTATAGCTCGCATTGCGTGATTACTATTAGCTTTCGCTTATATCCATTATGCAGTGTTTATGCTTAATAAAGCTCGGTGTCTGAGGCTTTGTGGATAATGTTGATCATCTTACATTATGATAAACAATTAAAACTATGTCTAGCGATTTGTGAACTGTTAAGGGGCGAGAACTCTGTTATCGATGTCAACGGAATTTTTTCCACGATTCGCCTATCATCGGAATTTTCCGTATAGATACTGCGTACATGTATATATAAATACGTACTAAAGTGTTTAATACATACATTGCAGTTGAAAGAATATAAATACAAGTAGTAAAGGATTATGCAATATAATTTTATATATGTATAACAGTCTAATAGAAAAAATATGCTCGTAAAAAGTGATGCAATGGGGCAGTTACACATACACAGTGGCGGATCAGGCCCTGGCTTAAGGGCTGCACCTACCCCCAAATATACGTGGAATATATACGTGTCAGTTTCATGCAATAGTCTTCTTAGTGTACTCCCTTACCAAAACATATTATGCTGTCATCCAGTTTGTCTAGCACCTGCCTAGGTACTGCGAAGGTTTATCTAAAGACTTGGACATTAAAAAAGCAAAAATTATTGGCCTTTTAACTTAATAAATGTCTCAGAGACTAATAGTGGGCGAATAGTATGTAACACATTAAATATACATGTATAATAAGGAAGAAGGAAGTTGTTTATTTTTGTAGCATGTGCATAGTCAATTACAAATGAGCCGCGTCACGACAAAACCAACAGACCAGCATGGATTCAGACCAGCCTGCGCGTCCGCGCAGTCTGATCAGGATCCAGGCTGTTTGCTACCAGTTTCTCTACTTGTAAAAGAGTTGGAAAGCGAACAGCATGGATCCTGATCAGACTGTGCGGACGCGCAGGCTGGTCTGGATCCATGTTGTCGCAAACCATTATGTTGGTTTTGTCGTGACGCGCTCAAATGTTGGGCATATGTGTGTCTGATTATAGATCAGACATCCCGCACACACCACCACATCGCATACATTTGTGTTAATGATATACTATGCACATCTTCAGTAACATATTATTATCACAGAAATTTATTGAAATCTATAAAATTCTTACTAAATATGTTTTATTTAAATAAAAACACATACACATAATGTATAGGAATCTGCTTTCCTTATTACGGGTCAAGTAAAGTTGTGTCTGTCTTTTTAAAAGAAACTTCCATATATTTTTTTTTGTAATAACACTATACATTTACGAATGTATATTCAATACTGCCCACTTACAGTGTATAGGATTGAAAAGCACAATATTTGTGTGAAGCCAAATTATATTTATCTTATTTTACAGAAAAAAATCAAGTTTGTACTGTACTAAGTAGAGGTGTAACGGTGCATCGATACATCGCGATCTGCCCTGTCCTCGATGAATGCATCGTAATGAATTTATAAATTCCAATATATCAGGATGCAATAGATATTTCACCACCCGATGCATCGATATAGCGGGAAAGTATCGCAATACACTAATAGTTATGGTATAATGAAAAATGCCTTTAATTCTTAAGTAAAAAGTAAAAATCCTAAAGTAATAAGTAATATAAATTGTTGAAAGATCAAAACTTGAATATAAGCTATAATAACAAGTTGTAGAGTTTTTTTTTGTTATTGTAATAGTTTTATATTACATTCGGAATTATGCTGTGAACAAATGACCAAGTTTTTTATATAGATAAAGTCTGAAAGTCAATGTTGTGATACGTATTGCATCGAGACATAAGAATCGCAATATGCATCGCATTTTATCCAAGTATGCAATACATATCGTGAATCGCATCGTTTGGAAATGCAAGTATCGTGATATGTATCGTGACAAAAAAATGGCAATGCACAGCCCTAGTACTAAGTCGTGGCCACGAGTTACTAGATCGTTTAAGTCGTGGGAACGAGATATAACTGTGTCGTGCAGACGAAATAATTAAATCAGATTACACCATGATTTTCTAAACTTAGAAAATTTCTGTTTAAAGATTTACGTGCAACATTAATTTTTTGAAAATACTGAAGTGTTCACTTTGAACTTGATACATGTCTTAAGGATCATCAGGCCCATAAACCATACATTAATTTTGACTTAGTTATAGCCCTTTGTTGGAATAATTCTATGATAGAATTGGTCATTTTGTACGTACAACGGCCTGTTAACATTTGAGAGGGACTTAGTCCTGGTTTATTTTATTGGGTAGGGACATTGCCCATGGACAGTAGATATCCTATAAGGATGTTTGAGGTCACGGGTCAGACAAACATGACACTTCATGTAAAATCATTGTCTGATGAATGATTTAGAAAGAATAAGCTGTAGTTTGTATAACCTAAAAAGATCAGTAGATGACATCTAATAATTTTTAGGCAATTTGGTCAGAAATCAGGGTCACAATGACGCTAAATCTTTGACCAATCAATAACTTAAACTTAGAAAATTTCTGTTTAAAGATTTACGTGCAACATTAATTTTTTGAAAATACTGAAGTGTTCACTTTGAACTTGATACATGTCTTAAGGATCATCAGGCCCATAAACCATACATTAATTTTGACTTAGTTATAGCCCTTTGTTGGAATAATTCTATGATAGAATTGGTCATTTTGTACGTACAACGGCCTGTTAACATTTGAGAGGGACTTAGTCCTGGTTTATTTTATTGGGTAGGGACATTGCCCATGGACAGTAGATATCCTATAAGGATGTTTGAGGTCACGGGTCAGACAAACATGACACTTCATGTAAAATCATTGTCTGATGAATGATTTAGAAAGAATAAGCTGTAGTTTATATAACCTAAAAAGATCAGTAGATGACATCTAATAATTTTTAGGCAATTTGGTCAGAAATCAGGGTCACAATGACGCTAAATCTTTGACCAATCAATAACTTGTATGAATGGTACTTTTACAGACAGGAGAAGTAGGGGCATCCTTGTTAGGAAAATTCATATAAATAGTGTAATTTGATTGGTTATTTATCTCGTTCGCACGACTTAACTTTCTCGTGGCCACCACTAAACTTTCTCGTGGCCACGACATAGTAACTTGTTCCAACAACTTATTCCTCTCGTGGCCACGACTTAGTCATCTCGTTCCCACGACTTATTTATTACTTTTACAGACAGGAGAAGTAGGGGCATCCTTGTTAGGAAAATTCATATAAATAGTGTAATTTGATTGGTTATTTATCTCGTTCGCACGACTTAACTTTCTCGTGGCCACCACTAAACTTTCTCGTGGCCACGACATAGTAACTTGTTCCAATGACTTATTCCTCTCGTGGCCACGACTTAGTCATCTCGTTCCCACGACTTATTTATCTAAGTAACTCGTGGCCACGACTAAGTAACTCGTGGCCACAATATAGTATCTCGTTCCCACGACTTAACTATCTCGTGGTCACGACTTAGTAACCCGTGGCCACGACATAGTATCTCGTACGCATGAGATAAATAAAAACACACAAATGTCACCTTTGTGCCACCGTAAGTTTGAGCATAGTATATCTTAAAATTCAATTTCACTATTGCTCATATACGACTGTCACACACGCTCAAAAAGAAATGTAAACAATTATATAAGAGGTGAGTTGCCACTTGTAGGATGAGTTATAAGAGAAATCTATAATATTTTTTTTCACATGCTGGCGGAATCTTCAAAAACACGCACTTTTCGTCTGTCGCATCGCGTTCTCTTGTTTTCCAGTAAATTTTCCCTTTACATGTCAGTCTCCAACTAACACTGTTCTGTATACGCCCCTGTATAAAGGGGACGTAACTTTGTTTTACTCCACGTGCCAAAATACGGGATCATCCGGAAAATAACGGAATGTACCGATAAAGCGACACCTGCTGTCATAATACGAACACAAATTATTGCAACTCGCATTATGCTTACTGCCAACTGCTTAGTGCGTACTGTCACATGCGACTATAATATCGCTATCGTTGTCATCTTCGTTGTCGATGCGCAGTGATCCTATATTGCATTATATTTGTAATCAGTGAATATATTGAAGCATATGAATGCTAAGACACATCAAATTCGCCAATTATTGATCAAAATTAATAATTTATTGTGACATAATGTCGACAATATAAGACAAATTAAAGGTACTGACAGAAACTAACCATGTGACATATAGTTATATCAAGAACAAGCAAAGAATGTTATCTTAAACACCAAACATAATACGTTGATCTTTATAAAAGATGCAATTAAACATATCGCATATTAAAATATGTGAGTTTGATGGTTTAGTAGGGAACACATAAGGTTGCAATTACATGAAAGTGCATTCAGTAATAATAAGGCATGATTGAATTCAGCAAAACGCAGGTTTTCATTGTCATAAAGAAGTATAGAAGCAAGCATAATGTAAGTCCCAATATCATAAAGCAAGATGGAATAAATGCACTAATTCTGTTCCATACTCAAAGCAGTGCTCAGTTTCTGTGCACTGCACTTCTTTTCAATAAGATCTATCATCCTATGAAGTTTCAAGTCTACTGCTTTTACAATTTATGAGAAATGGCCTGGACAAAAATAAAGTATGAAAATAAACAAAGGGCAATAACTCAAAAAATAAAGAATACAGAGTACTAGTTCTTGAGCACTGCACTTCTTCTTAATGAGATCTAACATCCTATGAAGTTTCAAGTCTATAGCTTTTATACATTAGGAGAAATAGCTCGGACAAAAATAAAGTATGAAAATTAACAAAAGGCAATAACTCAAAAATCAAGAAGTGCAGAGTACTGGTTCTTGTGCACTGCACTTTTGGTCATTATAAGAAGCATGCATACCAAGTCTGAAGTCAATCCGACTTTAAATGACTGACTTATGATCCGGACAAGCTTAAGGGCCCGGACACCGACAACAGCGCCGACACCGCCACCAAGTAACCCCTACACGTACCCTTTTTCAAGGCGACACAAAAAACTGAAGGCCTCTTTAAAATCCACTGATGGTTGGCTTCCTAAAGATATAGGTTCATGATAGGTTTCAACACAAACTAAATATTTGATAAATCAAGCAATAAATGAAAGTGCTATGAGAAATGATATGCAAGAGTGATGCAACATGTGAAAGATTGATAGAAGGAGAATGCTGCATACAAGTAAGCTCCACCCAGAAATATTGCAGAACAAAACTAGAAATGTGTCGTCATGCCACGGATGCCCCTGCATGCAGCCAAAACTTCAGATGTTATAATATTTAGTTCCAAAATTGTTTGCACAAATTATTTTTTTCCAGACACTGAAACTTTTCAGTGTTAACCTTTTGTAAATTGCATATTGCATATTTCTAGCCAAATTAATGTCTACATACATATCCACAAAAGTATGAGTGATGAAACTGAAAATTCAAAATTTTTCCAACATTCAACATGTAACTTTGTGCAAAATCATTGAACCACGACCAAATTCAAACTTGAACTGCTTATTCCTAAGATGTATCTATATGTCAAATTTGAGTTGAATGTGTACAACCATTGGGAAGATAATGAACTGAAACTTAAAATTTCTGATTTTTTTTCAAAGTTTAAGAGGGATAACTCTGTCAGCTATCATCAAACCATGACCAAATTGGAAATTGACCAATGCATTCTTCTGAGATATCTATATCTTTTATTTGAGTTGAATATGTACAACTGTTGGGGGAGATTAATGAATGGAAACTGAAAATTTCATATTATTTTCAAAGTTAAAGGGCATAACTCTGCCAAAAATCATTGAACCATGACCAAATTTGATCTTGACCTGTGCATTCCTTTGAAGTATCACATGTCAAATTTGAGTTGAATGTGTAATACTGTTGGGGAGATAATCAACGGTAACTGAAAATTTTATATTATTTTCAAAGTAAAAGGGGCATAACTCTGCCAAGAATCATGGAACCATGGCCAAATTTGAACTTGCCCTGTATTTTTTCATGACATATCCATATGTCAAATTTGAGTTGAATGTGTAATACCTTTTGGGAGATAATGAACGGAAACTGAAAATTTCATATTATTTTCAAAGTAAAAGGGGCATAACTCTGCCAAAAATCATTGAACCATGACCAAATTTGAAATTGACCTGTATTTTCTCATGACATATCCATATGTCAAATTTGAGTTGAATGTGTGCAACCCTTCCTAAGATAATGAATGGAAACTGATGATGATGGAATGACAGAAGGATGTAAGGAAGGAATGACGAAAGGACGGAACAGGGTAACACTATATGCCCCGGCCATTATATGGAGGGGGCATAAAAATACATAACAGCTAGGCATAACATTATCTAGGTGATGTAAAAACATGGGATATATTAATATAGTAAGGATTCTTTGGCACTGCACTTTCTTTTCCAAATATCTATTACTGTGTGAAGTTTTGATCAATATCTTTCACAATCATAATTTAATAATATAAAGTGAGATAATCAACATAATAAGCAATGACGAGTTTTGTTTCTTTGTCACAGCACTTCCTCTCTCTAGTCTCTACAAATGTATGTCATTTAAATGAGACATCACTGATAGTTTAGATCAGAACTGAGAAGTTATACTCCTAACAATCATTTTCAACTTAAGGGAGATAATAAATAAATTAAGCATGATGGAGTTATGATTCTTGGACATTGCACTATCTTTTTATGACCTCTATGGTTGTGTGAAGTTTAAATAGAAATAGAAATAGTTATTCTCCTGACAAGAGTGTGACAGACCACCAAACTAACATTTGGATATATTAATTTACTTAGGTGGCTGTTCTCCCAATTGTTTATAGCCACAGAAGAAATTTAACGGTATATTTGCAAAAGGGGAAGAAAAAACTTGATGTAAATTCAATTTTTGAGGAAAACTGAATGACTATAAAAAAATTTCTTTGGGGAAGACCCTTGCTATAGAAGGAAAAAAAAAACCTATGTGGTGACTAAATGCTTTCCTTCTGGGAGGGAGTATAGAAAACACAAATAACTTACTATGTTTTGACTGGAGATCACTTGTTCCCATCGCAACACTAGTTTCATAGCTCATATCCTTGCTATTATCTAACATGGTAGACATCCCATCTGGCAAGCTTTCATCTTGTATAAAACCACTTTGAGGCAGCTCCATGCCTGTGATCTTTAAGTCTGTCTCGGAATCAGTACTACACTCTTGTTTAATGTTCAGAGTACCATCGCTGCCAATGTTTAAATTACTCGTTTCATTCTGAGACTGTTCAGAATATGTATCTATTGAAGGCACATGTTCATTTATACTTGAACTCTCTGTATACGATGCTGATCGAACTTGGTTATCTTCTGCTTCAGAGGTCACAACAGTTTCAGACACTTGTGGCAAAGATTGTTGCGAGTCCATTGAACCTACATGTAGATTAGCACCAAGTTTACCGTAAAAAAATTTGATTCAGGTTCATTTTGTTTATAATGTTTGTTTACGAATCATTATCATGTAAACCTGGAGACTATGCGGGAGTCATCTCTAAAATTGACCGATTTCTCTCGGCCCTATTTTTCTTATACGGTCATGTCTCAATCTCTATAGATCTATCCTCTTTGAGCTGTAACACATCTCCGAGGAAATTAGTCCGGTATTCTGGTAATGCAGCACAGTACTCCATGTTTGTAGATTCCCGTATACATCTTTCGTCTGAAATTTTGCTCCCTGCTTTTCATGTGAAGCCCTAGAAAATCATCATTTCTACATGTATTTTTTCATATTATATAAGATTCATTCCAGCTATCATACAAAACATTGGTAATTGTACTACAAGTGCCCACTCTCTGCCTGAATAAAGAACACTGAGGGCACCTGTGGTCTTTTCTGGCGTTGACAGCTTGAAAGTTACCATTTGACCATTACAGTGCCACAGTGTCTTATAAACCCGCATTGAAAGTTGTCATATGACCGTAACTATTTTTATAATACCCACTATAAAATGTCCACAAGACATGGATGCCTGCACATTCCACTGTTTTGTCTAGTTATGGACTGTCAGGGTGTCAGAGATCTGATGGACAAGGTCAAATCTATATGCCTCTCTAAGCAGGGGCATAAGAAATGCACGTGTTTGTATTGGGTTTTAAAACCTGCTTAATACAACCTGTCCATGACATCTCTCCAGCTATGCCCGCAGAATAAGACATACAAAGCACTTTTTTGTGCACTTTTCAACCTTTTCAGTAGAACCACTGACACTTGTTAACCTGTTATCTGCTGTTACTAACATGAAAAGCCTAGAGGTGTCCAAATATTTTCAATAACTACATGTATAAATATGGAATAATATCATGTAATAGCTTTCAGAGGCTTTGTATTTTGCAGTGTTAAAAAATAGATATCTAACTAGACGAAATGTTGAGCGGGATATAAATTTTCCCACTTTGCAAGTAGCAAAATCCAAAGTCTCAGAAAGCTTCTACAATATAATTATCATTTTATCAAATAGTCTATATGTTTTAAGACAAAAATAGTTGCAATATAATTAACTTTTATAAGTTATTTCAGAAACTGAAACACAGCAGTCAAGAGATAATATTCACAAATGATAGACATGAATTTTTTGCAAATGTAGCCACACCTTCAGTTGCTTTGGTTCCTCCTTGCCAATGCTAAATGCCTTGTAATACACATTTACGATGAGAACCAAAATGAAAAGTAGTACAGCATTCCATATATGGTACCCTACAATTATTTGTTATTAACATAATACTGATTTTCCTATCCATTAAAGAGTATTCGTGCTTCACGATTTGCATATATTTTACTAAGAAAATTTATATGTAAATAGTAAATTATCTTATAATTTGGCTGCTGCCCATATTGTAACATTCCCACAAAATTTGTGTCTGCTGCAAAAAAGCATGTAAATCATGCTTAAAGAATCTGATAAATACTTACTTTTCAAGCAAAATCCTAAAAATTGTGACTTAAATTCGTCATGACTGTCGAGAAACAACCTGCCCAACTCAGAGCCATGGTAACTAATCGAGCCATCTGATAGGTTAGCACTGAGAACTACAGTCTCTTCTTCTGTCTCACTTGAAATCTGTTCAACCTTATCAATACAAAATAAAACATACATTAGATAGAGGATAATAAACGAGTGTAAATTCAATACTTATAACTCAATTTATTGAACGAGTTGTATATAATTATAATATTCATATATAATGCAAGCCTCCAGCATGCATTATATTAAATCATTCAACAAGTTCAATAAATTAAGTAATGAAAATACATGAATATAATATTTTGTTTATCATATAATCGACATAAGAAAGTTTACAGTGAAAAAAGTCCTTTTAAGTTGTTAAGTAATAATTTATTATAATATGCGAGCATCTGTCAAGCATAGAATTATTTCATTCAAAAATTTCAATTAATCAACTCAAGTAATGAATTTACATGATTATACTATATAAAATATACATGAAGTATTATATTAATCACATAACCAACATACATGTAAAATTTGTTTGCAGGGAAAATAATCATTCTTTGTTAAAGGGAGACACAGGCAAAATTTTCATTTCTAAGTTTTGAATTTTTTGTTCCTAATTCTGTAAATGCCCTCAAAATAAATATATTAGACAGTCAAAGGAACAAAACTTTTCTCCATATAAAGAATAAAATGCCAGTTTCCTAACCTGACCCGCGTGGGTCAGGTTAGAGCGCTAGGATTTCACAATAGTTGTCACAGTTGAACTCGGAAACGTTAAAGAACATTCAAATGAATGATTTAGGTTTGTTTTCAATCAATACATATCCACAGTATCTGTTCATGTAACTTCAAAGATTTGTTCAAGTCACCTGACTTTTTAAAAATTATTCGGTGATTCTATTGGCGTCTAAATTTTGTTCAACATATATAGATATATTTTTGCTTCAAATCCAAAATATATAGAATTTAAACAGAAATTTATGCTGAAACTTTTAGAAATGTCATTTTAGCGCTAGTTGAGTACAAAAGATCATTTAAATATTTTTGTCATTATTTTGCCTGAATATCCCTTTAATGATTTAGAAAATTGTTGTAACTTACATGTACTATGCCAGTGTAAATTCAATTATGAATTTCTTGAATGAGTTGTTTAAAATTATATTATGAGAGCCCCTGGCTAGCATTATATTATTTTATTCAACAAGTTCAATAAATCAAGTTTTTTTGTTTTGTTTTGGGTTTTACATCACATTGACACAGTATAGGTCATATCGCAATGTTCCAGCTTTACTGGTGGAGGAAGACCTCAGGTGGACTTCCATGCATTATTTCAGGCACGAACGGGCACCTGAGTAGAACCACCCAGGTTCCGTAAGCCAGCTGGATAGCTTCCTCACATGAAAGAATCCAAAGTCCCTGTTGGGATTCGAACCCACAGTGGTGAGCCTGAGCATCTACACAGTCTGATCAGGACCCATGCTGTTCGCTATCAGTTTTAATACTTGTTATAGGGTTTGTAAGCGAACAAATGGATCCCGATCAGACTGCGCGGATGCCCAGGCTGGTCTGTATCCTTGATGTTCGCAAACCCATTATGTTGGTTTTGTTGTGATGCAGCTCATATTTGTTTTCAACTGCATCATAAACATCACAAGAATGGCCAAAAACCACTGTTATATATCTATAAATATTAAACGGAAACTATCAATAGTGTTCAATTTATAAAAAGAGTGAGGCAGTCTTTTTATATTTTAGACATTTTAATAAATAAATAGCCTTAAGTGGCCTCTTTATAAAAACATACCAGTTGTTGTATTTGACTCTTCAAGACTGCCTTTAAAATAACTTTGTATCCAGGAATTTCTTTTATCACTTCAAGGTCGGGCACCTTCATTTTTACGTTCTGAAATACAAATTTACAATAATATGATATCTAGAATCTTAACCTATAATACATAATTGTAATGATCCTGAGAAAATGACAATGGGGAGTGGTGGCCTAGTGGTAAAAATGTCTGCCACTCAACAGTCAATATAGGGATCATGGGTTTGATTCCTACTTAAGTCACCACCATGTTTCTTTATATGACACTGGTCAGTACTGGTTAATTCCAGGATGAAAAATCAAAAGTGATTAATTAATATTAATTAAAAAATCAAATGTAATTAAATATCTCTGACTGTCGCTTCTCATTCTAACTTACTACAACATGACTTACACCAACTTGAACAATGGGAAACAAAATGGGACATGCAATTTAATCCATCAAAATGCCAGGTTATCCAAATCACAAAACGAAAAACAGTCATTCCAACAAAATACCTTCTACATAACACCACATTAGAAACAGTTCCATCTGCAAAATACCTTGGCATTACAATATCAAATGATTTAACATGGAACAACACATAAACAACATCACAACAAAGGCGAATCAAGCACTTGGTTTTCTTGCGCCGAAACATCAAGGTTCACTCAGAAAGGTTAAAGTCAACCGCATACAAGACACTTGTCAGACCCCAGCTTTGAGTACAGCTCCACGGTCTGTTCCCCCTACACAGGAACTCTCATTGACAAGATAGAGTCAGTCCAGAGAAGGGCTGCTAGGTGGGTCAAACATGACTTTGGCCGTATGTCAAGTGTCACTGACATGTTGACTTCCCTTCAATGGAGGCGTCTTGACCTTCGGCATATTGACCAACGCCTGGTCATGTTTCACAACATCCTGCATGACCATGTGGCTATTCCTTTCCCAAAGTATATCGTCCCTCTTACAAGATCATCTAGAACATCCCATCTCCATGCATTCCAACAAGTCCAAACTAAAACTGATTACTATAAATATTCATTTTTTCCAAGAACAATGTCACTGGAATGCTTTAAACCACCTGAAATCATAAACTTGTTCTGGCCCCGAGTTCAGTCTGGCTGTAAGCCGGATTGAACATACGTCTCCCTAAAATACCTTTCTGTTTTTTAAACTGTTTTTAACAATATACTCATTTCCTTTACTTTTATATTCTTTTATTTCAGCTCTTTTACTAACATTCTTGTCAGTTGACGCGCGTCAAGTCTAGGTCCCCAGCAGGGGTTTGACTATATGGAAGATAGATAGATAGAATATAAGTTGCAAAACACCTTTCTGGGTGGCCATGATCCATGTGACATGTCATCCTCGCATAAATGAAAAGCTTTTAGTTTCTGGTGGTGTGGAGTATAAGCCAGATAAGAAAAGTTTTACCTTGGTTCGATAGATAACTTATTAGACTACATATTGCATTTTTAAATTTCCTTTCTATTTATGCTGTAAGGCTATCATATAAAAAAAAACAGTGAGGCGAAAACTCAGATTGGGCATAGACACATTCTTTTGGGAGTTGTTAACCTTGTCTATATAATATATTAGTTTATATTGTAATGGAAATGTATTTAGATTTCATTTCTGACTTAGGATTTATGTTTTATATAAAAGCTTTTATATCCTGGTTGTACTATCTACCGGGAGTGTAAGCTTTAATAGGCCCACCATCATATAATACAGAAAAAAATCTAGGATAAAATAGTTATTTTCTGTAGAAGGTACCATTTTTTGACGAAAATAACAATCATCCAAAAGAAAATTTAACTATACATCAAAAAGATAGTTCTGTTAATAACCTCATATGAGTGGCAGCCATTTTTGTTTTTAAGTACTTAATACCAGGAATGGCTTTTAAGCAATCAATAAAAAGTTAAAAACATATGTAAATGGTCCATTACTGTTAATGATACTAAAGTTTTATTCAATATTTATCAGTTATCACACAGTTAAAGGGTAATAATTTGATAAGCATTGCACACACATTCAAAATATCATGTTGGGTCCAAATCTTTAGCAATATTACTTGTTTTTATACTTAAAACATATTTATGTGAATAGCCTCATTAAAACTTTGAATTTTCTTCAAAAAATGCTATGTTTTGTATGAAATTAATGTGAAAAACACTTGCATACAAAAGAAATTTTTTATGTAAGTATTGTTTGTAATATCTGGACATTCCCGGTACAAAGTACCTCCTGGTATAAAGTACCCTGACTCAGGGTATCCTCAGGGAACATTCCAGTGGTCATGAATTCGTAAAGAAGCATGTGACTCAGTTATGAAAATATAATTAAATGTGCAAAGCTTGGAAGAAAGGTACGATCTGATAATAACGTGCAGTTATTTTTTAAAGGAATATATGCATCGACTGATTTACACCAGAAATAAATGACATGCGATAATATAAATACCTGAAATATATGTAGGTCAGTTGTGTTTACATTTCGAAGCTTGGTATCTTCAGGAAATTGAAGCGTTGGAAAAAAATTGACTTTTTTAAAACGTTATGAAATTATATTCAAACTTGCTCATGTGTTAGACACTTAACCGTCTCATACTAATATAATTACAAATTTAAAACTTATTCTTGTAATAAACAATACTTTTAGTTTTTAATATTCAGGGGCGGAGAAGGGCGGGGTCCATACTCCAAGTGTCTGTGAGGGGGCAGCACGAAATACCCAAATATACCCAAATACACCCAAATATACCCAAATATTGCCTAAATATACCCAAATATTGTCCAATTATACTAAAAATAAATGTTTTCTACTAAAAAAGTGCTGTTTTAATCATGAATACAATATACACTTTCACTAAGATATAATCAAACATACCCAAATATACATTTTCCTATCATTGTGTTTTGAACCAAGATACAGTATTATGTACTCCATTAAAGCTTTTTTTTAATAACATGGACTTCTTCCTCGTAATTATGATTTAAAGAAATTTCAACAAAATTACACCTTAAAAATGTAAAGTTAGACAACTAAATTCATATTTGAATTAAATTGCATTCATAAAGAAGGATATTGTAGATAAGCAAATGTCACAAACTTTAATTTTCTTACAACATCTTACTGCCCATTTCAACTGGAATGAATGAAAGTTATAGCAGCTTAGTCATGTCATTTTAATAATATTTTATTTATTTCTCATTATAATCTATATTTAACAAACAAAAATAAATATTGCTATATTTGGGGTAATTTGGGCAATATTTGGGTATATTTGGGTGTATTTGGGTATATTGGGTATTTCGTGCCGCGCTGTTAACACAGGAGCTTGAAATTTCTATCAATAATCGTTCAAAGTCCCGATCTAAAAAAAATTTCATACCTATATATATTAATGGTATGGATTTTTTTTAGATCGGACTTTGAGCGATTATTGCTTGAAATTTCTAATCAAATAATCGCTAAAGTCCGATCTAAAAAAAAAATCCATACCTATATAATGGTATGGATTTTTTTTAGATCGACTTTGAGCGATTATTGATAGAAATTCAAAGCTCCTGTGGAGGATACCACACATTTTGTGAATGTCAAGAGTTCCGTTAAATTATTTTTAACGCCCGTCCCATTTAGGGATTGTTAATTAATTTGGTAAGGTATAATACTATTGCTGAAAATCAGCTTAAAGACATATCATCTATCTATTAAAAGTAGAATAAACAACTAACATAAACTAATTTTTTTCTTTCTTTCCAAATATATTGTTGTTGTTGTTGTCGTCTTCGTCGTTGTTGTTGTTCTTCTTTTCGTTTACGTTTATGCACCATACTATTTTTCTGCGATCGGTAATCATCGGGTATTTCCGTAGAAAGATAGTGGGTCGATAATATCAGAGACTTTTCAAACAGATCTTAAAGAATATTTGCACGCATTAATAAAAATATTAGACATTTTCTTTTTTCAGCTTCTTTAACTTAGATTACAGACGTTTCACCTCCAATATATACAGTACTGTACTGTTTACACACCAATAATTTTCACTTTGAAGTTCAAACTAAACGTCCTCAATATTTCAGGCTGACAGACTGCAGTTATAAGATTCAAATTCATAACAAACAAACAGACAGACAGACAAACAAACAAAAATAAATAAATAAACAAATAAATATCAATAATAATAATAATAATAATAATAATAATAATAATAATAATAATAATAATAATAATAATAATAATGATAATAATAATAAGTTAATTAATTTCATTCAACAGATTAAGAATTTTTGTTGACTTTTATATGTACATACATACATGTACTATATTACTCTCATTACATTTATAGCAAGCTAGGCTTTCGTTATAATGTTTTAGTAAGATAATAGAGGAAAACAAAGTACATGAAGAGTGTCAAAGAATATACGGCAAAACAAACGACAAAATATGTAAATAAATTGTTGCAGTCTTGTGTCGATTGAGTCTGTTCATGAACGGTACTGGAAAATACAAAATACCGTCCACGCCCCCTAGCACCGGCTTAAGTAAAAATTAAAATCATAAATTTGAACTTAGATTACTCATTACGGCGGTTTTCATGGAACCTTCAATGTGTAACGCAACACCTTGATCGTGTAATTAATGTGTCTGTATAAACGGGTGTCGGGAAACACTCAGTCTGGGTCTTGGAATGCTTCACAGTTTTATAAAGCACACACTCACTAAGAAGACGTAAGCAAGCCGTTCGTATATATAGTATATGACATATACAAACTTAGTTGTACTAATACATGTAAGTTGAGTTCACAACTCTTTCCCACCTTGTGTGCACTTTCTAGTGCACTAGAGCTGAACTAGAAGTGCACTTCTATGCACCTAGAATCTAATATGACCAGGCTGGCCGAGGGAAGGTGACACCTAAATGGTTTATTGGATAATGTATAAGCAAATGGGGGGGGGGGCATCCATGTTACGCTGACTGTACGAAAAAAAATGGGAAAATATATATATAGCTTATTCATATTCATGAATAAGCTATATATATATTTTCCCATTTTTTTTAGAATTTTAGAATCAGCAGTTTTAACATTCTATGGTTGATTATCATGTTGAAGCTTAGAATTAAAATGTTTTTTTTCATTTATTGTAATCATAATTTCAATTAACCAGTATTTAAACTGTAAGTGAAAAATAAATACCGGCCCTTAAAATCAAAATTTATATGAATTAATAAGGTTAAAATTTAAAATATGCTCCGTAATGGGATATTAAATAAGTGTTTTTGAAAGCTTTTTTAAATGGCCATATATTCAATTTTCTAGTGTACAAAATGGTATAAATCAATGTGATAATTCTGGCCCAATTAATTTGTTTGTTACATCATAAAACTTTTTTTTATAAGCTCAAACAAATCAAGGAAAGGTTATATTTAAGGCTAAAATATCATTTCTATATATATATAGACTTAGAGGACAATTCATATGTTCAAATATTGAAAGAGAATATTAATTAATACAATTGATTTTAAAACAATCAATGTTACTGGTGATAATTTTAGTAATTCCAACTGTGGTAAATGGCTTGCATATGTTTATGCCAAATAATTTTAAATAATTATCCATAAAATGAATAAATTTGATATATTTATTCATTATTTCAATATTAAAAATTTTTATGTATAAAGGGAATACTTTTTATTGAAGAGGAAAATCTCATGTCATGCTGTGTATTGGTATTTTCTGAGGGGGGCTGTTTTCAATATAACAACTCTCCTGCTGATAAGAGGGCCTCAGGGTAAATAACAAAGAAACAGTCAATTTTTTAGAATGCTTGAAATTCCTGGTTTGTCTCAAAAATGCAGTGTTAGACATAAGCCTAGGAATTCACGCATGGCGTTGGCACTTAGTAAAATGACCATAATTTTTGTATAAATCATATATATACAAAAAAAACCATAAAGGCGATAAATGCATAATAGATATTTATCAGAGACATAGATAGTGTTATCTAATGTCTCTGATATTATTGTCTCTAAAGGCGGAATTTTCTATATGTAACATTTATCCACATTTCTTGCCCATTCTGCATAATAATATCACGGATTTATATTACTATATATACTATTAATATAAATCCGTGATAATATATAACTTAAGAGGCAATTCCTCATGTTCAAGATTGAAAGAGAATATTAATTCATTTTTGCGACGGACGCGCTCTCAGGCGCGTTCAGAGCTAAGTCATCTACACATGGGATTTCGACGGCTAATATCGCGCAAGGTGTCCTCAACCGATTAACAGCCCAAGAAATAGTACATGAATTTGATCCTTTAAAACTCCCATACTTTTGTCTGGATATCTTAATATCTTCCATATTTATCCTTTTCAATTTCAAATTAAAGTTATCCAAAGTTAAAATATGAAACGTATATGATTGAGAAAAACGTTGTAGTCTCGTAGTAATTATTGCGCAATATGCAAATTACTGCCAAAACGATTTACCGCTGTCGAAAAAGTAGGACAGCAAATTATACTATAATAAAGGTGTAAGCTCTGAGTTCCAAGAAATTATTAGTAGGAAATAAATATTTCTACATTATACAAAACAATATTATTAACAAATCAAAAGTTTTCGTGACTCTAGAATAACTCGCGTATTAATAAAAGAAGAACTATTTTCGTGACTCATACCGCGGATTTAGCTGAATATTCAGCAGTTATTAATAAATTAGATACAGATCGATGGTTTATAGTATAAATATCTATTTTTGAAAATGCATGTTTTTCAACACTTTACCACCATGTAGTCTTTCATGGTAATCTTTATTGAGGAAGTTATAATATCAGTTCTACTTCCGATTCTTGTGGTTTGTTTACATATTTTTCTAGGTCACGATATGAGTTAACCTTCGCTATTCTAAAAATAGATTCTGCACCACCTGTGCTGATTTTTGGACAGGCGATTAGGGCGGATTATATGCAATACTTTTAGAAATTCTATACAATTGTATGAAGCAATCAAGTTGAAAATGGAATTAAGTTTGAAATTGAAAAAGACAACTAAACACTTTAGTGCTTAAGTGACATTTGAATTAAAATAACGATGTGCCTTGGCCTCTTGTAAATAATAAAAAAAAATACACTATTTATTGCTGATCATTTTAACCAAAAATATTTTTAATGAGACATATCCAAGAGAAATAAAAATACAAATGACTTATATTTTATTGTCTATATGCCCACTATGATAGCATTCTCACATGTACAATGTATTATGCTTGAAGTTTATTTGCATGGTTTTATTTTAGAAATAATTTGTTGACGGTTTTTTGTTCTATTTACATATCATTTCTTGGAATAAATCGAAAAGGACACTGATTTGCAAGTTTGACCAGAGCTTTTTAGGCAAAATTTCATTTCTGTATTTAAATGCTTGAAAGAAGAAAATCTGAATTATATCAGTTTGGGACACAAAATATATTGCTCTACAAAATCTCGAACTTGTATGGAAACAATTTTTCTCTGTTATATATTTTGTGTTGTTTTTTTTTTTTTTTTTTTTTCTCTCTAAACAAAGCCTTAATGTCTCTCCGGTTGCATGTCACGTCGCATTCAGTGCTGCAGCACTTTGATTATAGACTGTAATATTATGTTTTTCAACCATAAAATGCTTGTATACTTTTTAAAGATATACATAATTAACATTTTTCCATAAAATAAATAAAATTGATAACTTTATTCTAGATTTCTACATAAAAATTTAATGTATTAAGGGAATGTTTTTATACAAGAGGAAAGTCACGAGTCATGCTGTGTATTGGTATTTTTTTGAGAGACACTGGTCTCCTGCTGATAAGATGGCTTCAGGGTAAATAACAAAAATGCAAATGTATGCAATATTTATTGAAAATTTCCTTTTTTTCCCCAAAATACATGTTAGTCATCGATTATATTACTATACTTTTTGTATAATCAAATGTAAAAAATAATCTTAATGTCATAACGCACGTTAGATATTATTGCCATTTATTGCCTTTGAAGTGGAATTTTCTAATCTTATCCTTAAAAAACTGGTTTTAAACCAATATCAGTGTTAACTATTCTACATTCTACAAAGACTTTGCATAAATATTTTTCACATTTCTTGCAATTCTGCATTAAAATTTGCAGCATATTTTAGTTTTTGAACTGGGAAATGTTATTATTTTCTATTATGGATTTGACAAATTTGCCTTGCAATTTTCAACTTGTGTCGCATGTAACTCAAAAAAGTATTTGACATAGAGTCATTAAACCTTACGGGAAGGTTGCTCAACATATTTTAGTTTTGCACCTGGGGTTTTGCTTGTGGATTTATCCAGTATTTGTACAGTTATTTCCCTTGACTTAGTAAAAACTGTTTCATTATGTTGTTATTTGTTCCCTGAGTGCTTGAGTTAGAATCAACCAACTTTACAGGAATAATGATCAACATCACTGTAATACAGTAATAATGATTCACATCACTATAAAGCTATGCACCTGGGATTTTGCATGTGGATTTTTTTCCAGTTTTTCAAAGAGTGTTTTTTTTCCTGTTTTTTTTTTAAATATAATATCATACATGAGCAGAAAACAGTTACAGGAGATTAAAGTGTCAAAAGTCATGCTGTTTATAGGTGTTTTGATATAGTTTTAATAATAGAGCAGGGTAAATAACATAAGCCAGATTAGGCGATGTAAATTCTGTATTCTCTGGATGTTGGTGCAAATAAATTTCATTACAAATATAGTACAAAAAGAAAAATGAATATTTTTGCAATTTATAATAAACTCATGAAATTAATCATGTTGCATAATAATGTTACAATGCATGAAAAAAAAAAGGAAAAAAAGATTGGTGTTGTCTCCAAAAATGGAATTGACAGATTTTCTAATCTTGTTAATATCCATGAAAGTTTAAGTATACTAGTATCCCACAGGTACATATCAATACTTAATCCACACATATCAATACATACCACCATTATATATAAATATTTATTTTGAGAATAATATATATCATTTATATTAATCTTAGGTAAATCTAAGTTTGAGAAGGTAAGAGAGATCATAAATGAAATAAAATTGACAAAATTTAGGCCAATTATGAACATATTAATTCTTTAATGTATTAAATTTAAGGCTATTAATGCTTAAAATCATTACCTTTAACTAAAACAACCATAAGTTAAGATCAAATATAACTAATACTATAGTATAATCCCCCCCCCCCAAAAAAAAAAAAAGAACTGACTTAATTTTGTTTGATTAGCATTTCAATGTTTCATATTTCATTAACAGATTATAATAAAATAGAATCATATTGAATATCAATTAAGTTTAGTTTATTTATGCACTTATGAACATTAAAGTTATAATTATTTATATTTAAATTAATTATTCTAACAATTAGTTTTAAAGTACAAAATTATTAAAATTAATGACTTTGAAATGTATTGTTCTAATATTTTACGCCATATTTTACAAAATCCAATTATCACAATTTCAAATCTTTATTGAAAAACTATTAAACAGATATCTTTATTTTCTATCTTTTTGTAAAAGTCAAAGTGCTATTCAGTGAAATAAAAGGTAATTGCTTAATACATATAATAGGTCTGGTGCACTACAAAGTGCACTTATGAAGTGCACTCGTAGTGCACTTTGTAGTGCACTAGTAGTGCACTTCATAAGCACTCCTAGTGCACTTTGTGTAACCTTTAGTGTGAAAACACTGTATTTTCACTCTGGGCTCGTCTTCATATCAGACTTAAGTAATGTCTTTGCTTAGACCATAAATTGAAAATTAGATCTTAAATTTAGACAAAATGTAATTAAGTTAAAACAGTTGGGGATAACATTTAAGCAAATTATTGATTTTGTTTTAAAGAAAAGATTACAAAATGAAAAATAATTGGTTACCATAGCGTCGATGTATGATCTATCAGACCATGTAAAACAGTGACATTACCATAGCCGGTTTCCTCTTTACAGATTAAAGTGAAATGAATTATTTCTACAATTAATACACTTGTTATCGAAAGTCATGGTCTCCTTATCCCAATTAAAATCTCCTTATCCCAATTAAGATATATCTGAACTAAAAACAACCAAAACACTTCAACAATTTTCACAAAAGAAATTTAGTTTGTTAATTTTCTACTGTACAACTAAAAATGAGATATTCAATTGGGACTGAACATGACTAAGTAGGGGTCTTATTAAAATCTTTTCACGTTCAACTAGCAAGCTCATAATGGCACATGTTATACATTGACATGCAAGAACCTGAATTCATAATTTATATATTCCGTTAAGACACCGAAACGATAAAATCGCCTTCTAATTGTCTCTTGCATCATGGTTAGGGCTAGTACTGGTTCATTTTTTTCTTCGACCTAAGATATAGATTGCGAAAATTATTTATTAATTGTAACTTTTGAACTAGACAATGCTAACAATTACATACAGTCATAGTTTCAGAGTTCAGCTGTAATGTTTTCGCTTTAACCACTGCTTTTGGTTAGGGTCCGCTTTTGGTTATTCTACTTTTAAGATACCACTTGCCCCTCACAGGTGTAATTTTTCACGGAGATTGTTTGGCAAACATGTATCTTTATCACATCAGCACAAAGAAGAATAGAATAAATATAAACTTGCATGCACAATAACTAGATATGATAAATGAGTGATACTAAAAAAAAGGATTGGAGCACCACACTAAATACCGTATTCCGGTATATACCGGACAAGGCGCTTGAATGATAAAATGCTAATTTCTCGCATTTTTACCCAACGGAATGAACTTAAACAGGTCTAATTCATCTTTTCACACCGAATTAAGTACGATAATGAAGGAAAAATAAAAAAATCGGCGAAAAAAAACGATATTTGTGTATTTTGTGATCATGATTTCTGCAAGCGTCTTCAGGTACTGCTCCAATCCTGTATTGAGCTAAATCCATGATAAATATACATATTCAAATTACAAATAGAAAGCAAACAGTAATTTGATACATTATTTTATTTGTGACAGAATATTTGCTTTGTCACGTTGCATACCTATCAAAATGCAAAATTACATTAATATTAACACGTGTTCAATATAATTTACTAAACAACAAACCCCTTCATCCAGACCATAGTAAAAAAAGAGCATGATGCATACAAGTCGGTGTTCCAATGATTCTTGCATCAAAACAATCTGCCAGGTCTGAAATTTTACACAATGCAAGCATGTATGAAGCAAGATAGATGAAAATATAAATAATATAAATAATGATAAACAACAAACAAGTAACAAACAAATTATGTATCGTATGCTTACAGATAGCTATGCAAACTTGTTTTACCCCTCCCATATAATAAATAAACTCAAGGTTTCTCAATTTGACAAAAGGTTATATACAAGTAGTCGCTAGTCATTCCTTTTTTCGAGCATTCCTTTGCATAATAGTATTAAATGTTTTCGTCTCTATTTTAGAACTTACCTCATTTATTTGAGACACGCGTAAATCTGTTTTAAAGACCAGTTTAACGATAACACACACATTGGGTGATACAATTTATATATATAATAGCAAATTTCCAGCAAAATTCAATTAAGCACGCTGTATATAGAGAGCAAAATAATGATGCTCTAATCAAATTAAATTCCGGCGTCATCTTTCCGCACTAAGATGCAATTTCAGGATAGCAATAGAAATAATGTATAAAATGTAACAGTGAAAGTCCAATGCTAAATAAATTTCGGAATTTAGCAAGGAGTTATACTAGTAGGTAACGGACATAAGTCATTTCAAATTCTCAATTAAATCTTATACTGCAGCATGTGAAGATGAATAGAAAAAGTAGATTATCAGAAAAAAACAACACTTTCTTATGTACATGTAATTGATATAATATTTACCTGCTCACATATGGCAATAGCAGAAGCAGACATATACAGTTATAAATAATTTTCAATACATTACTTTTCTTTTACCCCATTCAACATAAATGTATAAAACCAAGCACACTTGGCCATTGGAAGTATAATAGAGTTAAGATGAAGTCAATTTCATTCAATTTATTCACAAAGAGGTTTTGCGTCTCCTCATTAAGCATTAGCTTTGTTATAATCTATGGTAAATTGAGACATGGTCATATCGAAGCTTTTAAAGATATATTGCGACTTTCAAACTGCACATATTGAAGGAGGACTATTTCAGATCCATTAGCATTTGTTTTCATTTACGAGTTGATGATGATAGCTAGATAGTTAACTCACATAACATAATTGAATGTCCTTGTTGGAAATCGAACCCAAAGCTTTTCGAAGTCGGCTAACCTCCAGGCCTCGGGGGTATTTGACAACATCTTATTTTTTTTCTGTAAATCAAGGGGTTTCGTCCTACTTTTTAAATGCAAACGTTTGCATCTCTTATCCAGAGTTATGTGAAAAAGTTCGGACAACATACTATAGCTAATTGCCCCAAGACGTAACTTTGGAAAACCAAGTTTGCACAAATTTCTTAAAGGGGCCTATGTTCCACACATTAATTTTATGTTTCTATATTGTTTGAATATTATAAATGTATCTTTTGTGACCGCAAAATAAAATAAAATCAAACAAGCTGGACCGTCCGGGAGGATTTCTTTGCTGTTGCTTACCTGATCCCGGCAAGTCCGTGCTTATTTCACTAATCCAACTACATAAAATTTCCTTCTGACGTTCGATATCTTAAAGACACTTTAACTTGTAATTCAAAAGCAAAGTTTTAATCTGAAACTTGGGAATTGTAAACCCAACTTTCTTTTTATTTTGCTAAAATAGCAATCCTTTAAGATAGGTCGTTCCTATTTAATTATTCCTATTCAAGCAATAGGGATTCTTCTGTTTGAACGTGTAAATTAACTAATGAGCTTTTATTCAGATGTTTTGTCGTTCTTCGTTGTGCTAGCAGGGGTCTTAGGAAGCCTTTCTCGAGCTCTGATTTCGTTAGAATATCCACTAATTGGCAGAACTTCCGACGACATCTAACTATCTTGTCTGTAAAGTCTGTATGATTTTCTATGAACTTATCCATTGCGTCATTTTGAATTAATGTTGACTTACAAATGGCGATAATGATGCATCAATGTTAAATTGTTGTTTCACCGTCACAAATATCATTATATGTTGTTTTCGGTTTAAAAAATTTCAGGTGAAATAACTTGGTTTGTTTTATGATAATTTAAAAAATCGATAAAAAAAATGAAAGAACCGTGAAAACACTGATAACAAAAACTTTAACAAAACGAAATAAAGCAAAATGATAATAAAAAGAAAAAGAAACAAAAGAAAAAACAATTACGCGTCAGGAGCGGTATATGTGTTACATTTTGAAAACTGTAAGTCATTTTATTTACCGAATTAAAGATACACTATTCTCAAATTAGATTTTAGAAAATATTGATTATTGCTACACAGTATATTTACAAATATAAAATAAATATGTCTTGCGTTTAAACCAAATGGTTATGTTATGTTTAGAATTCTACACACTATATGCGGTCACAATATGAATTATATTAAGTGAAATGAAAAAGCAGAAAAAAGTCTATGATAAAATGAAATAATCGGTCAACGACCAACTTTACTTGTCCTGTAATAGAGAACGCAGCTTCCCATACATATTTTGTTTATTCTTTTATTAAAATTAGACATATTCAGTAAGAATTTCATAGATTTTCAAAAAAAGAAAAGTTCTTTGATTATAATTTTTTTCCCAATGATGAGCATATTATATTTTTTAAATAGATAAAAGTGTATCATTAAATTGATGATATCAAAATTTGATAAAAAATGTTTTTATTGCTTCTACAGGGCATAATACATAATTTGTATCAGTAAATTAAAGAAACAATCTCCAAACATTTGTATCTTTAAAACGAAATTTTTAAACAGATTAAAAATTGAAAGATTTGTTGCCTTACAAAATGATACATGAGACTTGGAAAACGGCTGGTAAATCTAATCGAATTGTTTGATATTTAACAAAATACAAGCAGAGAGAAGGGCTACTAAAGCTGTTATATTTTACCCTTTTTGCCCCATTTTCTGTATTAATATAAATGTATTTATAAAATGTCTAATTTGAAGCGGGCCTTAAACGTGGTTTCAAATAAACAACAACGACAAAATAAAAAAAAATATATAAAAAATCCGAACAATTTGCTTGCATGTCAGATACATTGTTAAGTCGTGATCTTAATTTTCATGAGATGGAAATTAATTCCATAAAATGATTAAACCTATAACATAGAGGATTTACTGTGTCGATAACCATCCATTTGACGCCTCATATCAAATTCTGGAAAGGAAAAATGAAAGGTATTATACCAAGTTCTATGTAGAAATATCAACTAAACAAATACAAGCACTATTAGTTAATGAGGCATGGGCTTGTATTACAATTTAACATTTCATTCTATGGTCACTGTCAAATGATGTATTCGAATAAACATACATGCTTTTAACATGGAATACGATATGAACCGATAATCAATAGGTTATTTTTACAAAGTGTCTCATCCTTATTAAGGTTGTAAAGTGACTGGTTTTACATCAGGAGTATTTAAAATGAATGACAACAGTTACCAGATAGCTATAAGCTTTAATTTAATTATTTGTTACTTACAAAAAAATAATTATCTACAGAAATATTCACAATGTAGAAGGAATGAAATAATCCATAAAATAATTCCGTAAAGTGGCATTAGTATTAGATTTGACATTAACAAACATGATAACATGTTACATAAAGTGGTATACGTATAGATGTAAAGCGACTTGAACGAGAATAATTTTGCGATAAACGTAAATAACTTTTAGATTTTTATCAAATATCTTATAACGCCATCACGAGGTTGTATACTAACAACAATGATATTCAAATTGTAATTGAGCACTTGGTTGTAAACAATTTACTGCAAATATAATTTCATAAGTATATTGATTAAAAAATACAGTAACAAAATTAATCACACTTTCACCATGTGATACCGGAGATGGCACCATGTCAAAGTGACAATGTGGTGTGAGCGTTAAATTTTGTCTAGGACTAATATAATCGTCTTATACCACGTGGAACAAACTTGAGCTTTGCTTGGCGGCAAACCATCTCGAAAAGGACTCACTCTGTTATGTGAAGTATTGACTCCCATTAACAAAGCGAATGGATTTGTCATTGCGCTAGTTTGCATTTAAAATACAAATTGATATGCATTAAATTGAAATTTTATTCATTTCATTTATGTATTAATTTTATTAAAGTACTTCAAATGTTTACGTTAAAAGTAATTTATAAACACAAGTCATACGTTTTAACCTTTTGTCTTTAAACCACTATGTGTGTGTGTGGACAAGCGTTAAAGCATTGTATCCAATAAATGTAAAGGTTTTGCAACGTTTTTTGATGATGATATTGACTCTAATTTACATAAATAGTTCTGTGCGTTGACTCAATTTTTATCATTTTGTTATTTCGAATACTCAATGCCTTTACTTTGTAGCGGATTTGAACTGTAGAATGCATTATTTGCTCAAACACACATGAATGCATCACATTCTTATGTCAATACTATTGTACTTAATAATGAATAATGTATGAAATGAAAGTCTCATAATAGTTGCAAATATGTAAATCATGTTCGACTGCTTATTATAATATTTAATTTTTAACGAAAAAGCACTTAAACAACAGTGAGTAATGCAAAAAATATAAACAAAAAACAGAACAAACCAAAAAAAAATAAAGAGAGAAAAAAGAAGTAAAATCAACAACATACAATTTTATTAAACTTTTGTTTGTGTTTTCGCAAATTATTTCAATTAATGTCAAATTTCGTTCGTTGTCGGGAAACAAGTCATACGCTTGTGAGACATGTCACGTGACTGCTTCCTACGCTTTATAACCAGTCATTCCGCCCGTGTTACTTGTGGTAGTCGAAAATGAATCTCTAGTGCAGTTCAAACTTACGACTCCCAGGTTAAGAGTTGGATTCCCTACCAGTACACCACACTTCCTTGACACATGACTTTAAGAGATATTTAATAGTTTCTTATTATATGCAAATATACACATATACACGTACATGTATTGGATTATACTTAAATATCATACAAAATAAGTTATTTGATTATGTAATAATATTTACATGCAAAGCTTATATTCATAGTTTATATTTTCATGCTTTTGGACATCTGTGAAGTTTCCTTTGGTCTGTTCAGTCGATAATACCGACCCTCTCACTAGGCAAAACACTCACGGTCCTCTAGAAGAAAAATGTCAACGTACAAATACTCTTTGCATTCAATGTTCTTTTTACAATTGAAATAACACAAAATTCATGACTCCATGTCTTCCAGAACGAATTGTGTATTTAAGCACATTTAATAATATATTCGCCGTAAAAATATCTTCAACGGAAATAAAACAAATACAGCATTTCTACCGTGGAAAGTTTAAAGTGAATAAAACACTTATTAAAAAGAAATATCTAATTAACGCAAACCAAAGCAAGAATGATAGACATGTCATTAAAAGAATGAACTCTTTATCACTGGACTTGATTCACCGTTTAAACTAAGAAACAGTACAATATTTCGAACAGCATAGCAAACAGTTCTAAGTATCTTTGCAAATAAGCACAATGAAAAATACTATTGAATGTGACTTTTTTTAAAAGCCTATTATGTCTCAGAAAATGAATAATTTTTTTTTTCATTCTAAAAAGCAAACATGAATTTTAAAACATTTAAATAATGTTTTTTGGCATGTTAAATGCTTATAACTGTAAGAAAGTAGCATTGGAAGTGTTTTTGTCATAATACAAACAGATTGTAAACAAAGCAGTTTTTTTACTTCAATACAAAATGCTATATCACTAATATTGTACTAATTGCCAGAAAAGAACAGGAGCAAAAGATGCTTTATGTAATTGGCCAATGAGTATCTTTGTGGAAACTTTAACAAGACATCAAAAAAAAAAAAAAAAAAAAAAAAAAAAAAAACTTTTGAGAAACAAAAAGTCGTATGTAACAAAAATGAAATATGAATGAAAATATTTGAAATATGTGTTTTGGATTTTTTTTAATATCAAACAGTACAAATAATGTAATAATATGCTAGTCTCTGAAGATTGTAAGTAAATCGTGGACAAACTGGTGGTCACAAGTTATTGGAAAACACGTCTATTCCTGCTCTTAGATAATCATATACCATCCACTTTTATCGGCCATTTCATTTGATACTTTAAACTATCGCATCGGGATTAAAATGGGCGAACAAGAGAAAGAGCGCATTGACTAATTATTTAATAAAACTACTGCTTCTTATTCTAAAAATTCACAGGAGTCTCCAACCATTGGATAAAAATCTTTAACAAGACGTTGTACCAATACAAAAACAAAATCAACCGCCAGAAAAAGTTTTAACAAATTGGGTGAGTTTTATATGATTGATGTTGTGACATTGTGAATGATAATTCTTTTTTTCATTGTAGTTAGATCATGAAAGTTTAATATCTCGGCATATTTTTACGTGTTGAGACAAAACAAAAGAAACAAAAACACATAGCGGTCCAAGAACCATACGAAAAATACTTTAACGAATAAAAATTCAGTTGTATAGACTAGATAATACTATTTTAATGTAATGAATTATATATAATTATAATTAATAATTAATAATTACTAATGGTCAATATTTGTTAATTATTTAAATGAAAAATACCAAAATTAATGATGTTTGACTTTAACGCGAAGTACTAAATGGAAATGAGATAGATCAAAGTATTGTTATATTAACAATAAATGGATACCTTTTGTTTTATATAAAATGTGTGCTTACGTTAATGAGTTTCAGGAATATCATTTAAATATAACAAGAACATATAGTTTGTACTTGTTTTGACAAAAATTGTCCTCAAAATAATGTCACGTATTAAATATTATATTATAATTAGTCTGTCACCTGAAAGAGAAAAAAATATTA
The DNA here is from genome assembly GCF_026571515.1 of Ruditapes philippinarum. Taxonomy (NCBI): domain Eukaryota; kingdom Metazoa; phylum Mollusca; class Bivalvia; order Venerida; family Veneridae; genus Ruditapes; species Ruditapes philippinarum. The sequence continues at coordinate 354,911 of NW_026853468.1, forward strand.
CCCGTATTTTCCAGAATACTAGACGACTTAAATGATATGATGAAGTAGTTTTAATTTCGCTTCCATTTTAATATTTCTTAAACATTTTAATTTTTCATTAGAATTTTAATTTTGTTAAAGTCAACCGAAATTGTTAACCTTATTTACAAAAAAGAGAACTATAAAACTTTAAAGTATTATTATGCCTGTCCAAGGGAACCTAATGAGTGAACAGGTGAAAGTAAGTCAGAATAAGTTTACATTTTGCTACAATTCTTGTCAGTCTTATAATTTATTTTGCATGAACGACAAAAAACACACATGTCCGAAGGAAATTTCTGTTAATATCTATCGGAATTTAACCTGCAACATTCAATTAAAAAAAAGAATGCTAGGCAGATTTTTGTTTATTCTAAACATTTTTAATATTAACTGATGGTTTACAGTCAATTTTTGAACTATTGAGTCGTTTCAGCGAAACACGACAATGAAAAAATGAATATAATGTCACTTTAAGTTTTGAAGTTTGAAAATCATTAAATTCTGTAAAACGTGATAAACAACAGTTATGCAATATGTAAATTAGTAAAATAAGTTTTTAATGAATCAAATACCTGTCAATTGTTTATTGTTATCTAAAATAACACCTTTTGCTTTTCACATCTGAATTTTATGCAAAAATGTCTTAATGTGAAAATGGTTGTACTTTTCAGTTTTTTATATGCAATCACAAAATTAAAAAAGGACGATTTCACATAGTCAATGTTGTTAAACAAATGAAATAACGGTTTTTGGCGAGTTTAGAACACATACACGTGGCTAAAAAGTATTGATGTTAAAAAATCATTACAGTTCTATAGAGTGGTATTAAAACGTCTTACTTTTTATATTTCATATTTGAAATTTAGGAAATATAAGTCAAACAATTGCAAAAAAGATTGAAACAACAGTATAACAGTAACATCTTATTATGTATTGTTTTATGTTGTTGTTACAACAGAGCTAAGCAGGTACATGGAATAAATAAAGAACCTTCACCTTCTTAACTAAAATCGTCACAGAAGCATAACTGAAATAATGCTTGACCACAGTTTATGAAATGTGTATGGACATTTTATTATCTTCATTTATCATACTTAGATATACCAAAATTCTTTCATTTTGTTTTTAGATTTTATATAAAACAAAGCATCTGATAAGTTATACAATGTCATCGATCATTTCAAAAGATAAAACACGTTCTGTTTCCCTGGAAGAAAATAATGTTCTACGTACAAAACTAATCTTTTCATTCAGTGTTCATATGGTTATGGAAATGACATAAATGACATAAAGAAATTATCAATGCATGTATTCCAGAATTGTATTTTAACAAATACATGTAAATGTTCGCAGTAGAATGAACGTATTAGAGTCTTAGAGGTTATCTAACGAACATAGATCGGATGCAAGATTTCTAGAGTGAAAAATGTACACTTAAAAGGTAACTGATAGCATTCATGAAGCTACTAAAATGGACATTATTTGAATTCAGAATTTAGTTTATTTTGATTTGCACTTTGTGTATGTTCATACGTACGACCGAGCCTGAAAACGACTGTTATCTTTAAGCATGCACAAAATAAAATCAATAAAATAGTTAATAAATTAATTAATGTTATACCACTAAGGTCCAAAAGCATAGACATAAAATTTGGAATACTTTTAAGAATATTAAAAATCAGAAAGACATGCACAGTATGATTCAAAAATAAACTCAGAAATATATTGAAAATCGTACTTTAATCTGAGTTTTTCTTATCTTGTTTTGCTTTCAACACTTTTCAATTTTTGGGGGACATTTTTCACATAATTTTTCCTGGAGTGAGATAATGATCTGGGATTTTGCAAACAAATTATTGGTCCATACCTTCGTCAAATTGAACATTAATTTTGGAAACTCATATACATAACTTGTTGCAAATGAATATAGATAATTTTAGCATCATATGATGGAATGTAAATTTGTTGTGATAATCAAAGCTTGTTTTAATTAAAAAAAACAAAAAAAAAAAAACGAATGAAACTATTAAAATCGTTCACTAAAATGATTTTTACGTAGTTTTCTTTAGATACAATACTAAGGTGTAATTATAAAAATGGGTGAAAATGTAAGTATCTAGTAAAATTAATATTGAGGCTGAATACCACTCGATGTAAAGTGGTCTGAAATCCAATATGAATAGTTAAACTCGTTTGAAATGAAATGCCGATACATGAAATGGAATAGAAATTAAGTCAGACAGGGTAAAGTACTGGTATTATATATAGGCTAGGAAAAAAATATATATGTGTGTAACAATACTTTAATCGTATGCATTATATTCAGTTGTATATGATTGCCAGAGTTAAAACGATAACATCAAAAATGACAACAGTGTAAGATTCGGGCTTATAGTTGGTATGAAGTCTTCTTGCTGAAGAGTAATTTTCACATGAAACAATGTTTATACAGGAAAATTCTGATAAAATAATAAATATAGCATGAAGGCTAAAAAAATCAAATAAATACCCGGTATATAGATAGAATTTCATACTCAACTGTTTGGGTCTATTTAATATAGATAATAAAATGTCTAACATATCTAACTCTCACTATCAACGGCTTAAGCAGTATTCAATTTTCGACACTAAAATACTGGTAATAAAATGACCGTTAAAATGGACATAACATGACTTATTAAGCTCGTAATGGATATCTTTTTTTTTCTACTTTTCAAGTTTTGAACTGTTCTTTTAATGACATCGGTTTTAGGTGTACTAAATATAAAATTCTTGTTTTATTTTAAATGCCCAAATGTTGCCACATATGATCACGCGAAGTGAATGCCTTTAAAATACTCCTTAATAGCTATTAATCTATCATGGGAAACTGTTTTGAGAGCTGATTTTTTAAAAAATATTGTAAAACTATCATAAATGATATCAATGTCATACGATTATTTTTTCATATGTATTTTCTATGTTGTGCTTCCAAGCTTGTTTCATTGTAGATGACTTAGCAAACCTTATAATTTCTGGGAAGCTTTCTCACATTTTGTTACTTTTGTAACATTCTGTTGATCTTGAGAATTTCATTTAACTTTTAATTAGTTTTCTTCTTTAATTACCTTGCAGATTTCTATCATTTCCAATTTTGAATAATTCATTATGACATCCCGTTCGCGTTTTACCCAGGTGTCCTGTCCTTTATTGTGTCCTGCTTTGCTCCTAGTGATGTAGCGTTGTTTTGATGTCCTGCTTTGCTCCTTGTGATGTTGCGTTGTTTTGATGTCCTGCTTTGCTCCTTGTGATATTGCCTTGTTTTGATGTACTGCTTTGCTCCTTGTGATGTAGCGTTGTTTTGATGTCCTGCTTTGCTTCTTGTGATGTTGCGTTGTTTTGATGTCTTGCTTTGCTCCTTGTGATGAAGCGTTGTTTTGATGTCCTGCTTTGCTCCTTGTGATGTAGAGTTGTTTTAATGTCCTGCTTTGCTCCTTGCAGACGGTCATGTGTACATTGAATGATGTCCTTCCTTGATTCTCTTATTTTTTCACACTTGCTTTCTTTGAAATAAAGTGGTGTCAATGACTTAAGGTTTGGTTAGCATTACATCGTTTTATTGTTTTATTGTACACTGTTTGGTAATACTACTTCTTATGAATCAACAAGACCGCTTTTCTGTTCGTCATCACCACCTATTACTTCATCAACATATTCATGGGAACGGTCTAATGTTGTTTAATGGAGAGATTGATTTTGTATAACATATTGGTTTTATCATAAATTAGATACCCATTAATCATTCGCGTTTTTTATTTAAATACATTAATGTTACGACAAACAATTGCGACACATAAATCTAAAGCAACCGGGAATCTCCATTAGATCATAATGGATGTGTGAGCAAAATAAAATATTCATTTTATAAAAATGAATTTTACGAAAGACTGGCCTTGGATGTCAGACAAGATAGTGTACAAAAAGGCGCTTTGTTGACTTAAGATATATGCCTTTGACAAAAAGTTTGCATATTCTAAAATAATTTAAGAACCAAATTTGTTCTCGGGATAAAATGATAATGAAATAATTTGGCAATTTATTGAAATTTTGATTTTACACATTTTCAACCCATTGAAACAAAAAACTCATGCTTATACATGCGTTGAAAGCTTGACATCGGAATGAACTGGCTTTTTAATATAATGTTTATTTATTTATTTTACTTATTCATTTATTGTTTGCAGAGTGATTTTTAATATAATATTGCCTGGCTTATATTACATGTCTTGTTTGTTAATATTTGGCTATTTTGGTATATCTGCTTATGTTTACGTAAGAAAGACTCGACCTTGACTTCATGCAGGCACTTATCATTTAAGAATTATTTTCCTTACACTTTCTTTATTGTTTAAGTGTTCAGTGACGGAAATCTTTACATGCATCAAATTGATACATAACTCAATTTTATGATACATATGATTTTACAGCTATGGACATAAACTGTAAAAAAATCACATCAAGTACTCTTCTGTGCTCTAAAATTTTACAGACAGGCGTTATATTTTCATTAAGTTAGCATACAAGGTTAAAAGCTTTTTGTCATAAGTTTAGACTGTGAGACCGCTTCCTTCATATGAATGGCTTCCTTTAAGTGTTTAAATTTTTCCAATATTAACGTAAGTGAAATCAATTGATAAATTTACGACCTTCTTTCCTTATCACCATGATTGTGAAATAGACACCGAATGACACTGCAAATAGCCTTGGTGTTTTTATTGATGACCTTTCGCGCCCAGTTATGTAATTTTCGCGTGCAATTTGGCAAGCCAAAATGCTCATGCTTATATATCATGAATGTTCAAGTCAATGCCGAATGTGCGTAAACTTCGAACACTATGATGACATAGGTCAGGCAGGCTGTGGATTAGTAACAAACTAACATATTTATGTTACACTGTGAAACGTAGGGATCTGAGAACAGCCGATTTATGACACTTCGTTTGATGCGGGTCGGATTAACTTTTTAATAATCGAGCAATTTTCATGCGGTTTAAATCACATGAAAGGGAATTCATGTACGAAGGAACCGTGTCAGGGATTTTGGTTAGCTTTATCAGTGATTTAATTATCTTAAATTACGTATTTGTAAGATGAAAAAGACGTTAATACGTAATTTTTTTGAGAAAATATAGAAATAATCTAAGATAGGGTTCCCTAGATATTATAATTATGTTTATGTTGCAAAAGGTTGATGACAAAATGAAATAAATGACTTTGATAGGACGATTTAAAATAATAGGATTCTTGTTCAAAATTTAATATATAAAAAGGCATTTTTTTCAAATATGTTATGTTTTATGAATATCAAATACATTTAAAGCACAATTTTTAAATAAATACCAATTATTACTTAAATATGTTGGTATTAATGACATTTAAACATTTGAATGACATGTAAAAGGACCATACGACAGTAGTACCACGGAAAGTGTCTGTTGTCACCTTAAACTAAGTTTATCTATTCATATGACAATAAACTTCATATACGGAACCTAGCCTTTTCAAAGATTCATTAAAATTCGCATGATTTTGAAGGCGTGTTGTTATTATATTTACCTACGGTATAAACTGATACCTTCGAATATTTCAGATTTATGTTACAATCATCTAGTCAAGTTTAAATCACAATTTTCTGGGTTATCTTAACTTAAATATACTAATAATAAGAAGACTTGAATCGTGATAAATCCGATTAACTAATTGAGGAAAAGGTTTTGTTCTTCGAACCTCATAACCTTGTCACAGCACGAAAGTTTCCTCTTGGTGACAATTCTGTTCAAAACAGTATGTCAACTGTTATTTCGTTTAAATTAAAAAGACTTTGGTGAAATAAAATAAGTGTCTTGTAGAACATTAAATTCTGTTTTCTTCTTGGAATATAGCAGTTTTCCTGGTCAGCGAACGTTAGACACAGACAATGTTATTTATAGATTATATAACAATATAAAATAATTAACAGTGCAAAAAATTCAGAAATGTTTTGTTTTTAATTTTGCAGTCATAAACTTCCGAATATTCATTCGATTAAACATTTTTTTTCAATCAAATATATAAAAGGAATATTTATCCACTCCATATTATATTATCAATCGATCTGCTTTATTTGTGTTTTGGACCGAAAGCCTCACATATTGCAAATGAAAATACCATATGCCATATAGGCTATATAATTTGTTACATTTATTAACACGCCAATTATTGCGTTTAATATTCTTACTATTTCCAGCTTAAAACTTCTTTTTTGTGTCCCTTTTCTTTTCCTAGGTCTCATGCAGTGACGAATCTTTTTCAATTGTCAGCTTTTTCATGATATATGTATTAACAATTATTTTTTTCTACTAAAATTGTGTTTTTACGTTATTGTATGTAAATCTTGTTTGTGCAAATTGTAAAATATTGAAGTAAAATACATTTTGTGGTTTGAATTTTCAACTTATATTTTAATGTAATTTGATATTCTATAGTATTTGCGAATTAAAAGTATATGTTAAGTATGTATAATATGATCAATAAATTCTGAAATTACTTAGGCATCATACAAGTTATTTGTCCACAAAACTGCTGTAAAAGAACATATTACACAGTGTAACAGAGTCTTGTCTGATGACCAGTATTGTTGATTATATGGCATGATTAATATTGACGAACTCGTTATACAATTTGTTAAATATATACACGGACCCATTTATCTGGTCAAATCATGAATGATTAAAGGCTTTTCTTATCCTCAAACCCAAGGGACAAGTAGAGCAATCAGTGAGATCGTAAAATTGAATATCTTGAATTGAGTGCAGAGATATATTTGACATGAAACCACATCGTGGTCAGCGTAAATCGTTTATGCTGTTATTTGTATGGCGGCAGTTCAAAGCTATCTGACCTTTTTGCACCATCACACAGTAACTCAAAAATTTATTAGCCATGACAATAACAAATAAAACTTAAATTAACATGCACTCAAATGTAATTTTCTATTAATCTAACATTAATCTATTTCATCGGTATTATTTTTTAAAATAATTATGATTTGATATAAAAGAATACAAATTTTCGTAGATGGCGTTAGCTCATTATGAACCATTCAAAAATATTATGTTGGGTTAAGTTATTCTCAAAGAACCTGACCTGACCTGCTGAATGTGATTCGTCAATAAGTCATCAATGTGATAAGTTTAAGACATTCGAACAATACTCGCACAAGATAGGTTATTATTCGCACAACTAATATACTCATATTCTCATTACAAATATCGGCAGTGTAATAAGCAAATCCTGTCACATATTCTATAAATCTATGTTGCTTTTTTGCGACGGACGCGCCCTCAGGCGCGTTCAGAGCTAAGTCATCTACACATGGGAATTCGTCTGCTACAATCGCGCAGTGTCCTCAACCGATTAACAGCCCAAGAAATAGTACATGAATTTGATCCTTTAAAACTCCCATACTTTGTCGGGATATCTTAAAATTTTCCATATTTAGTAGGGATGGCAACGAGTAACCGGTTAACCGAGTACTCGATCGGACGTCCGAATATCGGTTAACAAAATTGATAATCGATTACTCGGAAAAAAAAATTAATTTCTACTTTTTTGCAATTTAGAAAGATTAGTTCAGAAATTCGGAAATGTACACGTATCTATATAAATACTTGTTAAATGCAATCAAAACATCCAAGCAGAGGTGTGAAAATGATATCGTAAATTTAACAAGACGATCAGCAGTTTGACACGCGTACGCGTCTTTCGGCCTCTTATGATATTTAATCGCCTTGAAATATTAGAGAGTTAGTAGCCAAAACTTATTAATTATAAAAACGTAAATATATACGGAATATTATGTTGTGCTACGAGCAGCGGTGGAAAAATTGATATCCCGCGAGACCGAAATATCAATTTTCCAACATTGCGAGTAGAAAAATGCATAGGCTCAGAAAGCTTCTACAACATAATTTTCTTTTTATTATAAACCTTTTCGTTTGAATTATAAATAATTTTTATTATACTACACTATAAAAAATTTCAGAAAATGAAATGTAGCTGTCAAGAAATAAATTTATAACCGACGGATGAATACAGAATTTTTGCAAAACCGGCCAGGCCTTTTATAATTTTGGTTTCCGTTTTAAATGCTACGTTTATACAAAGCTAAGATCAGAACCAATGTCAAAAATGGTCCGGCACTTCCATATATGGTACCGTATTTGTCAATTTCTATCCGTTAATTGAAGCGTATTTGCATTTGCGCTTCAAGTTCATCCTGTATTTTAGGGAGAAAATTTATAGGTATATAAGAAATGCTGTCATTGACATTTCTTATGTTTATATTTATATATTTCTTGCAGTCCTACTTATAGTTACGAATTCTATGAATTAAAAGAGAAAACGAAAATAGCATACAGACGGTGTTGATATTGATTGTGTGATAAAACTTTAAAGATCATTAAAAATCATCCGAGTAACCGAGTACTCGATCGGAAAAATGACCGAGTACTCGAGTATTGATTTTGTTATTCGTTGCCATCCCTAATATTTAGCCTTTTCAATTTCAAATTAAGTTATCCAAGTTTAAATATGAACGTATATGATTGATAAAAACGTTGTAGTCCCGTAGTATTATTGCGCAATATGCAAATTACTGCCGAAACGATTTACCGCTGTCGAAAAAGTAGGACAACAAATTATACTATAATAAAGGTGTAAGCTCTAAGTTCCAAGAAATTATTAGTAGGAAATAAATATTTCTACATTATACAAAAAATTATTATTAACAAATCAACATTTTTCGTGACTCTAGAATAACTCGCGCATTAATAAAAGAAGAACTTATTTCCGTGACTCATACGCGGGTTAGCTGAATATTCAGCAGTTATTAATAAATTAGATACAGTACAATGGTTGTTATAAATATCTATTTTTGAAAAAATTCATGTAACAAAGAGAGTTTTTACCATGTAGTCCTTTCATGGTAATCTTATTGAAGGAAAAGTTATGATATCAGTTCTACTTCCGATTCTTGTGGTTTGTTTACATATTTTTCTAGGTCACGATATGAAGTTAACCTTCGCTATTCTAAAAATAGATTGTGGTTTACCTGTGCTGATTTTCGGACATGCGATTAGGAAGTACACCATTTTACATGTAATAAAACCAGCGGAAACTTACTTTGTTTAACATGTCAATACTTTTAGAAATTTCTATACAATTGTAAGAAAAGCAAAACAAGTTGAAAATGGAATTTAGTGTGAAATGAAAAGGACGACTAAACACTGTTAGTTAAAAATAAAAACGATGTGCTCTGGCCCTTGTAAATAGAAAAATCTAAAAATTACTACTATATTGCTGATGATTTTTAACCAAAAAAATTTTTAATGAGACATATCCAAAAGAAATAAATTAATACAAATGACTTATAATTTTATTGTTCTTATATGCCCACTATTTTATAACACGAAGCAATTCTATAATAACATTCTCACATGTATAATGTAATTTATGCTTGAAGTTTCATTTGCATGGTTTTATTTTAGAAATATTTGTTACAGTTTTTTTTTTCTATTTACATATCATTTCTTGGAAAAATAAATCGATAAAGACACAGATTTTACAAGTTTGACCCGAGTTTTTAGGCATAAATTTCATTCTGTATTTAAATGCTTGAAAATAGAAAAATCTGAATTTTTTTTACAGATTGGGACACAAAATATATATTGCTCTACAAATCTCGAACTTGTATGGAACAAATTTTCTCTCTCGTTTTATATTTGTGTTTTATTTTTTTTTTTTTTTTTTCTAAAAAAGCCTAAATGTCTCTCCGGTTGCATATCCGTCGCATTCAGTGCTGCAGCACTTTGATTTTGTTTTAGAAATACACACCACTAATTCAGTGTATGCGTTATCACGCTGATATTCGTAGACCCTACCCTCCCTTTGCAGCTTAATGAAATACTACTATAATGGCCGACTTGTGCTATTCGTGTTTTCTCCCTGCGATCACGCATAACAAAGCATTGAAAATTAACAAGTTGAAACAGCGGGGACGCGGAGCGAAAACACGCTAATCAGAGGATGCGCGGGACAAACGCTTAACCGCGGGGACGCGGAGCGAGATTAAAGAAATAAAACTTGGCCTTGTGCCGCCTCGCTTATAAGCGTTTTTTCGTCACGCACCCCGCCATTCTAAATGTAAATTATTGACTTCTCGCCTGCCACGCCGCCGTTTTATTTCTGAAATCTTGTTCCGCGCCCCCGTAGGGCGTACCCTCTCTTCCGATAAAAGTGTTTTCGCTCCGCCCCCCCCCCCCATTTTAATAGGTTAATTTTAGAATTTTCGTTTGGCTGGGTCGCGGGCAAAAAACCACGAATTGGCACAGAAAATTAGCTGCCAATGCAGCAACCGAGCAGGTATCATGTATAACGATATTGGAAACGATGTAGAGTGATGCGTGGATCCATGAACAAATTGATATACTTATGCTCATCCAACAACGTCAATAATAACCGATGTTTTAAGAGAGAGTACTACAAGTTGCTCTGTTTGTGTCAACCAATGAACGGTCAGCAACATAGACAAGTTATAATTAAACAACTGACATGTTTAAAATTCTCCAAACGTGGTTCGTTTTACATATAATTATAGAAAAAAGAATCTTTATATGCGCAATACCCGCGAGTTGTTTAACAGCGCGAACTTTTAGAGATCAGCTTCCCGCCAAGAACTAAGAAGCGGCTTTCGCTGCCATGGGCTCATTAATGTTTTTCAGACATTGACGACAGATAAGTACAATTATTTACACGTCACATAAACGAACAAGCTTGCAGACAAATTCTCATGACAAAATCACGCTTGATTACCTTGATTACAAGCTTAACGACAACAAGGATCTGTGTAAATGCTGGGGTCAAGTGTTGTGGCCTCACTGGGAAGCAAAACGGTAAAAGCAGGATACGAGTGAATCAATACGTAAATTGTGCACGAAAATATGAAACTACTGTATTATTAAAGTTACAAACTGAGTCATTTTTTTAATAATTATTTATTACACAAACTTTTCTATCTCCAACGTTTCGGTGGGTTAAACCCCTCTTTTTCAAAAAGTTTCTGTTTATTTTATATAAATCTCATAATATTTTATCTTCTTACATTTTTTATCTTACACAATGTTGTGTATAAAAAAATTAACAGAAAGAGGGTTTAACCTCTCGTAACGTTGCAGATAGAAAAGTTTGTGTAATAGATAATTATTAACTAACTGTTTCCAGAATGATTCATTTTGATACGCTTTGTTTGCATTTGCACATTCGTTTGAATTTATTTATTAATAATTTTATATAGAATACACACTTCGGTACACTAGTACATTAGCAATAATTATTTGTAGAATTCGATTAAAAGTCCAAAAGATTAATCATTATATATGACATTTTATAAGTTTATCTATTAAAACATTATTTTAAGATTTACATTCAATAAGAAATTAAACGCAATTCTAAAACTATATGGTTCGTGTGTATTTATTCCATCTTCTCGCATGATTTTTCTGTTATATATACGTTATTTTTTTTTCTTTTTTTTTTTTTTTTTTTTTTTTTTATTTTTTTTTTTTTTTTTTTTTTTTTTTTTTTTTTTTTTTTTTTTTTTTTTTTTTTTTTTTTTTTTTTTTTTTTTTTTTTTTTTTTTTTTTTTTTTTTTTTTTTTTTTTTTTTTTTTTTTTTTTTTTTTTTTTTTTTTTTTTTTTTTTTTTTTTTTTTTTTTTTTTTTTTTGTTTTTTTTTTTTTTTTTTTTTTTTTTTTTTTTTTTTTTTTTTTTTTTTTTTTTTTTTTTTTTTTTTTTTTTTTTTTTTTTTTTTTTTTTTTTTTTTTTTTTTTTTTTTTTTTTTTTTTTTTTTTTTTTTTTTTTTTTTTTTTTTTTTTTTTTTTTTTTTTTTTTTTTTTTTTTTTTTTTTTTTTTTTTTTTTTTTTTTTTTTTTTTTTTTTTTTTTTTTTTTTTTTTTTTTTTTTTTTTTTTTTTTTTTTTTTTTTTTTTTTTTTTTTTTTTTTTTTTTTTTTTTTTTTTTTTTTTTTTTTTTTTTTTTTTTTTTTTTTTTTTTTTTTTTTTTTTTTTTTTTTTTTTTTTTTTTTTTTTTTTGTCGTCTGTTAGATCAGACAGTGAATTCAGGTGACCTGGGCCTGGATTCCCGGACGGTGCAGGTCACTTCTTTTTGATTGATCATGATAGCCTTTCTACGGTCATTCGCACTGTACCTTTGCTCTAGCACATACAGCAGGAATCAGGTCCTTGCAAAAGTAAAAGCATCTAGTTCTAGTAAACTGTTTGACAGCATGCCCAGAACCAATGTGGTGACTGATCTTTGCTCAGGTATATTGAGTGTAGCATACTGCCGTGACCCGGAGTAAAAACTTCCAATACCACTATCATACGTTTTGTTCCATTATACCTCAATTATATCGCAAATTCGAGTTTTATAACAGAATTATTATGAATATAACAGCATAAATTCTATACAAAATCATAACTACATCATTTGTACTTCCTTAAAAATGCCATTAAGAGTCAACCTTAACTATTGTAGCTATTTCGAGCGCGTGATTAGCTATTTATAGTTCATTATCAGCCTATTAGAGTCTGTAATTAACAAACTGCAATTAGTCAGTATACAATCGACAAACTTCGTAATTTTCCGTTTATAGCGTTTACTTGTTCAACACGAAGCCTACACGATTTTTTCACATGAACTCTTTTTATGATTTTATATTTGTTTTTTTTATATAGGATTTTATTTTTGCTATATGCGCTGTTCTATTTTTGTTTAGTGTCCGGCTGGGCTCCTTGTCGGTGGATCGCAGTTGCTGGGTCGTGTGGGGTTGCGTTCAGCACTTCCTTATTGATCATGTTTTTAATAATTTTCGGTCCTGGGCCTACTGCCTCAGTGCCTCGCTTTGTCAGATATGAATAATATTTTTGTTCAAAATGTGAACGTATTTTATTACGCTTACATACTGAAATGATGAATATGTATGAAGAAAATTTAATATACCCTTCTGGAATATATTTATTTCCAGCTTGAAAGGTATGAATATCAACATATCTAAACCGAGCAATCAACAAGGTGTTGATTTGACAGCCTGATTTATCGAACTGGTTTGTCTCTAAAATAGTATTTTATACATAATAGCTTCTAGCACAGAGTATGACCTTATCTTTTGATCACGCAACATTAAGATATTAATTTATGATAGGCGACTCGATTCGAAAATAATGAATTTAATGAGAAAATATGAAAATAAGTCACAATGTTTTTGATGTTGTTTTTTTTTTTCGCAGAAAAGTGATGCCAGCATACTTTTTCATCACGCTATGTGGACATTAGTTGTCTATAATTGTTATGGAACAAGTCTTGTAATGGACAATAACATTGCCGACCACAAATGTTTGACAATGTCCGTATGTACAGGAAACACTTACCAAAGTTTAGGTTTGGTCTAAAAATTATTTCAAAACTTTACATATTTTTCATTGAAACAAATTGTTTGCACTTCTTTCTTTCTTTAAATGAAATAATTTAAGAGCATCCCCATTTGCTCTTAAATTGTTCTTCTCAGACTGGGGAGTTTGGACCTAGAATCCTAAAAAATAACGTCATTGTTATTGCTTGATTTAAAAATAAAAAAATGGAGCCATTGAAATAGGACATCTTGACTCCTTTTCATCAATGAAATATTCACACACAGAAAGAATTCCTTTTAAGCTTTTTTTTCTGGTTGGAAAAATTAAATTGTTTTTATTAAAAGTTACTCAATTTAGATATGGGCGATATAGATGTTTTGGTGTTTAATTAGTCATGCAATGGTGGCCCAGACACATTTATATTGCTTTGTCCTACTGTATGTCCAGTTTCTGTAAATATAGCAAAGGTTCTGAGTGTTCATTCTTAGATTTGTAAAGAAATGTAAAGAAAAAGACACTTTACTGGCCTTACTTGAGCTTGTTTTGTTATCTTCTATGTGCGAAAATAACAAGTTATTTTGTATGATGCTATCTTGTGATATACAATTATAAAGACGATATGTTAGTGATATGATAATGACAAAGAGTGGGAGTAACGAAATCCTTTTATATTAATGACAAAAGAAAACAGAATTAACAATAATGACTCTAAAATTCATACCCAAAAATTATTCATTATCCATACGTATAATAAGAATATTTATGAGAATTTAAGTTAATATGTACGAGAGAAACGTATCGGCTTTGGTACTAAAAACATAATGACATTATTAGGAAGAAAAGCGAAATCCCTAAAGAGCTCCCAAAATGACAAAATTAAAAATGTTGCAGACTCGGTTTGACAGGCTCAACGTCTAAAACAACGTGTATTTTAAATTACTCGAGTTGCACCCATTTGTTTTATGTTGCACATATTGTAAGTTTTCTAGAGTAAGAAAAAGTGACCATGCAAGCTATTGAGGTCCGTACTCATGATAATACAACAAAGCATTGAAGCTGATATCAAACCATTAAATTTTGTTGTATTTTTATTAATAAATTGACAACATTATCTTGAGCAATCTGGTATATTTTATTATTTAAAAATAGCTGTTATATTTACTAAGTCACATTGATTGTGACTTAGGTTAAGCAAACATCTTAATGATTTTGAAACTTATTCTGAGATAATAATTCAAGATTTTTTTAAAGTACAATATCAAAGTAAAAAACACTATTTCCTCAATATTTTAATATGCTCTAGATATTTTTTGTAATGCACGCAAACGCTAAATAGAAACTGGCGTCAAGAATGCAGATTATCAAATGTGTAATACATTATAAAAATTGTCATGTTGATGTATTTGTTTCAGTATTATGTAAGGATCAGTTTATGTGTTTTATGATAAGTAGTACAAAACATTTTCATATAGTGAATTTTCCGAGTATATTTACAAAAAAAGGTTCCTGATTTGTGTAAACAAAAATGCACAGATTTAAGCAAACGATACGCGGAATTTTTAAGATCAGCTTTTGACAATAACAAGCTGCCATCAACTTATTAGTGTTTTAGCATCACATATTGACACATATTTATATGTCATGTAATATATGAGCTAGTGGCCACACCACTACCCGCTTATATCATAAAGCTTCACTGCACATCATGAAAACACAATCGTACTAAATTTTCACATTTTTTCTGAGGGATCTCCATTTTTATATCTTTTTTATAACCCATAACCACAGGTATTGATTAAGCACAGAGGTAAAAAATGCACCATACTTTACTTCTTTGATTCCAGTGCATTAAAAAGTTGAAGATTGAATACCGTCTAAGCCAATTCAAGGGTGCGTGGAAGATGTTGCATTTTCTCATTATCCCTCATAAACAGATTTAATCAAACCGAGTCTTCAATTGCCATTTTTATGTTTTCATTCTTCCCCATTTCTAGATTTTGTTATAAAAAAAATGGCAAAATATATTTGTCGCCAACAGTGAATTTTGAATCAAAATTCTATAATGGAGCTGTAAAAATACACAGTATGCCTTTTGTGACCCAGTAAAAAGTTTAAGTTTGAGACATATCCAAATACATAAGGATTTTCGGGAAGTGGGGCGCTGAAATTTTTTTCCTTAAAAATCTTCTTTGAGTAAAACACAATCAACTTTTTTTCACTTCATCTGTAAGTAAAAGAAATTGTATCTGTATTTTAATATACTCTAGATTTTTTTCTGTGCACTTTATAGACTATGGCGCCAACATTGGAGATCACTGAAAGTATAAAAACATCACAAAATGAAGTGTTGATGTATTTGTTGCTTTTTTGTTTTTGGGTCAGTAATGTGTTTCACCTTAATTCGTTCTTAAAAATGAGAAAAAAGGAAGAAAAAATGCCGTCAGAGTGGAAAAAAAAATTAAAATCCTAGAAGGCATAGTGGTTTTAGACAAACTCGTTCATTATGTTTCTGTTTCCTCTAATGAAATTAATTATGCAAGAGGAATAAATCGAGAATATTTGAATAGAGCAAAAACAGTTTAAGGTTGAGAACTTAACAAAAAATTCAATATAACACACACTATTCCATCACCCATGCACCTGCTTGAAAGCATAGTTTAAATTTCTGAATAAAATCTCGAAAAGTAATGATGCTTTGAATATCAATACAATAATTTCAATAAAGGACAGTGTCAAGGACTCTAGAAATGGAAACGTGGCTAAATTGATATGAGTTGGCCTAAAAATGATTTCTACAGCATGTGGATCAAAAACTGAAGGTCCTTTGGTTATATTCTATAAGATATAAAATAAGAAAGTATAGTCCAGAATTTAGTCTTTTCTTTTGGCATATAGATCACAATTAATTTTATCTGTATTGTTACCATAGATGTCTTCCTCTACCAATGAAGCCGGAAATTCACCATACTTTACTGGCCTGTATTGTCGTGGTGAGACGTAAAATCCAACCTATAAAAATCAATGACTAGGTTATTTATTGTATTTTGACAACATAAAAAACTTTTTGTTGATGAAATTGGGCTAAGTCTTTTACATTAAGCTGAATATATTTCTGTTCTAAGTTCTAAGAGTTCACAGACAACTGTAATTCTACTGATTCGATTTATATCAAAGTTACTGAATAATTAAAAATTTATTATGACGATAGAATCTAATCACATTTAACATTAATTCATACTAACGACTTACTAATTACTTAGCAAGTATTCCGACAAGTAACCCAAATCCCAATACCACCCAATTTAAACGATGTCACTAATTTCTTGCTGTCTCATTTTCTGTGAAATTTAGTGAAATTATTCGAAATCCATTGTCCCTGTTAACGTACATTATCAATTAAGTGAAGTCTGAGTCATTTCTTCAGTTTTCTTAATTTACCATCGATTTGCTCCATTATTAATGTCAATTTCTTTCATTTTAAAGCCGCACCGTTTTGGCAGAATGGCGTAATAGTTGAAATTTTATATAGAAAGCCCCGATTTTTAAAGTATCCCAGAGACCTTTCTCACAAGTAACAGTACAACACCTCCTAGGCACACTTTTGTCGTTGATCCTAATACACGTCGTGACTATCAGTCAATCTGTACTTTTGGCTTCTTCAAGTCCGTCTTCTGCAATTACTTCCCGCATATATTCTGTATTTTTTACGTTGTTATATCATTAAATCGAACGTTTGTTCACAGTTCAACTGCGTACAAGTATAAACGAGTTCAAACATAAAAATCATAATTACATGGTTAGAGCTTTAGTCTTAAGAGAAAATGAAGAATATTGCATTGTCAAAATGTACTTGCATTAATATGTTGTATGAAGTTTAAATAAAAATATACCGTCGAAATAATGCAAATCGTTCAATGTAACCAAAATACGATATGCTCATTTCGAATTATATTAGATATAAAACCGCGTTTTCTTTCTTTCTGTCTTTCTTTTTCGAGGACATATTGAGATACCAACACCTTCTTGAAGATCATTTAAGAACATTAACACGTGATATAAATTTCGGAAGCGTTTCTTTTGTTATACACTCGACCATGTCATAGAAAATGAAGCAAAGATTGGAAAATACTGAATATATTATACATTACAAAACTTTCATATTGATGTTTTTGTTTAAATATTATGTAAGGATGTTATGTGCAATATGTTTTACGATTACAAAACAAACAAAAAAACATGTACTACACTTATAACGTGGAATATTAATATATGTGTTAAATGTATTCTAAAAAGAAATCCTGATCTATGGAAACAAAATATGCACGGGTTCAAGTAATACGTGATCTTTTTCCAAAAACACAGACTTTGCTGCCTCTTTTTTAGATATAACCTCAATTTTGACGGTACATTGTAAAAATACAAGCTAACAGACAAACAATTTAAATCAACCTCGAAATTATGAAAGATGGCCATACAAATCTAGAACATACAATGTAAAGCAATGCCTGTAGTTAGAAACAGAAACAAGTACCCCTTTAGCTGGGCCCAGTCATAGAACATGACCTTTGTTTTCAACGAATACAAGGTTAATACTGAAAAGAGTGTTATAAGAAAGATTAAAAACATTAACAAACACATTTTTATAGTATTATCACTGCGTCTTATTATCTTAAAAATATCTGTGAATGACTGACAAAGAAATGATCAGGCACAACCATTAATTTGACATTCAAGTAACCGTTGCCTTTCTGATGTATGCTTGAGACAAATCAACTTAGTTTTAACCCTTTGAGAACCAATCTGATCCAAACCTTTGAGCTGGAAACATAATGCTTGCGGAGAATTCTATACATTATGCAAAATTATATTTATAACTATTATAAACGACAAAGCCATGGACCAAAGACCAGATACAAAGTTCTGACACACGAACATACTAATATTTGGGGTTTATGTGGGGTTTTTTTTTGATCGTTTTGTGGCAAACCCCACATATAGTTGTCAACATTTCCACATTACCTACAGTTTTATGACTCCTATCTTTTATAAAAAAGATTATGCAGGAACTAAAGCTTATAATTTCATTGGATGTTTCGAACGTTCCAAAAGCTGTATGCCCTACTTCAGAAACAAAAGTCTTAATGTAACTAAATTGGAATGGCATATTTTTCCTCTTCAATTTGGAGCAATTAATTTTGACATGTATCTGTTATCATAATAGATAAAACAGAGTAGTAACGAGAAGTATCTTTGCAAAAGATATTCGGTCGAGGTAAAACTACGTTTACTTGTTTAAGTTGTTCCGGAGTTTTGTCATTGCATTAAATGCTTAAATCAATGAAACTGAGCAAGATATGTTTCTAAATGGATCTGTCATGTCTACGTAAATTTACCTTACCCAGACGTTTTATGAACACATTAATATATGTTTCATTAACATGCAAACATTTATATCAATGGAAAACACCAATAATCATTTGATTTCACGAATACTGAAAGTACCAGAAACGATCGTTTTTTTTTTAAATTAATATTGATGCCTTTCGGTGTTTTCAAAGACATGCGTTTTGGATTCTCTTAATTTTTGGCAAAACTTATAAAATGTCAGTTTAACTCCGTAAAATTTTTAAAAGCTGTGTAAAATATTTAACTTTTGAGAAGAGTAACCTGCACGATTCAAAGATTTTAAAAACATAGAAAGATTGTTTCCCAAACTCCTTAAGATTAACTAATAATATAGGCTTGTATACATTTAAGAACCTTTAGATAATTTTGCTAATATTGGAATGGCGTATGAAATTACCTGATTATTCAGTTTGTAATTTTAAAACGACCACTGAAAATTCTAATTATATTCACTTCTTCCCTGTAAATTTTACAGGAAGTCAAACAGCTCTCAGACGGACCTCGTCCGAAAAAATATACAGTCAACAGCTCTAAAGCATTGTTAGCCTGCATCGATATTTTAATGGAATAGACTGCTATAGTTCGAAACATTTCATTCTAAAACATACATGTACTAGGCCGGGTGGGAATTGGCGGTGGGGGAGAGTGTTACTGATATTTATTCCTTTAAAACATATTGAACATATCCATTTTCTGGGTCATTCCAAAACCTATTTTTTTTCAGTAAAAAAAATCCTTTCCACATTTCCTTATGAATTTTACATTGTATTTCAAAATGCTTTTGCGCTTTTGTCATGTACTTAATAGAAAATGGCGCCAAATGTCGAGATCAATGAAAGTATAAAAACATCTTTAAGTGAAAGCGTAGATGCTTTTGTCGCAACATTTTTTGTGTCAGTAATGTGTTTCACCTTTTTCTTTCTTAAAATGAGATAAAAAGAACATTCTAAAAAATTAAGGAATAAATACGCTCAACATGCTAAAAGGCATAATGGTTTAAGGTTTGTCTCATTTTTTATCCTTTGTTTCTTCTTGCCTTCTGAAATAAATTTGGTTATATAAAAGTAAATTATATAAAGATAATACGCATAAAGCAACGAAACGAAGAAAATCACAGCCTACTATCGATTGAAATTGTTCGTTCATTTTTAAAATTCAAATTTTGCACACCCGTAAAATAATCAATTCCACTACCCAACACCGGCTTAAAAGAATGATTTGACTTTCTGAAGTAACATTATCGGTTTATTCTCGATTATTTAAGCACCCATCATCCGAAAGCCGCGTGTTATTATCCATCCTGATGTGAAATTATGATATAGTCCAGAATTCAGCCCTTCCTTTTGGGTATATGTCTGTATGAAATTGCATAGGTGTATGGAAGTATAAATTTGTGATAGTGTTGAAATTAGTTCAGCTGATATTCTTCCTTCTAAACTCAACACACATAATGATGTTTGATAATGAACAATTTAAGTGGGAATTTTTAGTTAATTCAGGTCTTACATAAACATAGATTTAACTTATTCATATACAATGCTACTTTGTATTTAAACAACACAGTTCAGATGTGTCCTTGTGAAATGGGTTTGAAGCTTTGGAGCACAATGTGCATATTTCCCTTTTATGTTCAAACAATTCACATGCATTTGACATTGTACTGTGTCGATATACAAATGTACCTGAAAGTAACTGAATAATTAAACATTACACATTGTCTTCTCGGGCAAGCATTTCAACTAGTAATTCATATCCCAACTTCACCTTTCCTTAAAGATTCTACTTATTTCTCGTTATGATCATTTTATGCCCTGCCAAATATTTTAAAGGTCTTTTTGTCACGTGTAACCTTTATCCTTGGTAAAGTGAGGTATGACCCATTGATCAAGTTTACTTAATTTGACATCGAATTGCTCAATTTTAAATGTCGACTTCTCCCATTTTCCAAGCCGGACAATCGTCAGAATGGCGTGTGGCGCATGACCTTATAACTATAAGTTTTGTTCAGAATACGCAATGTACTAAAAAAAATCGAGAGACCTTTCTTACATCTTTACAAGAAATAAAGTACAAATATCCCATTAGGCATACTTCTGTGGTTGTGTCTTTTATGCGTCGAGACTTTAGTAGTACATTTATTTGAAACAGACATCGACCAAATTTGTACTTTTTGCTTAGGTTCCATCTTAAATACTTACACCCCGCATCCTTTCAGGATAAATGACCGTTGTTGATTCATTAAATCAAATGTGGGATCCAAGTTCCACTCTACGCAAGTACATAAATATAAAAACATGTTTACAAGGTAAGAGAGTGTAAGATTAAAAACATTTCTATAAAAGTTGACCGTTGGAATGATACAAATGCATTCTTTAAAAAAAATTACGCGGGTAACAAATGTTAAAGACTAAGTAACAAATGTGGAAGGAAAATTTGGGCGCAAAGCTGCAATGACTTTTGTTATTACAACAGCGACTCTTTACAATTCATTTAAGTTTAATAGACGTCTTTTCCAGTAGGATGAATATCTGTTCCAAAAAGTAAAGTTGTTTAAGATATTATTTTAATCAACGAAGAATCAGTCATCTTGAGTGACTCCAATATAATTGTTTGAAGAAAGCGTAACATTATTTGAATGAAATGTTAAGCGAAATGACTCACTGCGCATTTTATTTGAATCTAAAGTAATACCTTGGAAGTTTTTATATCTTGAAATCTTTCTTTCAAAAACTTGAAAAATGACCTTTCCAGTCGTTTGAATGGATTTCCTGGTTGTGACATTAAAATGGATCACAGCTAACATCATAGAATTCTTGACTTTTAAAATAACTCTCAGCATATCTATATTCTATCTTTTGCTCATTTTTCTATTTAATCTATTTGTGAATTCCAAATGTAATGTTTTTTTAGCCAATTTCTTCAGTGGAGCTTCTATAATTATAAGACATTGATAAAGTAAAGTATGTTTAGATAGCAGCAATTGTAAATACATGTAAAGCATCTCTGCGATGACAAGATGTAACGGTATGTATGAGTAAACAACTCATTTTTTTCTTAAGACACTTAAAGACTGCCTCTGCAGTTAAATTCTTCAGAACGTACCGGTACATTTATTTATAGAAAAAATCATTAAGATTGCCTTGCATCTAAGAGTGCACAATTCTTATCACCGACATGTACACTGCGTTAATTTTTAATTTACGAGAGGTGAATCTAATCTTAGTCATTTATCACTGTGTGTCTATTACATTATTAACAAGTTTCTTTTATAACGAAAGTAATTTTCATTAAACAACCATTCTGTCCGATGAATGTAGCAAGAACAATCGGTAATAATTGTACTTATAATTAATATAGATAAGGGTTTGTTAACAACACTGGCCATTTGTCCCTCACCGATGCGGGTTCGAATCCCAACAGGGACTTTGGATTCTTTCGTGTGAGGAAGCTATACAGCTAGCTTAAGGGTCGTCGGTGGTTCTACTCAGGTGCCCGTTCGTGCCTGAAATAATGCACGGAAGGGCTGATGAGGTCTCTCTCCACCAGTCGCGATATGACCTACGTCACGATATGATCTATACTATGTCGATGTGACGTAAAACCCAAAACAAACACTGGCCGTTTGTAACGTCGATTTTCATTGGTTAATCGAGACGTTTATAAAAACTATATACAACCAATTATATTAAGCCTTATAATACTGCGGGTTTGTATCGTCGACTTTCATTGAATAATCGTGACGTTTATATTATTATTTATAGATATTTTGACTAGTCATATGGTCCTATATAAATGGTTGTTTTGGAAAGTATAACTCGAAACCGGTAAGTGAGATTTTTTCATAAATTGACCGCAGCCGTGTATATAGGAATTTTATACAACGAAAAGCGACATTTCGAACCTGCAGTATTTTAAGATCCAATAAGCCCGTTAGACATCATTTTATTTATTAACATAGCAGTCTGCGCAATAACTTTTTTAGATCATAGGCCATTTGGGCATTCAACCTGGGCAAAAGTTGGGCCCGGACAGATTAGTATAGACGTTGAATATGGCGATGACATGTGTATGATACAGTTCATGAAGTATTGTCTTTAATTCGTTAGCTGAATCAGTTATTGTGCTATGTTTGAGCAATTTAAGCCATACTTTTTGACGTTGTCAATCGTAAAAGCAAACCACCGAGATATCAACGACGAAGTAATCTGCTTCCCTTGCATACTTGTATAATGCAAATGACATGAACAGGAACAATTCTTCCCGGACGCATGCACTAGCCTCAATTTTATAACAATACTAGCCCAAGGTCACGTTACATAACACAAAAACTGCACACGCAATTGCCTGCCTGCAAATCAACATGCAATTCAGGCCGTGCAACAAACACGCAAGTCAATCCCCAGAAAATCATAGGATTCATTAAAGTTTAAATGTAAGGCCTTGGCTCGGCGAATCTTTATAAAGATATCATTCTCTTGTTTTTGCTTAACTTATTATTTAATATCAAGTGTTTTTGTTTTTTTCTATTTTTTGTTTTTTTTGTTTTTGGTTTTAATGATTTATAGCCAGATAAACTATTACAGTTTCCTCCGAAATTGCTGCATTATTTATGCTCGGTAATTGTCTATTCAAAGTACTTTATAAATGATTGATAACCCTTATAAATTTGTGTAATTCCGTCATTTTTCGCATCTAAGATTTTAAAAAAAGGTATCGTAAGACTAGATTTGTGAAAATCATTAATACTGGTAGTTTGCATTGTCAGTGGATTGAAAAAGTAAAATCTGCTTTGAATGTAACGGTTGTTCTGATTTTTGAGAAACTCAGAATATTTCAAATTTTGATTACTTTAATCATGTAATAAAATCACGATTACGATAAATCTCAAAATAAATAAAACAGAACATTATTTACTATGTTTACCAAGTAATCAATCAAATTACTCTCTATGAATTAAGATATCTCAATTCTGACCTTCCTATAGAGAAAGGTCGCTATTTTGGTATTAAAGGATAAAATAAATAGAGCCTGCCTTATTTTGTAATCAGCATGAAATAGGTGATGAATTCCATGTAGTTATTTTACTAATGAAAGGCATAGGTATATCAATAATAAGTTAATTACTATATAATGTTTCGTATTACTGTACATGTGTTTTAAATTTTCATGAGCGTCAATTTGGTTGGTAGTTGGACATTCGATTAACCAACTACCTACTAGCTGGTAATTAGCTGGTAGCAGGTCATTCGTAAATTCAAACTATTTAACAGCTGCTACTTGCTAATTCAATCCACTATCACCAACGTAAAATGTTAGAACATATTATACATTTTTAAACACGGAATATAGGAGGGGACCTAGCTAGTAATTCGAGCGATTCTCTAGTTTGCATTTCGAACTTTGCATGTTTTCCCCTCAAAACAAAAAGTACTTTTCCAACCAACTATGTTCCCTGGTAAAGGTTGATACCATTTGGTAGAATTCATCCATCTCGTCATATAAATATGCTAAGTTCGAATTACTAGTACTAATTAAAATAACTATCATCAGTAAATTATTCATTTTTGTTTCAGGATCACATCGAGAAACAGCAAAAATATGTGTTTATTTTCTGTTTATCAATATTTAAAATAAATGATAATGATGATACTCTCTGTGTCATGCTCAGCATGTGAGTGGAGCGGTAGTGGTCTGTGTGAGTTTTGTGAGTCGTGTTTACTCCGTGTGTGCCATATTTGTCAGATCAGCAATGAGTAGTGTCTTGTGTGTCATGTTTGTTGTGTACATAGTGTCATGTTTGCACATGGGTCATGTTTGCTGTGTACATAGTGTCATGTTTGCCTGTGTGTCATGTTTGCTGTGTACATACTGTCCTGTTTGCATGTGTATCATGTTTGCTGTGTACATACTGTCCTCTTTGCATGTGTGTCATGTTTGCTGTGTACATAGTGGCCTGCTTAAGTGTTTCTATGTCAGTAATGCTTGCTGTGCGCGTAGTGTGCTGTGATAAATTTGTGCCTTGGATCAGTGTGTGAGTAATGTTCTGTGTGTCAGGTCTGTGTTCTAGTAGTGCCCTGTGTTCAGTATTGTCTTGTGTGTCGTCAGAAGTGTCTTTTGTTCAATACAGTGTGTCAGTAATAGCCCGTGTGTCAGTACAATTATGTTTTAGTAGTGTCAGTTGTGTCATTAGTGTCCTGTGTTCAACTTGTCTCAGAATCTGTAGTGTATTGTGTGTTAGTAGTGTCTGTGTGTCAGAAGTGTCTGTGTGCTAGTAGTGTCCTGTGTGCCACTAGTCTCTGAATATGTTGTGTACTGTGTGTCAGTAGTATTCTGTGTGCACTAGTTTATGAATCTGCAATGTACTATGTGTCAATAGTGTTTGTGTGTCAGTAGTGTCCTGTGTGCCAGTAGTGTCTGTGTGTCAGTAGTGTAGTGTGTGTGTGTCAGTAGTGTCCTGTATGTCAGGAGTGTCTGTGTGTCAGTAGTGTACTGTATGTTAGTAGTGTCTGTGTGTCAGTAGTGTAGTGTACTGTATGTCAGTAGTGTTTGTGTGTCAGTTGTTGTCTGTGTGTCAGTAGTGTCCTGTATGCCCCTAGTCTCTGAATATGTTGTGTACTGTGTGTCAGTAGTGTTCTGTGTGCACTAGTTTATGAATCTGTAGTGTACTGTGTGCCAGAAGTGTTTGTGTGTCAGTAGTGTCCTGTGTGTCAGTAGTGTACTGTGTGCAAGAAGTGTCTGTTAACAGTAGTGTACGTGTGTCAGTAGTGTCAGTAGTTTCCTGTGTCTCTAGTGTCTTGTGTGCCAGTAGTGTCTGTGTGTTAGTAGTGTCCTGTGTGTCAGTAGTGTCTTGTGTGTCAGTGGTGCAATAATGTCCTGTGTGTCAGTAGTGTCCTGTGTGTCAGTAGTGTCTGTCTATCAGTAGTGTCTGTGTCAGTAGTGTCCTGTGTGGCGGTAGTGTCCTGTGTGTCAGTAGTGTCCTGTGTGTAAGTAGTGTCAGTAGTGTCTGTGAGTTAGTAGTGTCAGTAGTGTCCTGTGTGTCAGTAGTGTCTGTGTGTCAGTAGTGTCTGTGTCAGTAGTGTCCTGTGTGTCGGTAGTGTCCTGTGTGTTAGTAGTGTCAGTAGTGTCCTGTGCGTCAGTAGTGTCTGTCTTTCAGTAGTGTCTGTGTCAGTAGGGTCCTGTGTGTCAGTAGTGTATGTGTGTCAGTAGTGTCCTGTGTGTTAGTAGTGTCTGTCTATCAGTAGAGTCTGTGTCAGTAGGGTCCTGTGTGTCAGTAGTGTATGTGTGTCAGTAGTGTCCTGTGTGTTAGTAGTGTCCTGTGCGTCAGTAGTGTCTGTCTTTCAGTAGTGTCTGTGTCAGTAGGGTCCTGTGTGTCAGTAGTGTCTGTGTGTCAGTAGGGTCCTGTGTGTCAGTAGTGTATGTGTGTCAGTAGTGTCCTGTGTGTCAGTAGTGTCCTGTGCGTCAGTAGTGTCTGTCTTTCAGTAGTGTCTGTGTCAGTAGGGTCCTGTGTGTCAGTAGTGTATGTGTGTCAGTAGTGTCCTGTGTGTTAGTAGTGTCTGTCTATCAGTAGAGTCTGTGTCAGTAGTGTATGTGTGTCAGTGTGTCAGTAGTGTCCTCTGTGCCAGTAGTTATCATTTTCCCTACGAAAGAATGTTAGTAATTTTAGTGGAGTAGCGGGGGGTCGAACGCGCAACCCCTACATTTGTAGTCAGACAGTGTTACCACTGCACCACAGCGCCCGCTCTGATTTATAACTATTTTGGAAGTCCCTATATACATTATCACATTAGTCAAAAATAAATTGAGGTATACAATTGAAATTTTCACACCTTAATAGTAAATATAGCTGTTATGTTTAAATTGTTTTACAATGGCTGACGTTCGTGTCGTTGCTCGAGGGGTTATGATACCATGTAAAAGGACTGACAAACGATAAAAACCATACCAGAAAAAAAAATGTTCCTTAAATGAGCCGCGTCACGACAAAACCAACATAGTGCGTTTGCGACCAGCATGTATCCAGACCTATGCATGCGCGCAGTCTGATCAGGATCCATTCTGTTGGCTATCGTATTCTCTACTTGTAATAGGGTTGGTAAGCGAACAGCATGGATCCTGATCAGACTGCGCTGATGCGCAGTCTGGTCTGGATCCATGCTGGTCGCAAACCCATTATGTTGGTTTTGTCTTGACACGGCTCAAATAGTATCGCAGTTGTAATAGTGACAATAAGTTATCTGGAAACTATAATATTGTTGAAGATAAAAGATGGTTTGAGACAAGTCTATGTTATCTATTTTCACCAGTTAAAATATTTCTTTTTCCGGAACTTAGGTGAAAAAGTATATGTTACAGTAGCAAACCTCCAGACTCATGCTAATTGTCATGAAAATTTTATAAATGTAATGTAAATTAAAGGTAAAGTATTTTCAAGTAAGCAAAGAAAGTAATTTGCATATTACAAACAACACTTTCAATCGATGTAAAATGTCAAAATATGCAAAAAAGCCCTTACTACGTTAGTCACCCGTCAAACAAAATAGTTCTAGTTTATAAAAAATAAATTTCATCTATTTTTTATTTGAATAAAGGTAACAGATATATGAAAAAATAGATAAATTCTATCAAATGGTATCACCTGCCACTCTTCTCGACCAGGGGACTCAGTTGGTTATTCGCTTGAATCCCCAACTACCTGCCAGAAGTTAATTCAGATATTGCATGGATATTAACGGTTAACAAATGTTACGGTTATATAACAAGATATGTGTTTTCTATAATATGGAAACACCCCTTTCACCATAAATCGACCAGGAAACTCACAGAAGGTATAGTTGGTAATTCGAACTTTGGATTTTCACCCTTAAAAAGTCACTTTCCGAAATAAATTTAACAGAAATATGAAAAGCAGGATTGATTGTCCAACATATCAACACACTGCCTCCTTATGCTCACCAATGGACTAAGAGGGTTACTGGCGCGAATCCCCGATTATCGACCTGGAGGTAGTTGGTAATACGAATATTGCATATTTTCCGCTTGAAACAGAAATAATTTTCCGGAATATATACATGTATAACGGATATATAACGAGAAAAATGTAGGTTCTCAATATGCAAACACCCTGCCTCCTTTTGTCATCCGAGGGATTCAGTTGGTTATATGCATGCATGAATCCCTAACTATCAACAAGAAGGTTGAAGGCTATTCGAATGTAACATGTATTTCTCTTAAATCAGGACATAATATTTCATGAAAAATAGTAGCAGATATATAATGAGATAGGTGAATTCTACCAAATGGTATCACCCGGTTTCCCTAAGTCGACCAGGGAACTCATTTGGTAATTCGTGAATTCCAAACTACCTACCAGATGGTAGTTTGTATGTCGAACTTTTGCTATCTATTTTGGGATTTGCGTGAATAAACAACTAGGCCCCTTTCTTCATTCTGTGTTGTTTCTCATATTTCAGTCTGGTAATAGTTAACTAAACTACCAACTACCACCTGTTAAATAATTAGGAACTACCAAAGCTAGTAGGTAGTTGGTTATGCGGATATCCAACTACCAACTACCTACCAAATTAACGCTCTTGAAAATTTAAAACATATGTACAGTACTACGAAACATATAGTAATTAACTAATTATTGATATACATGTGCCTTTCATAAGTAAAATGACTACATATTAAAATTATAATGAAATTCATCACATATTTCATGCTCATTAAACAATTGACAAAAATTAAATTTTCAGGCTTTGATGTGAAGTGTATGGTGGCATATTTCTGCCACCAGATAACCTGATACCTAACTAGTTAATTAAGAGGTTAACTAGTTACGTAACTAGTTAACCTGATTACTAACTAGTTAATTAAGAGGTTAACTAGTCACGTAACTAGTTAACCTGATAACTAACTAGTTAATTAAGAGGTTAACTAGTTACGTAACTAGTTAATCTGATAACTAACTAGTTAATTAAGAGGTTAACTAGTTATGTAACTTGTTAACCTGATAACTAACTAGTTAATTAAGAGTTTAACTAGTTACGTAACTTGTTAACCTGATAACTAACTAGTTAATTAAGAGGTTAACTAGTCACGTAACTTGTTAACCTGATAACTAACTAGTTAATTAAGAGGTTAACTAGTTACGTAACTAGTTAATCTGATAACTAACTAGTTAATTAAGAGGTTAACTAGTTACGTAACTAGTCAACCTGATAACTAACTAGTTAATGAAGAGGTTAACTAGTTACGTAACTAGTTAACCTGATAACTAACTAGTTAATTAAGAGGTTAACTAGTTACGTAACTAGTTAACCTGATAACTAACTAGTTAATTAAGAGGTTAACTAGTTACGTAACTAGTTAACCTGATACCTAACTAGTTAATTAAGAGGTTATCTAGTTACGTAACTAGTTAACCTCTAAAATAACTAGTTAGTTATATGGTTATCTGGTGGCAGAAATATGCCACCATAGAAGTGATATCAGAACTACTTAACTTAATCTAATAATATGTGTCAACATTAAAGCAATAATGCTGAAATTTCATTAGGTCATCTTCCTTATTTACTTAGAACTTACGTTTTTGACATGTAACGAAATATCGATGGATGTCATGCCCTAAAGAATCTGGCTCACAGTCAGAACTTAGATTATGACAAACATGTCATTTTCATATGAATACACTTAAAAAAATCTTTTTTTAACCCATCTCAAAATTGAAATTTAGGTTTTAATGTACGAATATTATCCGTGCTTTTTACAATGTTCAATGAACCAATATTATTATATATGTTACATTTATTCTTGTTTAAAATGGTAAGCAGAAATAGACTTAAACAGTATAAAACCCGCCGCGGTCTCACCTTAGCAACTCTCTTGTTATCAAAATCACTAAAATTGCATTTCTATATACTCCCCTTTACACCCTTATGATTATAAAATTTCAACATGCATTTATCTTGATTAAAGAATATAAAGCTATATATCTGCTCCAACAAATTATTGTTTCTATTCTAATAAAGACTACTTCTAAAATGTTTAAATGTATGAACTAACTATGGTAGAAAATTGCCATAAAATGAATGGCATATGCACAAAATCATTGCTAAACGGATGAAACCCTTCTTCAAATTGCAGAATAATATTTTGTTCCGGAATATTTTATTCTCTTTACGTTTAATATTCATGCGCATTAAATTACAGAGACATTCTATGTTAAAACTATCATTATTTCGAGAATCGATCATAAAATTAAGGAAATAACAAACTGTAATTTTACTGTTAAGAGTTTTTATAAAAAGATGTTTCAATTCATACGATATAGCATTATACACTTTTAAAGGCACATTATGCCTCAGAAATCAATATTTATGAACTCTATAGAATTGTCAAACATGTATTCAATAGTGTTTGGGTGATTAATTTTGAATATGTTAGATGTTTAACAACTACAGAAAGTAGCACAGAACGTGCAAAATAATTTGACAAAATACTAATTCACTAAATTATATAAATTACCAAACGAGCTAAAGTTGCAAAAGATAGACCATGTTTATGGCAAATAAGAAGTTCTTTGAAAGCTGTAACAAAATACAAAAAATGAAATAAAATTGGTAGCATTTCTGAGCCATATGTGGCCTTTAACTTTAGATTACTTTTAATTCACGATCAAACCAGAATATATGAAAAAAGGGAAAAAATCTGTTCATAATATTACTAATATAATGTTACTTTTTTAATTTCCTCCTTCAATTTCAACATTATTTTTTACTGTACTGTCTACAGACCATTTTTCCCGATCATTAACGGAAAATCGTCTTAATTAACGGCATGGCACTTTACCAAATGGTCATCGAGGTCACTTAACTGTTTAAAAGCATCAAAAATGACAACAAGTGTAACAGCGTTTTACTTTGCTTATCACAAATAATGAATGTCAAACTCAATGCCTTGACTTATAATATGTCAATGCCTTTTGCAGAGACACGAGAAAAAACATATTTCACCCTTTGTGATATTTTTTGTCATTTTTGTTTTGTTTGAACATTATTTTGATACAGGGGGGTGTTAATGAACGACTAATTGAAAATATAAAAAAAAAAAGATTTCTATATTTCAACATAAGGAGTGTTCGATTAAAGCGTGTTGACGGCATAATCATATTACTTAGGACAGCGGGATTGTTCGATAAAAGCGAGTTGATGGCATAAACATATTTCTTAGGACAAAGGGCGATTGTTCGATTAAAGCCTGTTGATGACATAAACATACATTTGTATTACTAAGGGCAAAGGGGGATTGTTTAATTAAAGCGTTTTGGTGGCATAAAATCACTTCGATTAAAGCATGTTGATGACATAAACATATTTATAAGGACAGGAAACAAATTACTGAGGACAAAAACATATTATTTAAGACATGCACTTATAATTAAAGACATAAAAATAGTGCCGAGGACATGAAAAATGGACCTAAAACTGAAGACATTATCGTATTTCTTAGGACACAAACATTAAAATCATTATGATAATCATTATCTTAGGACATACACTTAAAGCTGAAGGCATAAATGTATTATTGAGGATATGAAAATATTTCTGAGGACATGCAATTATGACAGAAATATAGCCCGGACTTTTTGTACTGACCCCTTCGGACATACAGATGTCAAAAGTCATGTTATATAGGTACCCTGTGATACTTAACGTTTAATAATAACAAAAAGAGGTAATTTCTTTGGACGTTTCTTTTACCAATCCTAATATATAAAATAAATACGAAGAAATTGATGCATTGTTTTCTTAGAACTTCTGTTTTGTCGTACAAACAATTTCTATATGACAGATTCACTATCAAATTTGTTTTCATTAGTAATAATTGTAGCGTTCATATCATCGGTTTATATCATTTACATCAACGTCCGCTCGGAACCTTGGCTTTTTATAATCGATCACATGCTGTCGTTAGACGGATAGAAAAAAAAGAAAAAAAAGAAGAAAAAAAGAAACAAACACGGAAATAGGACAGATCCATATTCCGAGTCTTTACTGAATTATTTATAGTTGCGTTATGCCTCAAGTACTTTAAAACATGTAAAGTTTACGCCATGCGACATTTACATTGATTGATAAAAGAAGCAATCATAAAACGTTATCTTATTAATCGACAAAGGAAATGTATTAACAATTGTATTATATAACGCTTAAAGAGTTAAATTAACAGATTCAGCATCGAAATTTATGAGGGTTGATCCTGAAATTCGTTTACGTTAAATATATTTTCAAGAATATTCACTTTTAGAACGAAAATAAAAACGTTATCTTTTCTCTATTATTTGTATTTAGTTGTACAAAGTGAATTATCAGAGGCACAACGTCCCTATAGGCCGTATCTAGAGCGAAAAATAACTTGTTCAAATGAAGCACTCCTAAACTCTAGAGCAAAATTATTTTAGACGGACATGCCCATGGACATTCCTCCCTTACATTTTGTCTTTACTTTAAAATAAACCAAGCTGCTTTCTTTTGGTCTACTTAAAAATATATATATCGATATTTGGACTCTCTAGATACAAAACAAAGTACAAACCATGTCAACGAAATGAAAAATTCGAGTGTGGGGAATGCATGAAGGCATTTTCATCACGTAACAACCGTTTTGAACTTAGCTATTAAAAGATATTCACCCCTTTCTCATGGGATTCAAAATTGAAACAGCGTTTGACAAATGTTACAATTAGTCACGGAGACCCCTTCCATAAAAAAACATTTCTATAAGGCAGTTGCCCATTAGAAATGCTTTCTCATATTGAATATCATTAATGACAAAAACAATTGCCTATTACGTCAACATGTCAATTAATGCTTGTCTTTTTTAACGACAAAAATGATAATCGAAATTGATTAATATGCATAAAATTAGAATAAAAATACGATATTCATGAATGCTACATGAAGTCCAATGATTTTTATTCATTGTAAAATGGGAATGGATTCCATTTCGTGAACCACTTCTATGAAAGAAAATATTCATCACCATTACAAGAAATAGTTCCCCTTAATAAGAGTTTTTACAATATTAGACATGCTGTCTTTGAAACAAATATGTTTTTTTTTACTTTTTAAGAAAATTCAAATATGAATTACGTAATGTTAAAGTAAAGGTTTAAGAGAAAATTAATTGTGAAATAATTTGTCACAAAAGTCGCAATATGAAAATAAAGTAGATCTAGTATTTTGACTTCCGTACAAAATACTAAATCATTATATCTGTACTTATTGCCAAGATAAAAGCAACAGATAAAAAAGAAGGTTGTGGTAATTGGCCTTTGAGCAACTTTTGAGTATACTATGAAAGTACACCAACAAACTTTTGAGACATACAAATGAAATCAATTCTGGGGCATTATGACCTTTCAAAGTTAAATTGCGTTACAATATTTATGCTCTCATATACAGGGTGCCCATACACTTGGTATGTGACGTCATTTCCAAGGTATTTTGTCTCAGTTCGGAGGATAAAACTTTCGTTTATAAATGTATTAATTAACTACATACCAGTTTAAATGAAAAAGTACAGCGCATGCTTAGTGGAAATCTGTTCCATTTTTGATTTAAATGATTCCCTGTGTCATATACAATATATCCAAATATTTGGGTAAAACCCTGATATATGGTAAAAATACCAATTTCTGAAACTCATAACGATACATAAAAAATGACGTCATATACCACGTGGTATGACTATTCTTACAAACATGTCCGTAAAATGGAAAACATATCACCGGAAGTTCATGGTGCTTTCCGTTCATAATAATTATCAATCAAGCATTTTTTAAAAATAGGTATTAATGCACTGTAATTATACTCTTGTTATATTGAACCCTACAAGGACTAAATTATTGTAAAAAAGTGAATATGGAAACATACTCACCGGAAGTGATTCATATGATAAGTGTTAATGAAGCTTACTCAAATAAAAGTTATGTTGTATTTATAAAATACTTTCATTTAGAATTGTTTCATGAATGTTTAGATGGTATACAAACTTATCACATTGGCTTTCAATACATTATTAGAGAAATGATGTTTCGAAGGGAGAAACCTTTTAAGGAATACGGATCCTGGATTTACGGTGTGAAATGACTTTTTAATGGAAGTGCCTTTGTGCAACATTTCTCCCACACACGTCTGTCAAATTAGCTTAATTAGGAGGTATTTATCTTAGTCAACTTTTAAACTTGTCTAACAAACCTTTTATAGGGATAACTAGATAATCATCATATTAATGAAATTTACAGCTGGATGTAGGATTTTAAGATGTGATTTTGTATCCTATCATTTGATACCGGTATTATAAAAATAGTGAGACTAAAAATGTGTCGGAGCACCACATTAAATACCGTATTCCAGTATATATGCGCTTTCCGCTGCCAAGTTGAGTTGAATTATTAATATATTAATCAACGCACAGAAGGCGCTGACTTTGTTTGGGTCTCAGAATGTCAGAAAGGTGAAGATTGTGAGACTATAAACCAATTAGATTTTGTAAAGTGCCACCGATCCCCTGATTTTTTGGCGTTAATTTACATGTAAAGGGAAGTAACCACTTCAAAAAGGCAGCCTACTTTCGGCTTTTGCAATTAACAGCATAAGGGTCTGAAATTTCGCAACCATTATTTTTTTGGTCTGACGACTTAAACAAATAAAAATGACTATAATTACAATAGTGACTGACTAATAAATTATACTGAAAAATGTGTATAATACTAAATCCAAACTAAATTATAAACAGACTGCCCAACTCGTTTTAGAAATTGAGCATTACCGATGTTTTCTGAACGATATTTTTTAGAAATTTATTGAATAATTGATTCTTTTTTCACAGTAAAATATGGAAATGAAAACAATTATTTGCAAAGCCTCAAGTAATTTTCAGTTTGATCTTTTCACTGACCATGTACACTTATATGAGCAAGATTTCACTTTAACATAAAAAGGTTAGATTATCCTATCAAATGTGATACACATGAAAAATACAAATAAATACTGGTATATATCTGTAATTGTATCACAGTTTGGGGACCTTTCTGTGGAAAATTGTCAGAGTCAAATCGTATACATATACATGCACAGTGCGTTAACTGGAGCGCAGGTATTAGTTACCCGCACTCCAGAGCATGTCCATTGATTGGTTCATTTTTGCTTGGGTTTACTTATGTGACAGAAGAGAAAGGGAAAGCGACAGAAATACAAATGTATCATATTCAGAC
Organism: Ruditapes philippinarum; assembly: GCF_026571515.1. Taxonomy (NCBI): domain Eukaryota; kingdom Metazoa; phylum Mollusca; class Bivalvia; order Venerida; family Veneridae; genus Ruditapes; species Ruditapes philippinarum. Next base: position 390,100 of record NW_026853468.1, read on the forward strand.
GCTAGTTCATTGGTTAACTACTTTCCCGGGGTTTCATATTGTGACAAAAGGGAACGTGGTTTTATGTTTGACTATAATACAAAAAAATAGAAACATCAAAACACTCGGGAATCTGATTATACTCGGGGGGGGGGGGGCTACACCCCCTCGTACAAATCAGATAGCCTCGTGTTTCGATGCTCTTTCCATTACTTCTGATAATTACACGGGTATGGAGAGAGATATCTGTCAAAATGGGACATCTTGACTTGTACAACTCTGTTGTACAGCTCTTTTGCAATATAACAAGTGAAGCAATAAATTTATTGCAAAACTCTGCGACGACATAATTGTGTTGCATTTTCATCACAGTCAATCAGTTGTGCAATAAAAACGGACTCTGCAATAATATATCCAAATTACAGCTTTTTCGTTAAGATGATACCCGAGACACTGTTATGTTGATATTTTCACAGAGGGGTTGATATGTTATAAGATCATTACGAGGCAATCCTTATTTTATATTTTAGTCATTTTTAACATTAGACGCTATAAACGGAATACTGCTACCAAATTTTTAAACTCCTTCAATGTATGAAACAAACCGCTGTTTCCGTACATTCATTGCATAGTTCTGGTTCCAGGAACAGATTCGAGAGAATTTCATGGAGGTAATGGACTGATACAGTTGCATTATTTCATATTTCTTAAAATGTTTTCGTAATTTGCAACTGTACAAAGAAAACAAGACTTACATATTATTGATTTCTTCACACATAACCCTTTCCAAGATAGTAGATAATCTTTTAACAGCAAACTTCAACATGTGAACTTCACGATGACAACATCAATTAATCATGAAATATATAAAAAGGTACATTAATTTAGCATAACGCTGGAAAATCATGCAAAAGTCATAGAAAGTTATGATAGATCACTATCAGATATCTCAAACCGGAAGACCGTGCGTGATGAGCTAAATGAGTACTTGATGTGGTAAAATGGCTCAACCTAAATAATTATAGATTATACTTTAGAGGTGTCACGCTATCGTCGTATTCTAGACATTGGATAAATTTTACTACGAGGACAAAAAAGCTGCCTTAGTACATAATGTCCTTTTCTCCAAAAATAAAAACATAATGACATTAAACACATGGCATAATTATCAGCAAGCATTATGGTAACGCGAGTATCTTCGAAAGTTATTGTTTTCAAAACTTATGCCTGAATCACATCAAAATTATTATTCTCAATCGACTTTACACTATTTAAATTTCGCAAGTTTCGTTGTTTGAGTAATGTGTGTAAGTGTCGCGATGGTCCTAACGGGACAATATAGTCATTTATTTAGTAACAGTGTACACATTTCTTGAAACCTTAACTTCTTTTTTTAAGTTTTAAGACTTTTTTTCATCCCACTTACCTATGTGCGTGAATCATTACATATTATATTCATATCAAATTAATAAAATATAAGATATGTCAAATAAATTTGTTGCGTGTGCTTCTCAAACCCATGGATCATGGGTTCGGGTCCTTATCGGGTTGCGACCATGTTTCTTCATATGACACCAGTACATGTACTAGTTAGTTCCAGGAGATGGTCTCGAAAGTGACTTATAAATATAAGTAGTTAGAACCTCTTCTAATCGAGTTATAATAAATTTGTTTAAAACAAAGTTATCATTTTAGTGAAAATTTCTTTCAAACAAGTACTAGCTTATCTTTGTCTGCAGTTATCGCAAGGGTAGTATCTTTTGTCGCAGCAGACTTATGGTTAAGTTCAAAATTCCAAAATCATGTAATTTTATTGATATGAATAAGTTTGTTTATGTATTTTCCTTATACGTAATGATTTAAGGTTTGAAATAAAACACTACAACATTTCGATCGTGCAAAGTAAATTTATATACGTGTATGAACACTTTAATATGTGCGTATACATTGTCATCTACATGTACTTTATAAATATATACATTTAACAAACCAGCCTTTGTATAAAAAGGCCACTTAATGTTTTATGTACTTTCATTTTATCCAATATGAAATATTCAGACACAGAATAAGCAAAGTGACATTTCCTGCAATAAAATTTTCAAGATTGTTTTTTTCTTGGAATAAAATTTATGACATTTTTGTTAGTCTCAGTGGTATGTATATGTGGGACAAAAATAGCTTCAAAATGTAAAAGTGTACTTTTGTCAAGTGGTGAAACATTTTGACAGTTTTTATCATGACTTAAGATTTTTTTATGAGGTTTGACCCAGAAAACGATATATCTAGCATATGTTTGCCTTTAGATATCGAGTAATGAAGTGAACTTAAAACCTTTGTCTATATAATGGACAGCTCAGTCTACTTAAAGCCCCATTAAGTTTCCGAAATGCTATCATTTTCATTTTCAGTAAGTTCCTTTTTATTTCTATTTTTGTATATTGTATATAGATTCAAAAAAGTTGTCCATTGGCCTTATAGATTTTGCTTCTTTTGCTCTTTAGTAATTTATATAATTATAGTCATTTAGCATTTTGTATAGAAGACAAAATACTGCTTTGTTTACATTTTACTAGCTTTACTACACATCACTGCACGTTTTAGGCAACTTGCGTCGGTTGTTTAACATCTCACGTGCTCTAAATGCATTATTTAAGCATAATCTAACACATGCTTGACTTTTCTGAACAATAAAAAAATATTGATTTCTGAGGCATGATGCGCCTTTAATTGAAACTGTCATAAAATTATGATATGTGATATGTAGATTTGTTGAAAATAGTCATTGTTATTCTGACAATCCTCAGAATTAATTGACCTTAATTGCTTTCCGATACACTAAATGTCACAAAATGGTTAATGAAAAGACTCGAAATGTAAATGCTTGTTAAGTAAAGGATTTAATATGGCGTCAATATTAATTGTCCGCTATCTTGTTGCTAAAAACAAATACATTTACTACAATGCCTGACGAAAAGGCGATAAGGGTGCTTTAGGGAGATATTTCTTGGTACTATATAATTTTTTCTATTTATAGAGGGTGTCAGGATTAAATTATTGTTTAGTAAACACTGGATTGAAAAAAAGCAAGTGTGCATGCATTTCCATTAAGTACTATGCTATTATTCTGTCTACTATGGGAGTTATTCTGAATTTCGTTATTGTTTTTAAAGAAGAAGTATTTTAAAAAGTCGTTGCTTGAGGGGGGGGGGGGGGGGCATTACTACTCTACTAATAGAACTACTCTACTAATAGAGTTATTGTTTATTTTTAGTCCTTAGCAGTATAGATATTTGCGATATAAATAGCGTGTCAACCAATTATAATTCAAGAATAATATTCTTTTTTCAATACTTTTATGTAAGTCTGAACAAATAAATTGTGTGCACATTTTAAGATCATACCCCAATATTCCAGATAAATCAAATGATCCATTTATGAAAAGAGTTGCACTCAAATTTGGCAATGACTCCCACTAACTTTCGATTTTCTTTTTAGTTCTGATTACATTGGAGCCGCGTCATGACAAAACCAACATAATGGGTTTGCGACACCAGCCCGCGCAGTCTGTTGAGGATCCATGCTGTTCGCTATCAGTTTCTCATCTTGGTATATGGTTTGTAAGCGAAAGCATGGATCCTGATCAGACTGCGCGGATGCGCAGGCTGGTCTGGATCCATGCCGGTCACAAACCCATTATGTTGGTTTTGTCGTGACACGGCTCATTTCTATATTATCTTCTGTTGATTTTACAATTATAGGTCATTCACTTGATCTTGATAAAAAAATCAAGTTTTCAGCCATTTTACCTCAGTGGAGTTCCTTAAAGGGATATTCAGTCAAAATAATGACAAAACTATTAAAATGATATTTGTACTCAACTCGCCCTAAAATGACATTTCTAAAAGTTTCAGCATGAATTTCTGTTTAAATTCTATATATTATGAATTTGAAGCATATATATATCTATATATGTTGAACAAAATTAAGACGCCAAAAGAATCACCGAATAGTTTTAAAACAAGTCAGATTACTTGAATCCTTGAAGTTACATTAACAGATACTGTGGATATTGTATGATTGAAACAAGTCAAAATCATTCATTTGATATGTTCTTTAACGTTTCCAGAGTTCCATTGAACACTATTGTGATATCCTAGCGCTCTAACCTGACCCACGCTGGTCAGGTTAAGAAACCACCATTTTATTATTTTTATGGACAACAGTTTTGTTCCTTTAACAGTCTAATATTTTCATTTTGTGGGCATTTACAGAATAAGGAATGAAAAATTCGAAACTAATAAATGAAATTTTGCCTTTGTCTCCCTTTAAACAGTTGTCGTGATTAATGTTGTACTGTTCCAAAAGCAGGTTCTTTATCATACTGACAATGTAGGTGGTGCATAATCTTACACTTTGATTTCTTCAGTTCCTTTTTCTTTTATTCTGTACCCTTTCATTCGCAGATGTGGGAAATTTCTTCTCAATTTACTCCTTTAATATCATTTTTTTTCAGTTTTGTTCAGTACCGTTTCATTTGGAGATGTCGGAAATTCCTTCTAACTTTAATCATTTTTTTTCATTTTTGAAGGTCCATAGAGTTTATATAATTGCTAGGCGTTCTTGACCTATACCGGATAACATAATACATTAAAAACTTATTGAAGAAAATCCATCACTCTTTTCTTATTCTTCTTTTTCAGAAATAAAATATCAAAGGACATCATGAAGCCCTGTATGAATCTAATTTCGGCAATGATCCTCGCCGCTGTGTGTAATCTCTTCATGTTTTTACCATACGGATACGTCATGGACAATGACGTCGATAGTGACGTCATCATTGACGCATTACATAACGATGATACAAGTGACGCTGACACGAACACTGACTGGAATGATATCGAATTAACAGACAACAGAAAACGAGCACAACTTTCTCTAACTGGCGGTTTACGATCTTTGGCAGACATGGTCTACAGCCAGCGGAGCAATGAAAGAAATGCGCATCGAAATGCGTTGTTGTCACTAGGTAAACGCAATTTCCGGTTGCCATTCTTTAAAATAAATTTTGGCAGATTCGCACAATCTTACCCTTCAACTTCAAGCGTATCTAGACGGCGCTCTCAGCAACTTTCCGTTTCCGGTCCACTCTCAGCACTGGCCAACATGCTTGCAGCCGAAGGACGCCGACGCAAACAATCAGAATCTTTCAATAACAGAATGAAGCTTTTAGAGATTGGGAAACGGACAAGTGAGGTCAGTCACGTGGGATTAAGTGATATTGATTCTGATTTACAAAATAACGACTATCTATGACGAGGGGAAAATAACCAATGAATACATGGCTTATTTAGAATGTTTTATGAACATCAAATTATTTTTTTTATTGGAAAAAAATACAGTAAAGTAAAAGTAAGACAAAGATCTACTAAAAATTATGGATTATTTATGTATGTGTTTATTTGATGCAGATTCCATTGCTTTAATATTCTCTATTTCTATTTAACTGTAAGATGAAGTAATCAATGCACTTCTGAGTATAAGATATGTAAAAGTGGCACTATTAATCAAAGAACGATTAAATCCGTTTAGGAAACAACATAATTATTATATATTTTTAAAGCCTGACCAGGAATGGGTATATGTTTGTTTGTTTGATTGGGTTTTACGTCACACCAAAACAGTATAGGCTCCAACTGTTCGGCAATCTCTCACGCAGTGATCTCCCCTTACAGGATTAGCTCTCTGCCATCACAACATTTTTTCAAGATTTTAAACGATAGCCGCCATTTTGACACAATCATATGAAAAGATCACCATCACGTGATTTGTGTGAAGGCAGCGGTTACCCGGTGCGCGGAGTTTGGCTTTACTGGTGGAGGAAGATCTCAGGTGCCCCGCCGTGCATTATTTCAAGAATGCGTATATAAGAAGCCTGTTTTGTTTTGTTTCATATTGTAACAGCCAAAAACTTAACCTGTCAAAAATGTAAGATATTTTCAAGGAGGTGTGACAAATTAACTTTATAAAAGAAAGGTTCACCACTTTATACACTTTTATTTAAACAACATCACTCTGTCATGAAACCACAAATATATGTACATATCATAATAATTTAACAAATTTAAATGACAACTCAGTTAACAAACAAATAATCAAAATGTAAACGTAAATTTATTTATATTAAACAGTAAAACATATCTATACAATATTTTTTTTCATAAAATGTTTTATTTTTCATAAATAATAACCTAAACACTACAACCCCGACCGCCGTTCTTAGAATTTACTCCTATGAAAATATAAATGATAACCTAAACACTACATACAATACATAGCTATTAGAATTTACTCCCGTGAAAATATAACAAATATTTCTTAAAAGTAAACGTGATTTTGTTTTCAGCGTGATCAAAAGGAAAAACTGTTCTGCATTTTAAATTCACCTGGAAACACTGGATTGCTATTTTTACATGCTTTTTCTACCAGGTTCATTATTAACTGAAATGATAGGATAGTTATTTCGGAAAAGAAGAAAGAAAATGAAAAACCAATTCGTGTAATGTATCTGTTAAATTGCCAGTGTAATATATTTCAGTTAATTTTCTCAAGAATATATACTACTCACTTTATTTGTTGACCTTTAGTTAGTTTTCATAGTTTCAATTAGTTATAAAAGTAAATACAATTATTAAATGTGCTGAGAGAAAAATTAATACTTAAACACAAATACTAAATTTACATAATTAAATTTAAAATGCACGTAGTCAAATTCTTAAAATATCACATTTGACACGTTTTTTTTTCATTTTCAAGTTTCAATATATTCTAATACGTATTACATTATTTAAAGAAAAAATAAATGACACGGGAAAAGTGATAATAGGAAAAAATCTAACATCCATTAAACTGCCTAATGTTATGTTAGCCATATCAGTCACCTTAATGACAATTTGTTTTTATTCACAACTTTACAAATTTTCTTGTCAAACACCTAATTACAGAAACATTACGGAAGCATTACAGAAATATTACGGAAGCAGTACAGAAACATTACGGAAGCATTACAGTCATTCTATTATTTTTTTAGCATATAAATAATTTAAAAAGGACTCCACTGAGGTTGTTAAACATGTCTGGGCTGGAAATATATGAAGACATGTGTATCATTTTTATTAAGGTCAGAACAAATATCTAGTGTGCAGAATTATTCTCATTTTACAATGTGCAAAAATGTTCTAAGATCAAAATCGTTTTATACATGTTAGCATTTACAAAATAACATTGGTCAAGAATGGCGCAGTGTTTGTACCAGAATGATCAATAGTTTTAGGCGATTTACAAAAGAAAAAATTACTGTTTCAATGTTTTACTGTTTTTATTTTACTAGAGAATCGCAGTATTTCAAAATGAAACCTTACACATTTATGTTCGTAAATCGCCTAAATTTTATCAGTCTAGTAAATCGACAGTTTTACAAAAGTAATTTTAAACACTTTATTAGTAAGCATTTACTACATTGAATTGGTTGAATGGTTGCGCAGTTCTTGGCCTATTTAATTATGTAAATACCTTCTTATGAACATAACGAACATAAACCTATACTTATTGTGTTACGATTCATTTCAGATACTGCAATTCTATTGGGCAAAAAAAAATTCAAATACTAAACTCATATCGGACCAAATTGCATTAAAATCGATTTTGGATTTAAATTCTATTTCTTAGTATATTTTTTTTATTACCCTTTGCATATATTCCATTTCAGGTGCTTCAGTTGATTAATGCAATAATTTCAAAATTTTATGTTTTAGACTTTATGCTTTTCATTATAATTTTTTTGTGAAGTTTATTATTTATCTCTTCTATCGGAAGCGTGTTTGAAGATATTTATTTAACAATGAATGAGTGAAATCATGGTAAAAAAAAAAACAACAGGAAAATGTCGAAATTTATCGACGTCAAAATAACGTTATAAAACGTAAAGTTGGCAAATCAAGCGTTCATTTTTGTAACCATAAAACTTTTGGACTGTTTCTCATTAAAGAAACTCCACTAAAATTTAAAATATCCTCATAAAATCTGAATATGTTACATGGATATGCTGGGGCACTTAAAACAGACAGATATGCTAAATATTATAAACAAATATACTCAGATATAATTAAAAATCGAATTTTAATGTTATTTTGCCCAATTTGAGTGAAAAGCGTTTTTAATGATTTTTTTCTTAATTAGAATAATCGTTCCGGACAAACGATTGAACGATTGATCTACAATTTCGCACACAAGTAATTGGTCTAGTCTTTTATCAAATGAACAATAAATCTCAGACCAATCATAACAATAAACCTCAGTGGTCTCCATTTAAAGCAAATCTTTCTCTCTTATGAATTACTTTCAATAAACATTAAACATGTATAATCATAAATTCTAAAATCACGTGGAACCATGACCTATGATATCTTGGAATATAACAATGAATATGGTACAAAAATGAGTGATTTTTGTAACGTTTGTGGTAGACCACAAAGAGAAACTACCTGCCAATTATCTTTATGCATGTGCAGTATAGTCAATTAAAATAAAGTGCTCCAACAGTAAAAAATAATTATATAAATAACAAAATGATAGAGAATATAAAGAAACAGATCATCATATTTATACGACAAAAACATAAACCCCCCACCAAAAAAGTGGTGATTTATTCACCACCAAAAAAAAAAAAAAAAAAAAATAAATAAATAAATAAGATAAAATACTGACTGAACGAATATTACGGTGGAACATATGTGACATGCGCACTTTATTCATTTATGAACCTCGATAATTAAATATGTATTTAAGAAAAATAGTCTTATTGATTTTTGTATGAAAATTTAAATAGAATAAACAAAGACACACACACAACATTCCCGCATGTAATGAAAAGGAACCATTGTAAACAGAAGAAATGAAAGAAAAAATTCTTCTTTTACATAATTCTACATCCTTATTCACTCTTTTTCACACACATACACGCACGGACGCACGCACATACACATGTTTTTTTTTTTTTTAAAGTCTAATATCATACTTTGCAAATAAACCGTATCCTCCAAACATACACAGGCGACAAAAATAACGAAACTGATAAGCGAAATAAAATGTTCAATTTTATAATAAATGATCCGAATGTGAATGTGAATGTGATGGGGTTGTATAATGATTTTGACATGGAGAGTTATTCATACTGCGCATGCGCATCAATTCAAGATGGCGATATTTCGGCTTCCGGTCCCAAACATGTGAAGAGCGGTCTTCTGAAAAAGAGATATTAGTCAAGGATCGATATCAATAATGCAAAAGGGTGTATGTAAGTGTATTAAGCATCGTTAATTAAGTGAAGAGCTCTCCTCTGAAAAAAGATATAACATAATAATCGATATACAATGCAATAAATATACATGTATGTAGGTGTATGTAAGTGTATAAAGCATTGCAAATCAATGATATTACTAAGTTTGAAATATAAATCTGAAAAATTGAAAGTGTGTTCAATATTAGGCAGTAAAGCCCACGTGGCCGACATACCAAATATGGCTACATTAAGTGGCGGCGTGGCCGAGTGGTAATTGCATCGGATACACGGTGCATATCCATATCGGTACTCTCTTTGCGAAATCTGCTGAAAAGGTACCCTCTTTGCGCATGCACAGGCCACTCTCTGCTAAAAACAAACCAGCGATGGATAACAATACAGTAAAATTTCAATATAATAAGGAAAGAAGGTATGACACGTAGAAAAGATGTATACCACGGAACATTAGAATGTTTTATCTATGTGCTGATTTGTCATGTTCCCGTTTTTCATGTACTACAAATTCACAATAAGCTACAAAAAATCGACATGTCTTGCTTCGCCCATCACCTCGACATATTTTTTGGGCTGAAATGAACCTGTGGCTTGATGATATACACATCATACATATCTAATATGTTCATTTACATATCATCATCGGTAAAATGGCAGTACATTGTCAAAAATAATTGTAAAATTCATAAAAACATCCTACTTTCAGTTTTGCAGCGGCACGGGCTACCTCTCTTCATTTGACTTTTTATATCACAGGCACCCTCTCATTTTTTTACACAAAGGTACCCTAAAGGCACGGCATATGCTTTTATTTGCGTTAATCGTAAGGTATGTAATATTTCTTTATTTATGTAAATATAACATACTTAACACTTAACGCAAATAAAAGCATATGTCGTGCATTGAGTATACCTACTCGTATGTGTTAAAAAATGAGAGGGTACCTGTGATATAAAAATTCAAATGAAGAGAGGTAGCCTGTGCCGCTGCAAAACTGAAAGTAGGGTGTTTTTATGAACTTTACCATTATTTTTGACAATGTACTGCCATTTGTCCGAAGATGATATGTAAATGAACATATTAGATATGTATGATGTGTATATCATCAAGCCACAGGTTCATTTCAGCCCGAAAAGTATGTCGAGGTGATGGGTGAGGTAAGACATGTTGATATTTTGTAGCTTATTGTGAAGTTGCAGTACATGAAAAACGGGAACATGACAAATCAGCACATAGATAAAACATTCTAGTGTTCCGTGGTATACATCTTTTCCACGTGTCATACCTACTTTCCTTATTACAATGAATTTTTACTGGCTTGTTATCCATCGCTGGTTTGTTTTGAGCATAGAGTGGCCTGTGCATGTACAAAGAGGGTACCGTTTCAGCAGATTTCGCAAAGAGGGTACCGATATGGATATGCACCGTGGGATAAGTAATCTAAGGATTCCTGGCCGCGTGGATTCAAACCCCGTCCGTAAGCAAGAAACTTTAACCTTAATGGTCAATTCCAAGAACGAATTCAAGAGTGTTTCATTTAGCTTATAGTTTCCAACACAATCTAGCTAATTCAATTATCATAAACTTAATTGTATAAACATATTACATAAAAGAAACAATTTAAACAGTTATCGCAACTAATAAATGGGATGATGTACATAAGGTAACTCGTTTCCATACTTTGCTTAAGTCAAAATTATAACCAACCTAGAAAGCTATGTTTTGTTTCTATTTTTGATGATAATTTGAACGACTTCCTGAAGATATTGGCTCTTTTCCGGAAGTGACGTAAGAATGGCGGTGTTGATATTGTGTAAAGCACGGGGTTTACAGCCGAGTTCAAAGGGAGGACAAACACAGCTACCCAAGCAAACACCTGAAATGAACTATTTAATTATCATTGTTTTCATATTGACTAAATTCGTTTAATTCATACAAAAATGTACAATTCATAATAATATATAATTTATATCAACATTTCTTTATTTTTTTCATATAGGTAAGCCGCTCGTAAAATTTCAATAGGGATAACCATAAAAGTAATGTAAATGAAAAACCGTTCTTAGGTTACCGGTCAATCAGTACAATGTATATGTGACGCATTCTTGCATACTTTTATCATTTTTGAAATTAAATAATACAGCTCTCGTCTCATATTTTATTTAACACAGTTTAATTACACATAGGAAAATTATGTCCCTACCTCTATTGGAATTTCCGCTCCTCCGAGCGAGGCAAAACCTAGAAGAATGATTGGAACCCAACAAAAGAAGTCGGTTGCCACAATTATGGTCATCCTGCGTGCCATAGCACTATCATTTTTATCTTGTATTTTTCTGACAGCGCTTCGAGTCTGTTTAGCGACGAAAAACATTCGTAGATAGGAGAAAAATATCACTAAAAATGATATAAAGTTCAAAACAAGAAACACCGCCACTGAGTACTCCCAGCCCTTTGGTTTGGAGCTTGTGATATGGAACGCTAGACACACCCCCGAACGTCCGTAGAAATTCCCAAAATAATCAATTCCAGTCAACGGAACAGCGGAAATCGCCAACACGAGAGCCCATACGAAACACATGACGTAGGATGCGTCTCTAAGTTTTAGTCGTCTAAAATGCAGGGGAAATATTATACAAACAAGTCTGTCCAGCGTGATCACAGTCAATGTAAGGACAGACAACTCGCTCGAGAATGTTGATATAAAGCCCGCGAATTTGCACAATTCACTTTCCCGCCAAAATCGGTCGTGAAGTATGTAGTTTCCGCGATAGTAGAAATCAACAATTGCAATAATCATCATGTACACACCCATGAGGAAGTCACCAATGGCAAGATTCGTTATAAGGAATGAGTGCACCTGAAAGTATACCAAACCAAAAATATAATCATTAAAGGGACTCCACTGACTTTTTGGCATTACAAAACAGGAAATATTTTTCTGAGATACGTGTACCATTTGATATATTGCACCAATAACTTGTGTGCAAATTTTCAGATCATTCTCTTACCCCGATTTCCAGTTAATTCAATTTTATTGTGCAAATAGACGTAAAATGATAAGCGTTGCAACTATTTTGAATCAAATCGGGCTAAAATAACACAAACATTTTTTTTTCAATTTAATTTTTAGTATATTTCTTAATTATCCATCTCAAAATTAATTCATTTTAACTGCTTCACTTGATCTATGTAAAAAAAATGAACTTTTCATTTTTGGGATTTTTTGACCTCAGTGGACCTTTAACAAACTGTACAAAAATGAAAATATAGGAAATAAAAATACGCATTTTATTTCATCAATATACCATCCGAGACATATATGTTATTTCATTTACAAGTATAAAGTCAATACATTTATCAGTTATACATATCAAGCCCGAGAAATATACTACAAAGGGTAAATATGTTTTATGTTATGCTGTTATAATGGACTTACAATATATAAGATGCATATCAGCTGACAAAAATACCACTGAATATGAAATAGTACGTTATGTGAACAGCAAAACATAAAAACAGTGTACTTAACACAATCGCGGAGTAACGTTTTTTTAAAGAGTCGCAAATGAGAAAGCTTGACCAGCTGAATGTTTAAAATGGATTTTTCCATTTTTTAGTTTGGAACAGTCCATTTGAAGTTAAAGGGGTTTTAAAATCAATTAAAAATTAAGTTACAAACAGTTAAAATAATCAAGTTTAAGAAATTCGTAATAGAATATTTCCACTTAAATGGTACCCCATAAATAGATACATGAAACAAGGAAATTCCAAAACAAATTACTAGATTTCATGATATGACGCGATCTTTTTTTCTTGTTAATATTGATATATTAATGGATACATTGTATATAAAAATAAAAAAATTAAATAATATCATTTAAACAATTAAGAGGGATATTAACAAAATGAATAGAAACTTTTCGACAATGTTCCTAACTTAAAAAAACCTGCTTTGTAAAAGTATATCCTTTGTCATTCAACAAATCCCTTTTATATACAATGTTTGTTATGATTATCGGAGCTCGTACAAATTCGGTAAAATTCGACATTTTCCGTTTCAACTTTTAGAAGGAAAGTAGTGAGCTGACTTATGGAGCAAAATTGTTATTCTAGGCCATAATGGCGTTTGTTTGATTTTTACTTAACACCCAATGATAAAAAATACCAAAACTGAAAAAATATCTATATTCATGTACTTTTAACTTTAAACGCTCCTTTTCAGATTTTTGAGATTCATTTCTTCTTATCATAAACCTGGTAGTGCACTAAACAAACAGACAAATAAATTTTCAGGAAAAGTTAAAGTGTTTGAATAAAATGTACTTGCAATTTATATATAAATATTATATATATATATATATATATAAATATATATATATATATTATAATATATATATATATATATATTATAAATATATATTTATATATATATATTTTATTATATATATGCATAAGTCCTACAAACATCACCTACATGTATAAACACATCAGAAAAGAGCTTGTTATGTCATTTTCTTAAATGAAAAATATAGTCATCAGCCAATTCTCAATTTCGAAGGTTGAAACGTGCTGCTTGATCTACAAAAACCCGGAAATACATGTCCCCAACACAGAAACTGACATACACAATTAAAGGCACTCTACTACGGTCCAAAAACCTAAAAGCATAATATTTGAATTTTCCTTCTTAGATCAGCTTGAGCACTTTTAACAGTATATTATGCAAAAGATAATTAAGAAGTATACTCCGATGTACATTGCGAAACCGGTTTTTATGCTGCTATAAACCCTTTATCGAGTGAAAAGCGTTGCAACGCTTTTACATTCATGGTCATTTTTCACAATCAGAATTATCATTAATATTAATATTATTAAAGAAAAACGGAATATTAAAGCGAATAATCTGAAAACGTTCACATAATTAATCAGTCCGGACTTACATCAAATAAAAATTTAAACTAGCAAAAATCATTTTCCAGTCACCGCCATGTAAAAAACAATATAAAAAAATGAAAAAAAAAAAAAAAAAAAAAAAAAAAAAAAAAAAAAAAAAAAAAAAAAAAAAAACGCAGTGAACTTCTTTTAATTTTCGCCAGTAGACCTTGTTCTGAGACACAATTTGCCGACGACATATTTTTTATAGAAATCATAAATTCTGAAATAAACCATTTGCATACATGAGCAGATTACCAGAATAAATATATATAAGTATTCTTAAAATATCCTCATATTAAAAATAGTGTCAGAAATAATTTAAAAAATGGTTGTTTTGGATACTACCTGATAAATGAGTGTATTTAATCAAATGAAAATTAAAACCCTGGCAAAATTACGTTGGGTCGAAAGTTCATGGGGGGGGGGGGGGTTATATGAGCATTTGCTATAATCTAATGGTGCTACAATATCTATGAAAGTTGTATGTGTATTAATATAAATTCAAAACTAAGCTATAGAGATATGCCGATAAATAAGAATATTTTTTGGTTCAATTTGTCAAGGGAAGTAACTTAATGAATGGATAGGTAATTGTTATGATCGTATTTCTTCCCTTTATCAGTGAAGTTTAACTATTAGTTTTAATATTATTCGTTAAAAGAATACCCGACACAATACGCTTTAATTTTGCAAAAAGTTTTAAAAAAGCTGTTTGTAATAGATATTGTAAAATGTAGTGTTATTTGGGGATATATGGGTGCAATTCTAGAAATCAATAAATCTGTCATAAATAAATAAATGAATCAATAAATGAATGATTGAATGAATGAATAATTTAATAAATAAACAAATTTAACCCCCTACTGAGATCATTATATTAATTATATTTAAGAAAGAAAATAATACATTTGTAGAATTGCAAGAACGATATTTTGCTTAAAGAATCAGAAAAATACATCTATTATATTATAGGTAATATAAATTTATATATTCATAATATATAAAATCACCTTTCCGTTTCTCAGGTCACGTGTTCTCCATACAACGACCACGATATTCCCCCAGAAAGCGACCAGGCCAAGAATCCATATGCTGACTCGCAGAACAAAGTTAGACATAAGATCTGTACAAGAGGAAAATTCGTCAGGTTTTGGTAAACATTCACCTGTAATCTGGGCGGCACAGCAAAATCTAAACTCATCCGTGAATCTGAAAACATAAGGAATTTTTTTTTTAAATATCATAGCGAACTTAAAGGACGAAAACTGATTCCCCGCTTGGTTTGCGTAACTATTTTTGTATATAAACCAAGTCAAGGCATGTGTTAAAATAACTTCCTTATCAATAACATTAAGCAAATGACATATTTCTAAAATCTGCCCTTATATAAAAAGGGCGGAAAACTCTTTGGAAGAGAAGGGGAATCCTCATAGAATCCTGTGATGCATTATGTGGTCGCACGGTCACTTTCATTACAACATGTCCTCGATGCATGTATGTAGTCGCATGGTCGAAAAGACAACTTATTCATAAGTGCTTATGTCCGGAATCGACTGGTACACAGTATTAATGTTCTTTAAAAAAACAAACTGTAACTCTAACGAGTTTAATAATCTAAGATCCAATCTGTTTACAGATAAAATGAAAAAAGTACGTACAGATGTTCTAGTGTTTGTAAACCTTGGAACACGTTGTCCTCTAGTATCTCAATCCTGTTGTTTGATACATCCCTGAAAAATATGGTGAAATCATGAAGTTCTATTGAATAGGACTCAGTAAAGTTCCTTTAAACCTCTCTTTAATTAAGTTGCATATATAAATGCCAGTTCAGTAAATTGCAAACAACTTTAATGAAAGAGCAAAGGCAGGTTTTGAGCACTCTCCCCCCATTAACATGATCGTTGTACATCTCTGCAAGGTTATCAATTTTATCTTATATAGCTTAAAAAAGTATATTTACGAATTGTACAAATATTTACGGTGGCACAAAGGTGACATGTGCGTGTTTTTATTTATCTCGTGGCCACGAGATACTATGTCGTGGCCACGAGATAAATGAAAACACGCACACGTGGACACGACTTAGCTATCTCGTTCCCACGACTTAGTAACTCGTGGCCACGACATAGTATCTCGTGGCCACGAGTTAGCTTTCTCGTTCCCAACGATTAGTAACTCGTGGCTACAACATAGTATCTCGTGGCCACGAGATAAATAAAAACACACACATGTCACCTTTGTGCCCTGTTAATATTATATAAATCTACAAACTCGGCCCGTGACTGTACTACTGGTGTTTATGTACAAATAATTAGATAAAAAATCTATAGTGACAGGAAAGAAACTTTTCATCTCACATTCACAAGGAAAGAGTCTTGAAACGAGTAGCTTCCATACATTTGAACCGCGTCGTGACAAAACAAACATAATTGGTTTGCGACAAGCATGGATAAAGACCAGCCTGAGCATCTGCGCAGTCTGATCAGGATCCATACTGTTCGCTATCAGTTTTTTTCTACTTGTAATAGGATTGGTAAGCGAGCAGCATGGATCCTGAACAGACTGTGCGGATGCGCAGGCTGGTCTGGATCCATGCTGGTCGCAAACCCATTATATTGGTTTTGTCGTGACGCGGCTCATTTATATATAACCAAAGCACGGTGATATTTTAAAATATGGATATTGACTTACAAAAATGTTAGAAGTTTTAATCCGTTGAATACATGAGTCTGTAACGTAGTAATTTCGTTAAAGGACAAATCTCTGAAATTGAACAAAACAAAAGCAATAAAAAACCAATCAGGTTTTAATAGCAAAATAAGGGAATATCATAATACATGTTAAATATTCAAGTAATTTTTTTTTTGGAATAAAAAGATAACAGAAAAAAGTGAATATATTTTCACGAGACGGATAAATGACCGAATGATTCAAACACGTTAAGAACATAAGGCACTTTCAATTTTTTTTTGGTTGTAATTTACACGTTGCACCAATACTGTATAGGTCATATGACGACTTTTCAGCTTAACTGGTGGATGAAGACCTCAGCTTTCCATTTGTACATTATTTCAGGCCCTGAGTAGAACCACCGACTTTCCGTTAGCTAGCTTGATAGTTTTCTTACATGTTGAATCCGACCGTGTTTGCTCGGTTCGATATTCAATTACATTAAAATGACAATTATTTGTACTTCCTGTCTTGTTCGCTGGTATTTTTGTACCATCTTTTGTTTGAATAAATCAGATATAATTACTCTGATGCAATCAATCTCCTTTATCACTATTAGCACTGAGAGCAAAATATAATTTTAAAAATAACACATGTCTCTCAGTGTAAAAGTGCATATTAGCAACCCGAGAATTGAGAAGTTTTGTAATTTTTCACCAATTGAAGGAAAGAAGTAGTACCAAGTAGGGGAAAGAACTAGTATATTAAGTTTTCTTAAGTCTATATAGATTACTCGCCCCTTGGAAATTTTGCAAAATATTTAAGTATGTCTGTATAGTAAAAAGTTTAAGTGAGGTTTAATAAAACAATTAATTATCCATCTATACTGATAATGAAATATTTGTAAAAACTGCAATATCATAATTATACAAAGAAGTATTACACATATGAATAAACCTTTAAAAATTGATGATTTCGGAATTTAAATATCAAATACTTACAAGAATTTAAGATTTTCAAGACCATTAAAGGCTCCCTCATCCACTTGTAATATGAAGTTGTGAGACAAATTCCTGTAGAAGAAATGATAAATTAATTAAGGTTCTCATGAAATAAAATCTTGGAAATCAAATTTGTACTTTCATGTGATGCTCAGCTGTAAATAATAAATCTGCTGCTGACGATTTCGTCAAATAGTTTACAGATACAACGGTGGCAAAGTAAGTAATAGAAGAATTAAACGTATATAGATATAATTATGTTTTTATTTTGAGAAATTTTAAGCCTAAGTAATATTATATAAAACGAAATCAAAAATCTTCATCAAAGGCGCTTTGTGCCATATTGTGTTATATTTCGCTATTATACGTATCGGCAAATGCAATTCATTTGTGATATAACGAGGTCACAACATTAAAGTAAATTTATTTTAAAGGGACTCCACTGAGGTTTTTAGACATGACCTGAGTGGCACTATAACTCAAAGATAAGTGTACCATTTGATGTATGTTTTGAGCAATATCTTTTGTGAAAATTTGCAAACTATTCCATCACCCTGTCATCATTTGTATGTGCAAAGTGACCCAAATATGGAAAGCGTTGCAACGCTTTTCACTCGGATAGAACCCATAATAGCACAAAATATCGTGTTTTTTTCCATTTTGTTCTGAGCATATTTCTTAAATGTCCTTTTAAGATTTTTCCATTTTAGTGTTTCGCTTCATCTATGTAAGAATATATTTTTTTATGTTTTAGGCAATTTTGACCTCAGCGGAGCTCCTTTAATAAATCATCATTTCAAATTACTTACAGGGTCCTGACATTTCGCAAACCTGTAAATGTGTTTTGAGAGAGCTTCTCTAAAGCTTGGTAACTCAAATTCCTGAAAAAAGATACATATATAAATATGTTAGACAGATCTTAAATTATCAGAGAGGTATTCAGAAATTTTAGATATATTTTAAGAAAATATTGAAGCAAATTTCAACGTGTCAAGGTATTTCTTCATGAAATCTTTGCATGTTTGAAAATTGCTATCATTAATAATAACTGTGCTATGTCTAATAATTGCGACAAATTTTCTATGGGATTAAGACCCGATGCTTTACGTTTTGCAGGTAACTATGATCCACTTTCAGGTATTAAAGCAATGTGAAAAACTGTTTCGACGGTTTAATTACAACCATATTTAGGCAATACTGAGACTAGTTCAAACAAGTGAAAGTGATTTACAAATTCACAATGCTTGTATTTTACAAAATTCACATTGGCAAAAAGAAAATTCAATTCAATCTGTTCTTGCGCTGCATTCGGGTGTAAATTAACCATAGAAATTAAAAAAGTAGTACAGAACCCAATTTAAAACATCACTAGGCTAATCATTTTGCAGATATGTTAAGTTTCTACTGAGGGAAAAATTACTTTTCTGTTCATCCTATAACGCTCAAATAAATTTAATCAACTTTACAATATCCATGCTCCCATTTCTACTCTATACTCACAAGTGATGAAGATTCGACAACCCGATAAAGCCTAGTGGGGTAATCTCCCGTATTTTGTTTCCGCTTAAGTACCTATAAAATAAAAAAAGGCATCAATGCAGGAAAAGAATTAGAAAAAGACCTCATACTAGTGCTTGAAATCATAGGCACTTGATGGCAAACAATATGTTTTGATGGACAACCCGTTGTAACCGACTACCCGCTGTGATTTTTTATAAACTTTAATCTATACCACACATATTTATTAAATCAATAAAATTCTACCGACAAAGCGTCTTTTAAAAAAAATAGTTATATCTACTGTGTAGCATAATTTCTAAAAAGACTTCTGTCGCTAGGTTTGTTTTTATAGATTTGATAAGTGTCTGTGTTTTTGATAAAAGTTTAAAAAAATCACGGTGTGTAGTCGGTCACAACGGGTAGTCGATCGAAAAAAAAAACCCCAAAAAAAGCCCAAAGTGCCTATGCTCGAAATACATAAATATGTCAAGTTTGATTTTATTAATGTTTATATGTCAATATGTAAATATATATTCCTCAAGTTATGTAACATAAAAGTTATACAGGTTGATATTCACAATTGTTTAATATGAAAACCAAAGAAAGATAACTCTTACTACTACTTACAGTGTCCTTAGATTTGTCAGCCCTTTAAATGTTCCATTGCTTATATTTTCTATCAGGTTATTCTCCAAATTCCTAAAAATAGAAGCAAAAACATTTGTATAGTATACAATAACAGACTTAAAGCATTTATGAAACAATGTTTACAGAGTTTGTGTGATAGTTTTGTCCGGTTTTGAATTTGGAAAAATTCACCGTAAGGATTTCAATTCCGAAATACGCTACAATAGTCTTCACATGGTTCCACACTCATTATGGTCTGTTAAGAGTTATAGGCTGATGAAAGTTTGGTATATGCAGGTAAAAAGTCGATGCCATAATTACATTGTCGGTTATAACATGTAAAATTTCAAATGTTGGAACACTGTTAAAAAGACTGTACGGGTTAGGTATGTTTTTCTTAAACATTTATAAAATATAACAAATGAATACAATAATTTCTTCTTCATCATCATTATCACAATTATAATCATCATAATCATCATAATCATAATCATCATCATCATCATCATCATCATTATCATCACAATCATGATCATCATCATCATAATCATCATCACAATCATCATCAAAATCATAACCATTATCATCATCGTCGTCATCATCATCATCACAATCACAATCATTATCATAATCATCATCGTCATCATCATCATCATCATCATTACCACCACCACCATCAACACCACCGCAATCATCATCATCATCAAACAATGATTAAGCCAGGTTAACAACGTTAAATACAACCATGTGTTCTATTAAGAACCACTCACATATATATGCAAATGCATCTTGCTCGTAAGGTATGTATGTACACTGTTTTTTTTTTGTTTGTCTTTCAATTCTAACTTCTTATCAATTTTTCAGAAAATAAAGAGGGAAACAAAGGATACATACAATGTAAAGAGTCTCCATAAACCCTTGAATGATCCCTCTGGAATTATTTTTATGCCATTATGATTCATATCCCTGAAAATAGAACCAAAGAAATAAAACACTGACAGGCGTAGTATACTGGCATTTTATATATTGTGCCTTTTGATTTTTTTTTATAAAAACCTTAGATTTTCCAGTTTTGCCGTGCCAATATCCATGATGTAATATATAGAGGGTATTGAAGGAGTTTTGGTTTAATACTAGGTTTGTTGAACGAGTTATATAAAATCTAATCATATTTTGCGAGCCTCTAGCAATGGATCAATTACACTCCTGCGCCGAAGTTGATGTTAACGAAAACGTTTCCATTTGTAGGAAACGAGTAGCATATCGGTTCGTTTTATCCGACCACATGGCCGTCTAAAGTCAGTTGCACTTCCTGTAATTTACAGGGAAGAACTGAATGTAAGAAGAATTTTCATTGGTCATTATTAAATTACAAACTGAAATCAGGGAATCTCATTGGCTATTCTAAATTAATGTGGTGGGTTGGTTATAACATATGTAAGTTTACCAGTTTTCCTTCGACCGAGTATCTTTTTAAAAAGATATTTCTTGTTTTTAGAATTTTGGGACAGGAATATATAAAGATATGATTTCTTTCTCTTTTTTGCATCCTTTCGTGTTAAATATTGAGTTTTGAAAATAACTTACAATAAAACAATTTTGCTGAGGTTTGCAAACATTGTCTGCGTTATCCGAATCCTGTTACCGCCCAATTTACTGGAAAAATAACAATGAAATTTGAATTAATCAGCATTTATTTTATTTTTATTGTTTCATGCAGGCTTAAAAGACACATTATGCCTTAGAAATGAATAAATAGGAACTTTTTTTAGAAAGGTCAAAAATAAGCTTTATAACATTTATAAATGATTTTAGAGTATGAAAGCTGCTTGTTACTTAATAAAATAGCAGTTAATGTAAAATAAGATGTCATAATAGGAGCAAATTGTAAACAAAGAATTCCATACAAATATTAAATCACTTTACATTCAAACAACAGTAGATGAAGCCATTTCAGGTACATGGCAAATGAGTAACTGATTTTATACAATAGAAGAAAACCAAAAATAAATTTTTAGGGCACAATGGGCTTCTAAGTTTTATTACTAGAAAGAATGTTGAGGCATCATATTCTAAACACGCTTAATACATCAATTCTGTATTAAACAGATAGGTAAGTCGAGTACATAACAAGTACAAATGTTGCTGCAATGCAGCAACTGAGAAGCCCCGCGCAAAAAATGCGCTGATTACAGATACTTTACCAAATTATTAGCATAAAAATGGCCAAAAAATCAGTATAATCTTTGATTTTTCAGAGATTTCAGAATCATAAGATAGAAATAAATCATTCCTCGATAAATTAGTGCTTTAAATAAAATGTTTTGTCCAGTATTGAATTTGTAGGACGTACTTTTATGACAACCTCGTGATTTTTTTAAGGCACCGGATTGATTCGTATTAAGGAAAACAAGGCAAATCGCTAATTGTATGCTTACGTCCTACAAATTCATTACCGGACAAATCATTTTACAAAAAAGCCACTAAATTATTGCAGAATGAAATACCTGAAAAAATAAGGATAATAATAACTTTTTTGGCAATTTTATCCTAGTGTTTACAACTACTACACTGACATGTGAAATTTGTTTTAAATAAAAGACAGTTAACAAACCTTATAAAGTTGTATATGAATTCCTTAAACATTGCAATGTTCCGTGCAATTAGAATATTCAATGGCTAACAGTTGTAAATATGTTAATTTTATATATTTATATGCCTTGTCAAGCTCAAAATCCAATCAATATGAATCAATCCGGTGAAAAAATCCGAATCAGTTCAGGAACGAGGAAATATTCCAAATCAGTCCGGAACGATTACGCACCGTGCAAATTATTCCTACGCACAGGTCATGTTATATTTAGATTAAGTACTATTGTAGATTTTTTGCGAATGTTTTGTAAACCATTTTTTGCATAATTATACTTCATTGTACTTATCTTATGCACTGTCCATAATAACAAAGAGGAAAAAAATTTTAATATAAAAAATGCTTTCACTGATGCCTATTTGGTAAGGAAAGTAATTCTATTGAATACAAACAAGACCTACAAGGCTTGTAAAAGTTATGTGACAAGACTGTACTGTGTTCTGTTTGTGTCACTACTGTAGTCAGTAACATAGGATGATAAAAATATCAAAGTCTGTTTTTTATAATTATGATTGTAACAAATATACAAATAGAAACAAAGGGGACTAATATTATAATATAGTAATATTAAACGCATTGTTTACATGTCGAATTAAAAAAAAAACAACAACAAAAACGGTTTCTTTCAATACTGAAAGTACAACACACTCTGGAATAAAAAAATGGATGCAATTCAAAAAGACCAAATTCAGGATTTTTTTGTTTGTTATACACGCGTTACATAGTGATACAGTATTTATCAATATAATAGAAGACTGTTACCTGAATTTTAGGCAGGTATGAGGACATTCACTAACATCAGGTTCGTGCGAGTCAAAGATATAAAAGCTATTTGATATTGGTAATATAAAAATGTTGTTATTTAATTTTTCGGGAGATCAATATATATTTTTTGTTGAATTGCTTTAAAACCATTCGTAAAAACATTACACAATATGTTCAAACTGCAGATCAAAGTTTCTATTGTTATCATAATATCTATCTATAGCCTATGCCTAATGAGGGATCATCCGCTCGTAAGGCCAAAAAATGCAGCTTTCGCTGAAGAGTTCGGACCGCGAACATGTCACCAGTCATAAACTTATATTTTTCTTTTTCATTAAGTGGTATGCTACATCAATGACGCGTATATGTGTATTTGCGTTTACGCGTGTGTGTGTGTGTATTTGCGTTTATTTATACTCGCCACCGGTTGCCCATATGGGCGAGTCCTCCAGAAGAGTATTAGTCATTTTATTTTTTTGGAGGATAGTGCAATAACAGATACAGAAAGATACCCCAATTCCAGAAGCTTCACCTGGTTCTTTAGCGTGCTAAGTGTTTAAGCACCCGTACCCGGGACCTCGATTTAAAGTCTCATCCGAAAGACTGATTAGTAATTTTAGTTGGCCAGCCCGGGAATCGAACCCACAATGTCGAGATTACAAGTCTCACGCTCTAACGCAAATGAAATGTAACTTTATATACTAAAGTTTAATTATTTCAAAACAACCAATATATCAACATGTTATTATTAAACATTTAATTTCATAAATATGAATTAATAATAATTATTAAAAGCAAAATTGTTGAAGTCTTATGCCTGTAATCTTGTTTATATTGACAAATTCAATCACTTATAGTATACTTGATATGCTGTGTGTAAATGTAATTCAAAATGTAACAAATTATAATTTCATGTACTACTAAAAAGGGAAATCACAAATTTATAACCTCAGTGTCAAAAATCAGAACATTTATAATAGCTATTTATAGCTTTCGAATTCATGTACAGCAGAACTGCTTTCCGGTTCTCATTCATAAATATGACATGCTGCGAATCACCGACGGGAAAACCAATATAGAAATCGAAAGGAGTTCTAGATGCGGATTTACTTTTAGCTGTAAATCGAAGGGATTTATTGATCAAATCCGAGCCCATGGACAAAAAAAATTATTAAACACAAATAGCAAATTACAATAAATTTTAGGCCTTTATTATTATCTCAATTTTTCTATTCAATTTCTTTAATGTATTTAAATTGTCTTACATTAGAATTCAAGCTAAATTACGTATTCAGAAAATGCAATTTAAAATGCGATTTTGGAATTCACATGTGTTAATCTAAACTAAACAGACTATTGTTAAAGCAATAACGAAGAAGAAAGTAATGGTGTACTGCGGTTGAATATTCAGATATCTAGTTCGATGCTTCTTAAAAAGCCAATTTAGAAAAGAAAGTTACTGTTTGACTCAAAAGACAAACAAATTGCGTAAGAAGAGTAAGAAGTTCAAAGTTCGTTCCATATAACATAATATAATATAACAAAATAAGTACACCGTATTAAGCACTCTGAATATTATATGATATACAAATTGATAACACACGTGGGATTGATCCCTTTGGATCTCAAAATTGAGCATCGTTTAAAAATGTATGTGAATTTCTGCTGATCCAGATGTGCAATACATCCCCAACGAAAAATCAATAATAAAAAAACAACAACAAGAAAACCCCGACAAAACAAAACCTTTCAACAGCAGCAGCAGCAACAACAACAAAATAAAAAGATTGCGATGGCCCAGATACACATAGTACAGATAGGCCAATATTCAAATAAATGTGGACTTAAACATATATTCCATTGACATGATAAACCTAAGTTATTAATTGATTCCACTATATCAAGTACCCATAAATACACTATAGTTACAGGGGTCTAAATGTAAAACATTTTTATATCAGTTGACACATAACACGATAATTATCTTGAAAATTGCTACACAGGGGGTATGTTGAAACTCATTTGCAATACTTTCTAACTTTACATCAAACAAAATAGTTATATATGACCTTATTACCCTGCCTTTATTTTATAAATGCAACAGTTGATTAGTTTTTGCAACATTTACAGAGCTTTCTAATTGCTTTGAAACACATTATCATAGTAAGTGAATTACTTTTATGCGCTTTATCATCACTCATCAACACCAAAATAATTGATTTCTTTATTGCTTTTTTCAATTGTGGGATACTACGTCATCGCGCACTTGCAAAATGTATGGTTTAAGCCTGTAATAGGGTAATTTTGGTTGGGAGTCGAGTGGGAGCGTTAAGGAAATAAACAACTTTACTAAACTAGGCAGTAAAACTTTAAACGGTTATTAGAATTATGTCAAGTACTATTTAAAGCCGTTTTTTTTGGTGTGTTACATTATTTTTAGATATTTAACGTTTGCTTCGGGTATACATTCGTGTCGACGGTGATTTTTACACAAAAAAAGAAAAAAGAAAAAAGGAAAATTAAATCCGATTAGATGTATTTTGCATGTGCGCGTTGACGTAGTATCCTACCATTGTTTCACATAGCGCTAAGCACTATGACGTAAGAGTGGCGGAACGCACTTACTATTTTGTTGAATCCTCTATAGCAAGGTTTTGTGGCAGACGAGTTAGATTTCTATTTTCACAGTCCATATCTATGTCAAGACAGTCACATTTCATATCAGGGTGAGGGCATTTGAAACCTATAACGATATATACAAATCTATAAATATAAGTAAAAATATTCTTGTTCTTAAACGAAATCGGGAGAAGTTCAGAGTAAAGTAAAAAAAATTAAATAATGTCAGGATTTAAAAAAAGTTTTATATGTTTTGAAAATAAGGATGTTTACATATACAGCCACATTTTCAACTGCAATCAGGGGCAGTTATGTTAAAGTAAGATGATTATTTCATCACGTGATTAAAGGCCCAGTTTTATATGTTCTGAAATGTAAGATAAGGTAAGATAATATTATAAATTACATTAAATATTATAAATGTTATTTAGCATGCAGTGCTATCCGTATGTCCAAACGGTTGGTGATATTGTCACCTACTGCAGAATTAACTTTTGTCAACTTATTAATAAGATAAATAGAAATGCTTTACAATTTCTATGGTGTGTTTTACATCTTGCAAATGTCTAAATGTTTAACAAATGACACTGGACACTTTTTTTCATTTGTTAGACCTTATTCCCAAATATTGCAGATCAAGTTTTAATTCTAACGTGATATTTACCCTACATAAGTAATCATGTATGAATACATAAAAAGAAGCATCCATGAACGAGTTTCTAAGGTCATAGATCATCTGTCAATTCACCTGTTCCAAAGCGCTGTAGGTTCAAACCCAAGAGGCAATGTTGTTTTTATTGAATTACCATCCAACTGGTCAACGTACGTTCAGTGGTTCTAGTCAGATCTTTCCACCAGTAAAGATGGCATAAAGCTGTATGGCCGTAGGACTTCAGTCCCAACAAGCCAACACAACCTCAAAGACATTTTAACATTCAACAACAGCAGCAACAACAGTAAATAACAACTGAAAATTAAAATACAAACCACAGTCAAATTCATCATCAAAAGTCATCTTACAATCTATTCGTCCGTCACACTTTTCAGTCCCGTCAATACAATATGATCGTGGACATTTATACTGCCCCTCGGAACACGAATGGTTATCTGAAATAATGATAGAATTTGATTTCATTGTTATGGAAGGTCAAGGCCAAAAGTTCCTTTTAAAACATAAAACATTACTTAATTGTTGAGCACATTATTGTAATCGCAACAAACTGACACCTCGTCAGTAAAGACAATTTTACATATTGCTATGTTTAATTGATGCAAAGGTATATAAATGAGATACTTTAAAAGAGATCTGTATTTGCAATCATACTGAAAGTCTAGATTTTTTAAGCATTAAGCAATAGCTTTTATTATGTTTTGGTGTCGTTTCTTAATTCCAAAAAAGTTACTCATTGGTCAATTACCCGAATCATATTTAGCTTTTTTGGCTACTGGAATATCAAAAGTGATTTTGTATAAATGTCAACACACTACTTTGCCTACACTTTGCATTTTTTATTATACATGATATTACATTCGAAGCTTGGTTTAGTCTCGTTTCATTTTCTTAAACAATTATTAAAACATAAACATGAAAAAATAAAACGATGTTTGCCCTTTCCTAAAAAAGGAACAAAATTGTTTTTGTAGCTGGCATAATTTGTGTCTTCTAGCGGCAACAAATTATACCAATTTAACCAATGCAGACATTAATCTGCCATCTAATTATGGGTTGCACGGTTTGCTATTCAATCAGTACATATTTTGTAGATTTCCATAAATTGAAGAATGGTTTGGCTTTAACTGAAAGATAGACACATTCATTTATGATATTTTGTATGGTAAGAGTTAATTTATATAGATACTCACGACAATGCAGGAGATGAGAACCATCGACACAACCATTTCTTCCTATGCTTTTACCATTGTAACAAACATATTTCGAATCTATACATTGACCATTGGTACATTTAAATTCACCTTTTTCGCATTTGCGTCTCACTATAATAAATAAATAAATAAATAAATAAATAAATAAATAAATAAATAAATAAATAAATAGCTTTTTAATATCGTTTAGTCAGTGAAAAGTTGATTCTAGTTACAAAATATTAAAAAATAAAATACTGATTTTCTTTGCAACTATCTTTCATCACGTTTTTCGCGAAATATGTCTTCCTAATAAAAACAAATATCTTTTACATTGTATTTAGTAACTGACAAGATTTTTCTAACAAATATTAAAAAAAACCCACACAAAAAAAAAACAAACAAAACAACTTTTCTTCACAGCTACATGTATCTTATTTCAAATCAAGAAAACACAGTCGTGCCATTGTGAACAAGTGTCGAAACATTTATGTTAGAACTTGAAGAACTTGACAAAAACAAATGATAAAATGCATCGTATACAAATCTGTACAATAAAAAGTCATTAATTTTCTTGACAGATCATACAACATGGAGCGTTTGTCATCCGCTCCAATTGGTTGTCTTTCGGGAAAAATGGCGCAATTTATCATTGCACGAAGCATACGATATTCATGCTCTCCCAGCTGCTTCTCATTCCTTATCTCAATCAATTATCTCTTCCAATAAGGTAAGAAACTGATTCAGAAATTCTTCGCTTGTTTGATCAATTTAAGTACATATGCGCCCATACCAAAATCATTTTGTTGTAGCAAATTTTTCGAATTTTAAGAGCACATTTGATAAACAACACCAAAGTTGTCATTGTCTTATGATTCACATATCTTAGCATTTCAATTAGCTTCAACAAACTTGGTCGAAGTTTGAAATATTCATTTATATTACCGTTTGTTAATGACTGTGCCTCTCACATTTAAGCATAAAGTGATATCAATCTTTTATCTCGCCATTTTCACTTGTTTGACACATCTATATTCCCTGTCTATTCCATTATTTCCATAACTGCGTAAACAGTGCAAAAACGTTCTCATCTTGTAATGACGAGTCTCTGTGATTTGTTCAACAATGTTAAATAAGGTTCATATTCAAAATTTTCTTTAACATGTTTATATACAAATAATACAGGTCTTCTATCAATATCACTTCTTCATTCCTGAAGAAATCAGTCAATCAATCTTTGTTTAAAACACGGATCAAACTTTTCCCGCCAATTATACTGTCCTGTATTTCCCAAAGATATCCATATCCATATTTTTCTTATAAAACCTTTAAGTTCTAAACCCAGTTCTCTTTACCATGAATAGCATCATTTAACAGCTCCTTATATATGTTTTCAATGATACAATTATTGGAACATAAAACTTGAATCCAGAACTGAATTCTAACAAAAATTTGATAAAGATTAGCGCTAGCTTCAATAAACAGAAAAGTTATCCCCATAACATTAAGTAGCCCTTTTTAAAACTTTAACTGCACTCGTCAATTTCTTTAAGCTTTTTGAATTAACTTCGCTGCAAACTTTTTTTAAGTTTACGCGGAGACAGGTGTCTTGAACTTTGAGTAAAATCTTCAGGAATTATGTTAAGTAAAAACTAGCTTTCATAACTGAAATTATGTTAAAAGGCGTAAAATGAAACAACACAAAAACCCAAACAAAACACAATTGGCTTTTAAAAAACTTTAATAATTTTCTATTATGATTGTTTATGTGCTTTTTTTAATCTACTGCAAATCATATATTTGATCTATAAATTCAGTGTTACCTTCTTTTTAACATAAAAGACTGTACGAAATGACCGTTTGTTACATAGCGCATTTTCTATTGAGCCTTCGCCGGTCGAACTAATTGCTTGTCTTTTGTGAAAAATGGCGCAATTTATCAATACGGATATATGTATACAAATTAAACGCGGCCATTTTACCGCGTACCGTCTGCGTTCATTCATAATATAATTAATCTATTTGTCAACAATAATCGAATCGCATTCCTGATATTCTTCGTTTAGTTTGATAGATTACTTAATATCATCGGAAAGGTTACATACAAATGACTCAAGCGCAGGAGAATATGATTTAATAATAAAAAAGTGCCAACATATTTATCGTTAGATATCAAAGTGACTGATTAACGTAACTGCTTTATTACATAGATGTAACTCCTGAATCTTTTTGTACTTCTAGAAACAAATATAAAATGCAGAGGAATATAATCTAATAAAAAATAAGTCGAACAAAAACAAATCCGTTAGATATCAAATTGATTGATTACTGTAACTGCATTGGTTCATACATATAAACGACGTACAAAGTGCATCACTACAAACAAATATAAAAGATCTGGACGCGCTGGAATATGACTTAATAAATAAATAGTTCCCACAAAATAATCGTTAGATATTAGCTTGATTGATTAACGTGACTGCATTTTACGAATATGAAATAGCCAAAACGGCATAATCTTTTCACAAAACTAAGCCATTTAATCAAAGACTGTTTGGTAAACTGCAGCATTTAATATTTAAATAAGATGCAGCTACGATGAATTATTACACTTGATTATCATAAAAATACGATTAAAGATGCCTCAATCTTCTGGAATTGCACAAAAGTTTTTTTTAAATGTAAGGAAGAATGCCAAATAGAAAAAGAAGGATAAAATTTTAATGTGTTTTTTTTTCTGTTTTCATGCTGAAAATAATAGTGAACTTTTTGGACTTTAGAAATCAATTTTTCATTTTTATAAAGCAATGACATACTTTGGGAAAAGCAACACGCTTAAAACATAATTATGGTCAGTTTATTTCGAAATATATTTCATTTCATTTGAATACAAATCATATGGAATACTTTTCGTCCTTGCAATCTATCATCATTGAATATATACAATTTCAACGCGCCCTTTAACCGCCTACATTCCGCTCCAAATTAATTCTGCTGTCAATAAGGCAAGGATTTGATTTACGAGGATTTGCTTCAGCTTAATAAATTTGTTAATATCCGTAATAAACGAAACCATTACCATCCTTTATATAAATTTTGTATCTGTCCATAAAATATTTTGTAAAATGTGCATTCATTAAAATCAATGTGAGAAAATATCATTGATAAACTTTTTTTTACGATGACAATATTTATAAAACTGCAAGTAGGACATCATATTATTCTAAATGTATGTCATTTATTCAAATAAGTCTTGCAGGAGAGAGTTTCATATAAGCTTCAATATTTCTACACAATCCTGAATGCAATTTATCTATTGTAATTCTGTGTGTAAATATTGAATTAGAAATACACATTGTTTAAACAAAATAAGTGTTGGAAATCTACATTTATACTCGAAAAATATGCAAGAGTAGTGATTTTTCTAATTTCATTATCGTAAACTGCAAGTTATGCAAGCAATAAACCATAAGCAAGCAAGAAACAGCATTATTTTTTTTCAAACTCAACAAACTCAGCTTGTCAAAATTGAAAAAAAACAAAAAAACTTTATAACAAGGATGATTTAAAACATAGTCGGCCTTTCAGTAAAAGAAATAGAGAAAAGAAAGGAATACTAAAGAACGTTCTAAACGACAAAATTGAAAATGTTGTAGGCGCGGTTTGATAAAGCCTTTTCATGGACGGTACTGACCCTCCAAGCCCCCCCAAGTACCTGCTTAAGCAGATTTAACATTCAATCATGGAAATGGTGAACTTCTAAATAAATAAACATCCGCAGATGTGTTTATACGGCTTTTATCATTGCATGTGACACGAAAGTGCCATTCCAAGACAAGCGACGTATTGTCTCCATGTAAAAGAATGCGTGTGCTCTAAACGAGAAAACAATGGGTTAACTCAAAAAATGGGAGTTTGAAAGTGGATATGAAGCATATCACAGATAAGACGACAAAAGACAAATTTAAAAAGCAGGCAAAAGAGTGCTTTAACAGTACTCAACATTAAAAAAAAACTTCAGTGATATTAGAATAGTTATCTAACAAATCTCGTAAGTATTGTAATCAAATACTTAAACTAAGATCTGAACTAAGATCTGTACATATAAAGAATATAGAAACCGTAAAAGAAAAAAGAAAAATAGTAAACACAAAAAAAAAAAAAAAAAATAAATAAATAAATAAATAAATAGGAAAAAAAAAACAACAACAAAAAACACACACACACACAAAAAATCCCACAAGGATATTTTACGTACAATTATTTATTCCTTTTATAGAGCTTATTCAACAGATTGTTGGCCGTACGCCCTAATTGCTTGTCGTTCGTGAAAAATGACGTAATTTATCATTGCAGATGCATGCAACATTTACCGCGTTCCGTCTGCTTTATTTCCTTTCTCAATTAATTCCGTTGTGAATAAAGCGAGAATCTGATTCATGGAATTCTTTACTTTCTTGATTGATAACTAATCATACATTCACAACTAAGCATAGTTGCAATTATCTATATCAATTTATAACATACTCGTTTATCTTATGAAATATTAACACTTTACTAGCAAATTTTGCATAATGTAAAATGTAAAAATGTAAGTTTTATATGAATAGATATTATGTGCTATGTATAGTTGTTTATATCTTTATTTAATTTGTTATGAATATCTTGTGAAATTTCTATATAAATAAACATAGAAAGAATGCATCTATTGCAAACTGTAAATGTCAAAATGTATATTATATAATTACCTGCTTTTTTTTATTACTTTTTAGGTCACTAATGAATAAATGATATATGTAAATAAAAAAGTCTACAACTGTTTTGTCCTTGTGCATTCGCAAAAAATATATAACAAGAGTGTTGTCGTTTTTAAAGACGTATTTTATTAAAATGTTTAATTGAACTATGATAAAGCAAACTGTTACATAATTTACGTTTGTGTTATGTACGTTAGCTACGTTCAGGGCTGCCTACAAACAAAAATGCTTCCACCAACCATAAAATACATTTGGATAAATAATAATGATTGCAATAATAACGGTAACAATAATAACAATGTTGATAATAATAAAATACTATGATAATGATATAAAAAAACCCATAATTTAATGGTATAAATATATATTTTTTATTCTCCCGTGATTGTCGTAAAAAGGAAATAAAACCCAAAGGGACTTCCACCGGGGGACCAAAACCCCAATGGGAGAATGGAAAGGCCAAGTTTGAATGTTTCCCCTGCATTTAATTTTAATGGTATCTGCATCTCAAAGGCCAGGTTTTACTTGACTCTATGTTTTTTATTGACAAGTCTTTAAAATTGTTCTCTAATCAATTTATAAAGGGTAGATGAGTTTGCGAAAATTCCGGATTTGCAAACTTATTCTGGAGGCGGTTATATTCTTAAACCCTTACCACAGTCGGTTTCATCTGAGAAATCTGGACAATCCCGAACGTAGTCACACCAATGCTGCGGTGAAATGCAATGTCCTCCACTCTCACATGCTTTCATTCCAAAAGGACATGAATGTTTTTCTAAAAAAAGCAGAAACAATTATTTCAGTTAAAATATTGTCATTTTTTCCCAACACTTTGTAGCCGTCAATAATTAGAAACCTATCTATAAAAGGTCATCCTCTTGACAATAGTAACGTTAATTATGATATGCTTTTACAGACTTATATTTCTTGTGTCAAATAAGGACTAAACTGTTATCGCATTAGATAAGTATCCGACAGGTTCTTTAAAAAATGGCACACTCAAAATTTACAGCCATTTTACTGTTTATCTAACAACCAAAGATTGTTCTTCTTATCCAACTTTAAAGGATAAATACAAGGATACTGTTTCACTTTTCGACGTAATAGTTTAAGAACATAGATTTCACTATCGTTTCAGCGATTGATATTCTTATCTTCACCAAAATTGTTTACATCTGAAGAACAGTATGGAATGATATTAACCAAAATATTTTTCAGTAATTTAAATAACTATTGCTCTTACCACAACCAACTTCATCAGATCTATTGTAACAGTCTGGGGTCCCATTACATCGTAGCTCCAATGGAATGCACATACCATAGCCGCATGAAAATTCGGTAACTTCATCACACGAGTCGTATTCTGGTTTAAGAAAATAAAGTACATGTGTATTTTATTTAGAGATTTAGATAGAGTGGTTTATTGTGCGATCCTTTTATTGCGGAAATCAGTTAGAATTACTTAAATGTTCATAATTTGAGATAATAGATTATTGCGGGAAGCATTTACTTGAATTACTCGAATGTTTAAATGGTCAATAAATTTTTTTTGTACAACATATATAACTGAATAATACATGTTGACAAAATTTTTTTATTTGGGGATGATTTTATAATTATATTATAACGACTTAATAATTTTAAATATTAAATTTTATATAACATGTATGGCTTAATGTAATACATATAAGCGACACTGTTTTAAAATGATTTTAATATGCATCAAAAACACGGCACGCCGAGTCATTTGTTTTATTTTATATTTAATGACACTGTGTCCGACGACGTTACAATATGTCTATTCAATGCTTTAACAAAGATACAATTTGAGACCACACGTTTTACTGTCTGTGAGCAACTGATGCCAAACGATTAAGTGTTATATCTCTACATAAAGGTAACAATAACAATTGTTCCAGCCGCGCTAAGAACCTAACCATTTTGCTCACACAACACTCATGTTGCATTTAGTAGATAAATCTACCCCAGAGCGATTTGCAATATATATCACGCTGAACTTATGTCATACATTACATGTTTTACTTTTTTAGTCATTTTTACAAAAGCTAAGAAAAAATAACAGAAATAGTTTAACAACACGTTTAACCTTCTTGGCCGTAATTACAATCAAAAGCTGTAGATTAAGTAAAGAAATACAGAAGAAGTTTAACATACCACACCCTTCCTCATCCTCTCCATGCAAACAATCGACGTAATGATCACAAAGTACACTTTGAGATCCAGTTGCTGGCAGGCATCGGCCCTCCGAACAATAAATCTCACTCTGTGGATCACATTCTGATCTGTTTTTGCCTGAAAATAAATCAGATCTAAAATAAGCCTTGGATATGAGATTTAAAACATGACACACTAAAACAAATTAACCCAATGATGCAAGAACGACAAAAAAGTAGCGACTTAAACTGTACATTCTTCCAGCCATAATAGAAATTGCAATGTTTAACATGCAATGTAAATTTTTAATATCAGCTATCCAGCTAGTTTAAGGTACCTCGGTGGTTCAACTCAGGTGCCCGTTTGTGCCTGAAATAATGTAGAGAGGTGCACCGGAGGTCTTTCTCTAAACATAAAGCTGGAAAATCGCCATACTGTTTTGTGCGACGTAAAACCTAACCAAAGAGAATAAAAGAATAAGTAAATTTGACATCAGATAAATAAAGAAATCGAATTTAACAATGAGTTGTCACTTGGATTTTTAAAAATTTACTATTTTCAGCTTTAATAAGTGTATACTTACGACAGAAAAATTCGTCTGCACCAACTCCTGTGTTTAAACAATCATTGTGCCCGTCACATAAGTATTCTTTTGAAATACACCGATGGCTATTCCTACAGACGTATTTTTCACCCTTTGGGCATGCTATATCTACAAATATACAGTCATGTAAATCAATTTAATCTCGGTCATACAGGCACACGCACACGCACACATACATACATACATGCATACATACATACATACATACATACATACATACATACATATTTACATAGTTTTATTACATAGAACACTTTTTATCTATAAAATCGGATTGGTCTCTTACGGGCACATTTTTCAGTAAGTATTTCAAATATTTAAAGAAAACAATAAAAACGTATCATTTCGATATTCTTAAAAATAATTAAATATTTCATGAAAAATTATTGATCGCGTTTTAAGTGATTTAATATGACCATTTTTAAAACCGAATACTAATCATAGTTTATTCTAGAACAATTTGTGATCTGCTTTATTTTTCATTTGTTTTTCCTTTACTAACAAAGTTTTTTCATGAAATCATAATCTATATTATTTAGTTTCGAATTGAAATAAATCCTTCAAATACATGGTTTGTGTTGTTATATCTCCGACAGGTCCGTATTGGGACTTGTATTTTTTATAGGAGACAGGCAGTACGTCTTTTATTCCATGTATTACAGCAGTTTATAGAACATAATAATTATAATACTATAAAATAAAAAGAAAAAAAAAGAAAATGATAAATTTGATATTTTGAAGCACATTTGAACATTTGTTTAAATTTAAACGACGAGACTTCAAGGAGTCTTACTGGTTTTATTATAGAATTGCTAAACAATCCCATTTTATGTACTGCATATTATAGTTTGTTTGATTAGAGTGGTAGTCTGGTGTGTGAATGATGGCGTATTCAATATCATATAAATATTATAAAATAGAATCCAATTTATCATAAAAATGTTCCTTGAATCATTCTTATATTTGCAATCGGTATAAGATATAAAACTAGTTCTAGGCCACAATGGAAACAAGTCAATTCATTCTTACCTTTTTGTGCCAAGACATGTTTAAATGCCCCTTGTCATCCTTTTAATTTATTGGTAACTTGGAAATATCTGATATCGTTTATCGTTGATAATGTCTCTTTTATAACGATAATTATATTACTGTTTTTTAGTCCTATTCAGTACTTTTTATATGCTTTTTTATTTTGATATTACTTCACTAATGACAATAATTATGTGATTTGTACCATGAAATGGCATGTATTTATACACTGAAATACATTATCATTATTATTAGACATGAGAAGCATGACGTTATTGTAGTATTACTGGACAAATGTATCTACATGGTCACATTTCATTGAAACTTAAACTTTACATCAAGGTAAGTATTTATGCTTTATGTTACAGGTTCTACAAAGTTACTAAACAAAGAAGAAAACAACTTCCAGAATATTTGAAACTGTGTTTTATGTCAGAGGTAGACAATGTACCTCAAAATACTGAAACATTGTCCAGAAGAACTAAAACTTATTCCTTATTATATGGTTAGTTATTCAATGATATATCAAATATATAGAAAAAGAACATACCACACCCAAATTCATCTTCACATGTATAGTTACAATCACACTCCCCGTCACACACGTTTGATTTCCGAATACACCGTCCATTGTTACATTTAAATTGGTCATCTGCACATGGTCCGCCTGAAAACAGTCATTGAATAACACACAATCGAGCTATATTAAAATAAATAAAAAGTTTTTTTTTCTGATTTGCTATTGACGATTGGCATTATACTTATTAAATTGCAAATACGTCCAGTACCCAAAAGTTTATGAAAATGTATTTTAGTTATACACAAAGTCGTATTTATTAGTGTTTCATTATTATTCGTTACAGAAGTGAAAGAATAACAATAAACATAGGATTTCCCTTAAAAGTGCAAAAAAGATAATTAAAATTGTCTTTTAAGAGATAAAAACACGGCGGTTAAATCAGTAACTCGTTTTGAGAGTATAGGTAAGAGTTCACAATCGTCTCAGCAACCTTTTTGCAAATCACCACTAAGTCCTTACGAATAATATTTTTTAACTTACAGTTAGTTTCATCAGCGTGACTCTCGAAACATTCTGTCCAGCTGTCACAAACCCTGTTTTTGTGTATGTAGAACCCGTTTTCACATTGAAAGTGTGCAGCTAAAGAAAAGTTAAATGAACTGAAATAAAACAACAGCAACAACAACAACATCCACTTGATTAATGTTCTGATTTTATTAAGCAAAATGAAACAATAATATCTGATGAAGCTAAGAATAATTAAAGATGCATGTTTTGTGCTGCTTGTAAATGTTTATATTACGAGCTTTGATCGAGGCTCAAGGGAAGACTGGCCACGCCCAACTTGCATCTTTAATTAAAATATCTTTTTATTATCATTACTATTATTACTTTAAATATTTCAGGAAACTCAACCTTGAGGTAATGTACCAATCTATTTAAAAAAGTAAAATATTGATTTAATTTCATAATACAGGAAATGATAAATATGAAACGTATGAGTGGTTTTGCAATATTTATCATTATATTTCTACTGCGTTACTTACACAGTAAGTGTTATTATACATACTCCAACCTATTTTTATAATTTGTGTTTAGATTTTATTTAACCTTTGCAATATGTAAATTAGTTTCTTTGTTGACACTGTATTAATTTATAATACATTTTTTAAACGTTCATGACACTTTTGTATGAATATGGAGGCATACAGCTTTAAATGCAATTTTTGTTTGTTTTACCAGATCTAAAACTTTTGACTAGTAAATCTTGATCTGCTAAACTAAGTGTGTCGTTTTGGCGCCAAAGTAGAATATCTGTATTTCTGAAAGATAGCATGATAGAAAAGAGAGAAATAAAGAATTTCTTAAGACCGCCCAAAATCGACAATATGGCAGACACGGTTTGACTGAGCATGTTCATAGACGGTACTGGAAAGTGCTAGTTACCGTCGATGCCCCCTAGCACCGGCTTAAGCAGTATCCAACATTTTTAACATGATATGGTAAAATTTTGAATTTTGAAACATCTGCAGATGTGTACATACTCTACTGAAATGATTCAATATGAAGAAAAAAAAAAAGATGTAGGCCTTGACATAGAATGTAATCATCTAACTCTGACATTTACATTTTGTCTTTTAATGTGATAAAATATATACCAATATTGACACTCCCGATGCATCTTAAAAGAGGCATTATTGAGCTATCACCTTTAACAAGTAACAGCACGCTTCGCGTTTGGAGACTGCTGTATGAAATCATATCTTAATGTAAGACAGTAATATTTTAGAAACGGAAAGTCAGAAAGTGGTTTGCAGATTTTCAACGGGAAATACTATCGAAATGGAAAGTAACAATTTGTCATAAACATCGACATGAAATATTGCAATAATTTAAAACAAATGCACATTTAAAGTGATAAAGTGAATACGAATTTATTTTTAACATTGCTAAATCTTATTTATAATAAAAACACCTTCTAGCGTTTAGGACCATGTAATATTAAATTCAAATTGTTACTAAAGGTGTCGTAAACTTGTAACGTTTTTATAAAGCGCCCTTCTAGAAAATAGTCAAATATAAAGGCTGCAAATTATCCACATAGAGCAATACGTGAATAACTATTTGATTTTAATGCTTTTTCTCTGAAGTATCACCTCATAGATCAAGTGATACCACAATCCATAAAGTTGGACTGTCAGTACAATGCTCTTAATTCTTCTTCTTTATGACCATACACCTTATTATTAACAAATACACTATGCGATACTTGCATTCGAAATAAGAAAAAATATAAATAATTATTATTTTGATATTATATTTTCTACATGATACATGTTCAAAATCAACCCCTATTGTATTTCTGGCACTAAAGGCATTCAGCCTTTTAGTATCTCTATAAGGAGAATATACTTGAAATATGTATACTGGGCATGGATACTCCTGCATTCCACATTTTTTCCAGTCTACCCTAACCCTGCTTGAAGAAAAGTCATTAACCGTTGCTGACAACACTAAACCAGGGCACCGTGCAGTCTGGCAAATACATATCTTATGTCAGGTACGCTAATATTTGTAATTGACAGTTCCAAAAATGGCGGATGGATATAAAATAGATAAATACAGAATCCCTAAAGAAAGCCCAACACGTCAAAATTGAAAATGTTGCAGGCTCGGTTTGATCGAGCCT
This sequence comes from Ruditapes philippinarum, assembly GCF_026571515.1. Classification (NCBI taxonomy): domain Eukaryota; kingdom Metazoa; phylum Mollusca; class Bivalvia; order Venerida; family Veneridae; genus Ruditapes; species Ruditapes philippinarum. The sequence continues at coordinate 429,838 of NW_026853468.1, forward strand.
GTTCATGGACGGTACTGGAAAGTGCAAGTTACCGTCCACGCCCCCTAGCACCGGCTTAAGCAGAATTCAACATTTAACATGAACTGGTAAAATTTAGAATTTTGAAACATCCGCAGATGTGTTCATATGGCGGTTATCATGGAACCTTCAATGTGACACGGTAGTGTAATTCCATGAAAAGCGGCATATGGTCCCCAAGTAAAAAAATGCGTGTGCCCTAAACGAGAAAACAATGGGGTCAAGAGATGAATTACAAAACGAGTAATCAAAAAAAGGAAAGATATATACTGCAATTATTTTCATCACTTCCGTCTTTACAGTTGGCTACTCCGTCACATAATAATCCCATTGGCAGACATCGACGATCGTTGCATGGAAATTCTGACAAATAACAGTCACGGTATTCTGCAGAATAAAAAAGGTAAGACTATCAAACTATCATATCATTGCAATAATTAATAATATAATTATTTTCATTGAGAAAGACAGTCTTATAGTCTAGTTCAATTAAGGATTTTTTTTACAATTACTATAGCCCGTTTCAAAAGAACGTTTAAACTTTGTTCCTAACTTCATTTTTTGAAATACAGTTAAACACTAGTATGTAATTGCTATTTTTGAGGTCTATAAGTATTTTCATTTCATATTATAATATCTAATTTCATTTTACCTTATTCGGAGCATCTTTTTAACATAAGATATATAATGTAATATTATAAATATAATTCACATTGTAACAATTTTGTGAAACTACCACAAAAAGCTATGCAATGAATTCAACAACTGTTTTATTCTGCTAATGACAACAAATGTAAGTATATTATTCATTTAAATAATACAAACAAATCGTATCGATAGGAAACCGTTTTCCCTATTATTTATATTTTTCTAGACTTGGATCCAAATGACAGTTATAACACTTTCAATTATATCTTTATATTTATATAATCCCCCATATCCTAGACATACAAAACTCTTTTACGATAAATATTGTACTGGGCGATACTCGGCTAGGCAATTTGAATATACAACGGGAAAATATTATACAATTGAAAATGATTATGGTATTGACTAAAATAACCATTTTATCATTACAATGACATTATTTTCAAAGTTATGCATTGTCCGTGGTCAATAAAACTTAAGACTCCCCGACACCGTGTCTAGGAAAAGGATATTTTTGTATTACATTGCATTTTACATTAATGTATAAGCCATTAAGGTAGATTCATCCGGCACCAATATCTGTTCATAATATTTTAACGCATATCCCAATCGCTTAAATTTGTCTATGTTGCGTTATTTTCAATAGTTCAATGTCTTAAAAAGTAGATAATAGTAAATAAGCGGATGTTGCACCAGATTTAGTTTAACCTTTCGCCTGCTGGTGCCAACAAAATACAAGTGAAGACTACTTCAAGCCGACACTTCCGTGCCGCCTGATCATTGTCAACAATGTGTGCCCCTCTGTAAGTACTTAAAAAAAGATCGATGGATCCTGATTGCAAGATGGTCAAGTCAATTTTAAAATATTTAGTATGGTATAGGTAAGGCATGTTGAGCTTCTTCATGTTTTGTTTCTGCTAGCTAAATAGGTTTCAGTATTATTATTCTGCCTGCGTTTTACTGAACCAGAATTCAGGAACGCTTGCTGTGCAATTACATATAGATATATACAGGAACTTCGCGCTATTTTTCTAAAAAATTAAAAAAAATCAGGTGTACCAACATACTAATTAAGCATAGCCTAAATGTGTTATACATGTATTCTAAAAGTTTTAAATATAACGTGTAAAAGTCTTTAAGGTTACCTTATTGTCATTAGGGACAGCCTCACAATTTCATAAAACAAACAAAGATAGTTACCACATTTCTCTTCATCCGAATTATCCCCGCAATCGTCTTCGTAATTACAAGCAGCCTCGTTCGGTATACAATAATGGTTGGCACATGTCATGTGGGTTTCTGGACACATATACGTCTCTGAAAAAAGTAATTACCTTATATCGAATAAGAATCTAACAATTTATAGGGAAATATGGAAGCTCAGACATGGAGCTGAATTTTGTATAGAATAAGAACCTATGAGTCTACAAACTGCCTTTGTCCATGATCTTCCTCAAATCAAATTAAATGTAAAGAAGATTATATTTGATTATTCAACAATTGAATGAATACAAAATGATAACACATGTCATGTAAACGGTTATGTGTTTTCTAATCTTGATTGATTTTGTTTTCTTTCACATTTTTTCCATAAATCATAATAAACATTACTGAACTATACAATACTTTTTGAGAGTATCATTTTTTACAAACCATTTAAAATATATTTTGTTCTTTAACGATTGAGAGTTAAACAATGCACTTTTGGTTTTCGCTTTGACATATATTTCTTGAACTGCAATGTAAAGCAGAACGTATGGCAGGTATGAAATCAATTCGTTTTTAGCATTATGATGGATTTAACGTGACAATGTCAAGGGGACATTTAATCAAACCTAATACATGCTATTAAATTTTATGCGACATGACATATATTTTATTGTTTAAGTGTCGAGGGATATTACACTGTTACCTAAAACATGCTGCTGAATGTTATGCGATATGATAAATGAGTTTAGTATTTGTTTAATCTGTAAAGGCACATCTATTCATGCGAGATGTGAAATACGCGAGTTTCTGTTCTAGATATAAAGCATTACCTTAAAAGCATAACATATAATCCGGTAGCATGGATGATATTAAGAGTAAATTCATTGCTAAAATATGAACGAATTTAAAAAAATGTAGTTAGAACAATCTATATTGTATACAATAAAACTGAAGATAAGTAATCTATTTAATAAGCATTGTTATAACGTTCGTTACAGACATCTTTTTGGGGGTTAAGGCGGGTACACAAAATCAGCAGAAAATATTTTCAAATATATTTTTATTATCTTTTTAATAACTTTAGTTTTACAATAAAATCACTCTATGCACAATTGAAAATATATGTTTAGCCCATATCTTAAGTTAAAGTATTCTAAAATATCAGTCTTAATTTCTTACATATAAATTTCTGTAGTGCAGGATTCTAACCAATTTCTTGACAGAGTTAACATGCTTGAGTTATTAATGCTGCGACTATTTACGCATATTCGATATTTTAAAGTGTGATAAATTTTGAAATCTTAATTGTCTTTAGATAATTAAAATATACAATTTTATTACATGCTTTTCGGTGGTTTATAGAAATATATCAGTGATATAAAACCACTTTGATAATTTCACTGTTTTGAATTTAAGCCCCTTACGTTGTTTCAGTGAAATACTAGCGTGCACAGAACTGGGTACCAACCAAATGACGTCACGTTGTATTAATATTTGGCGCGCTTTTCATTCAGTATTAGGTTTAATGCCTTTTTAAAACGTTTCTTTGCATATAATAAAAAGAAAGTTTGTTTAGTTTAGTGAAAGATCGAAATATATTTCACCTTGAGAACACCAAAAGCGCCACTCGTGAAATATACCTTTTGGTGCTCACTCGGTGAAATATATTCCGATCTTACACTGAACTAAACAAATATCCTGTTTATCCTTTATTCATTATTTTCTTATTGTTATTATAATTATACTTATTATGTTCAGAAACCAGGTGGAGTGTGAAATGATATGCCGTAAAAGGAAAAGAAGCAAAACAACACCTTAACGGCCAACACGCAAAGGTTTATTCAGCTTTATGACCAATGTTTATCTTTTCTAAAACTATAATGTAACACCAAGCAGAAGAAAACTGTGAAATAAAATTTCAGTATTATGGGTGCAAATCGAGCCTTTTAATCACTCAACTATGGGGATAATGGCATACCAACAATAGCACTGTACAGTTAACTACCATGGAGCTTTGAAGCTGTGAGATAATCGTTTAGAGGCAGAAATACTCACTGTGAAATAAATTAATACCGCCAAATTTAATTGCAAAATTAGATCTTATTTTCTAAGCCTTGAGATTTTAATTACAGCCTATTGTCGGTATAATAGTATCTGAGAATAATTGTAAGAGAAATACAGTTAAAATGGACTTTTAATGAAGATAACAGTCTACTTTAGTTTGACAATTTAATAGAATCATTTTCCCCAGAGAAAACGATTTTTTTTTATTCTTGATCAAAGTTGACTTTTCTAGAAATGTTACTTTTCTTTACGGTAATGTGAAATTTACTTTATTTTAATTATTTTATCTAAACATAATAATCAAGTCATGTCAAACAATTTGCTTTAGAATAGTTCTGTGATTTCCTTTTATTTATAATACTTTAGATAAAATGTATGGTATAAGACAATTTTATAAGGCCTATGCCTACTCATTCATTTAAATGATATCAAGAAGTGATCAAAATTTCAAAATATCATCCTTTTTTAAGAAATATTTGCATCGGTAAATTTACAACATACTTTGTTCGTCACATTATCAATTTCTTAATACTAGTATATGACTTCTTTTAAGAAAGCTTTTTTATATTTTTAATTCACTGATAAGTTAACATACTTTTATAGAGTTCGTACGTAGATGTGCGTGTGTGCGCCTGCAGATGTGTGAAAAAAGTATTATTAAAACAAAAACAACAAAAATCAATGATGATGACAATAAAAGTATATAAATATACCAGCCCTTTCGCAACAAGAAAATTAACACAACTAAACATACAATAAAATATAAAATCAAATCATGATATCAAATCTTAGAAAATTCTATACTTTATAACCCTTCACAACTTTGACGAAAACAAGACGTATGGGATAATGAGTGAGTTCTTTGCTGAATTCTTTAATGAGAAGAATTAGATTTTATTATGCGAGTCTCCGTCGAGCATACATTATTTCAATCAATAAATTCAGTTAAAAAAACTACACGAATATAATATCATTTTATCACAAACCAAAAAATTAAGGTTGTTTAAAGTGAATTTTTTACGCGCCTATAGTGTTTCGCTAACTTTTAGCGCTAGCGTCTTTTTACATTATGTTTGTATAATGCGAATCACGTTACATCTAAATATATGCATGACCGTGTAATACCAATTTTACGAAGACGGAAAAGTAGCACGAGTTTGTGATAAATTACTTTCATAATGTATTTCGAGATTGCCATGTGACCCATACAGTAGAGCTGAAACTATCATTCAAGTCAAAATAAATTATTCAAATTAGGTAAAACTACAATCGAGATTAGGGACGCAAATTTAATCGTATAATTAGTAAAGATAAGGAAATACTTTAGAAGAATATAGAGTTTTATCGAATTTAGATGAGATTGGTGTCGGCTTTCATTTGACATTCTGCTCTACAGAAGCTGTTTTTCCTCGTATAAAACACCACAAAATAACACTCAGCATGATTTTCTCTCATTCGCGATTTCTTACATACACAAGCACATATTATTTAATCAGTACCACGCGTAATATCATATATCATTATACCTCAATATATCCTTCAATGTAAAACTTCCAAAGGCCTATTATGTGTTCTGATTGAATATCACCCACCTAGGATATATTTCACAGGGAATATTTCTTATATCACCCTGGGGCACATAACTCTTGCATAACTCTTTTTCATACTCTTTCGAAAGATGTTAATATATAAATTAAACATGACTGTCTGGGTGATAGAGTATATTGCTAACCCTTGAACTGACATATTACCCCTCGGTAGCGCCTAGGGGTTATATACTAGTTATCGGGTTGAACATATTCTCTATCACCCAAGACCTGTAAGTGAATAGTTGTTGATGAAATGATTCTGGTAGAAAATAGACCGAAAGCTAGATACAAGAAGTTTTAATTAGGTCTGATATATAAATTGAAATAGTTGTCGACAATATAATTGTTACTTTTCCCCAACCAAACGGAACCAGTGATAAATGACAACTCATTTCTGTTCATGTCAAAAAATGTATATTTGTAATTTAAGTTTCCGGCTGGAAATGCATGTTAATGTTAACGCTGACAATGAATAGGAAAATGCATTATCCCACTTGAAATAAAGTGCGAAATTAAAATGCCACACTGGGCTTGATATTGATTCAAATAAGATATTAATTTAGCAGTAATGCCGTTTATGTCCGTATGATATTTTTATCAAAGCATCTTAACTGAACTGACATTCATTCTGTCTCGTTATCATTTTGTTACATACAAAAACATTATCAAGAAATTAAAAAAAAAATCATAATATACTTTGATCATGCCTAAACGTTTATGATAAAGCGACTTATTAATATGTTTTTACTTTCGCCGTTATATGATAACAGTTATAAATCAATGTTATTATATACTTTAAGTGTATTGATTATTCGCCTATTGTAAATGGATTATATGCCAACCGTACTTCAAACAGTGTTTTTGTAAATAATTCTTTCACAAGTGTAAAAAATTCAGTTCTATCTGCAAAACTTTAGTCGTAATATGTGACTTTTATACAACAGGTATTAGGTTTTATTAAGACCAGGCTAGAGTTCGTACAAAATATCGATATTATATAAAATAAAATAAGATTGCATTTCGTAGATTTTTCCATTTTAAGTACACCACTTGATCTATGCAAGCATTTCAAATTCAATTTCTTAATCTTTCTGACCTCAGTGAAGCTCTTTTAACTCTTGTAATTGTTATAAAATGAAAATAAGAAGCAATCAGAACCTCACTATTAAATATATTAAATTGTTATATCTAACAAAAAGTTCACTGTGAAACATGTCGTATACCAGATTAATTTCGCGAACAGCAAATTTCGCGATTTTGACAGTAATCTAATTTCAGCGAATCTAATTTCAGCGATTTTCTTGTACATAATTTTTTGTGTTTTTATGATTCGAAAGAGAGACCAGTTTTTGTCAGAGATTGTTTTCTCACTTAAATTTTTTTTGAAGTATTGCTTACAAGTATGTATTCGGGTTTTAACATGTATTGTCTCATCTCATCTTATTGTTATCATGCTATTGTTAAGCTGCCCTCATTTATACCTACTTAAAAGGTGATGTATCTATTCCATATGTATATCGGACAATCGATTACGTAAGCGTACACAAAAATACCTTTTCTCTATGTTACTTATAACTTTATACTATTTGTTATGCCATAGTCGCAGCAAATGATCAGATATAAAATATTTAAGAAAGATATTATTGTATGAATGATCAAAGTTATTATTTAATACTTCGTTTTTACGAATAATGATACTGACATTCAGAATACCAATTACTTAATATGCTTGTTCTGAAAATATGACGTTCGTTTGATTATTAATAAGCGTTTTTGATGAAGCATTCGTAAAAGGTTTGATAGCAGTATTGCAAATTTTGAACATGCTATATTAGGCCATTTTAGATTTAATTGTATCTGATGTTGAAATAGATTTCAATTTATTACATAATCAGTGCAAACATTAACGAGCTTCCTGCCAAGATACAAAGCGCGATTAGCAATGAAATGCTTGTAACTTTTCTTTATAACTTAGAAACTTTAAATGCAAATTTAAGTGAAGACTAAATTCTAATTATCTGTCTTTTAACAAAGTGAATTTTATCGTTTGTTACTTTAAACAGTTAAGTCCTTCTTGTATATAGTTTGGTGTACTTTCCATGGCTGTGGACATTTATTTTGACATGATGAGTTCCCAAACGAAAGAACTTTTATCCCAGAGACCATAAACCAAATTCCGTTTATTGAAGCTGCCTTTATTTTCTTTCTGTAGGAAAATAATTCTGTGTTGCTTCAAACTAAGCATTTTAGTAATATTATCTTGAAAAGTGCATCATATCACTGTTAATTTAACATACTTCAAAACAGCGCCCAAAGGTATTTATAACACGCCAGTTACGCTCGTTTCTAAAAAATAGTAGATCTTGAAACGAATAAATCGGCTCTTTATCAATTTATATATAGAAAGTGGACCAGTAGATTCGAAATTTCGAAGGATTTCCTTATCGTTTATGTTTTGTATCGCCGGCAAATTTATTTTCCACCAAAACTCGTTTGATTTGAAAATTATACACAATAAATTTATCTTAAAAATAATATTTATAATCTTATGAAAAGCTGAAAGCCGCTTTAAAGTTTCTTTTTTTTTGAATTTGTGTCAATATAAAGTTGAACATTTTACCTTTCCCAGGTAACTACCGGTATATTACATACAAATCTTTTAAATATTTCCCAACTGAATTTAAATACCCGAGTAGTCTATTCTTCTACAAATATTAAATCGAACATTTTTTCTGAACACAAAATTTAGATTATCTCTAAATTAGTGCCATACAATCATAATGGAGGGAAACGTTTTACATATATCTATAAATATTTGAGTGATAGATAATTTACGTTTACTTGACTTATAAATGTTCATTAACAAGATTTTTCACAAACTTGCGTAATATCTTTAATCTTAAAGAAAGAGATGCATCACCATTCTATAAGATATAAAACTTTTGCTCTTTACTTGACTTTCATTGCTATTTTTTATTTGGTTTATACTGAATTTATTTTAGCTCGATTGCGTATCCGTTCCTGGAACCAATCAGTACTGCGCAAGGAAACAACTTGCCCCTGACAGGGTATGAACCCATGTGGCTAGCGATCATAAGAGGACTAGTCCGAGATTGTGTAATTTTCGTTTAGTTTCTAAAAAATATGTGTACGTAGATGAAATGTGACAGAAAATAATTTTAAAAATCTATACTTTCAATGCACATAATTATGAACTTTGCAAGCGAATAATAATGGCAAAATGAATATTTGAAAATTATTGACATGCTCGGTTGAAAATGTCTCGGTTATAAAACTCATCAAAAATTGTTGGATTAAAATGATGTAACAGTTAAACTAGCTCAAACCTAGGACAAGAACTCTAAGACCAACAGAACGCCAACAATTTGTATTGTAATTGAAATTGTTGTTGCAAAGCAAATTCTACAATTAGTTCGTTCTAAGTGTTCGTAATTAATCGATTGCTCTGGTTGTACTTGCAATTTATTTGTTGCAACGGTAAATGCAGACATATTTTAAGAGAAAATGCGAGTTTTAATTGAATTCAAATTGAAATTTCTGTCAGCTTTCGTTTGACAAATTCATTGCTCTACCGTTCTCACCAGAATAAATGTTGTCTCCTATAATGTTTAAAGCATCAAGGGATGACATATTAAATGCTTTTTCTCTAATTCAGACTTTCCTACATTTACTTTGAACTAGTAATCCAAGCTTCCGTTCCATGGCATGAAAATATTAATTCTAGTAAGGAAAGCTTTCAATATACATGTACAAATTTATAAAGATATTGAACAATAGCTATTTTTTCTCATATATTTATGAGGTTTCAATTATTCTTTATATTCCTGTTTCCTATTTCTATAAAAAATCTTATTTCTTAATATGTTGACAAATGAACTTTTCTGGATACATTGAACTAAGAAAAGTAAAAGAATGTTAGTTTCACACAAAATGAATGCAAAAACATTATGTAAGCTATAATGTAATCAAATGTATTTTGGAAATTTGAGTATTAATTTGTAAAAATATATTTTATGGAAAACAAAATCTTTTTTACTATAATACTGAAATTTCATTATAATATCAAATTTTCAAAACATATATAAAGAATCTGTCATGGACGAATAGAAGACTCGTGGCTTAGACTCTATTTTATAGTCACATCCGTGTTATTTGTGCATGGTGGCGGCTGTAAAAAGTCTCGCCGTACATTTAATCAATGATGTTATATTTTCGATCCTTGAAGATCATTCAGCACATTATTGTTGTGTATGCATTTTAGATGGTATTTTTAGTTTCCTTCTGTTTTTGGCCTATTTTAACATTGATGGTTCCAGTATTCCTTCCTGAATACTGTATAATCACCCTAAGGATATGTTGCCTGCTTTTTAAATTTGTCTTTTGACGTCTTGTCTGTGATATGCAGGCTTCATAACCTCAGATCGCCTTTCAACATTCCATTTTATTTAGTGTCGCCCATTCTTTTCTCGTTTAGGGCACACACATTCTTTTACTTGGGGACCATTCGCCGCTTTTCGTGGAATGACACTACTGTGTCACATTGGAGGTGCCATGATAACCGCCGTATGAACACATCTGCGGATGTTTCTAAATTCAAAATTTCACCATTTATGTGTTTAAATGTTGAATTCTGCTTAAGCCGGTGCTAGGGGGCGTGGACGGTAACTTGCACTTTCCAGTACCGTCCATGAACAGGCTCAATCAAACCGAGCCTGCAACAATTTACAATTTTGCCGTGTTGGGCTTTCTTTAGGGATTCTGTTTTCTCTATTTTTTTTAGAAAAGTAGAAGAAAACATGCCGTTTAATACATTTTATCTTGTATCGTAATTAAAAAAGCTGGCCACTTCATTTTGACAATATAATTGCATCATTTCTCTCATGGAAAATGACAATTCACTTTAATCACTGCAAGCCGTGCTTTCCGACATACATAACGACTAGTAATTGAGGATGCAGCGACAACATTCATTATGGATGGTAGTGAGTACAGAACTACATAATCCAATTCCAATAAAGAGTATTTTGCCATTAAGTGATCAATATAATTAAAATAGAGAAAAACGGATTTCATTACGAACGTCTAAACGACACAATTGAAACCTTTGCAGGGTCGGTTGATAGCCCTTATTCACGGACGATATTGGAAAGTACAAATACGCTCCCACCCCCTAGCTCGGGCTTAGCAGATTTCAACATTTAATTATTGTAAATTTGAGCTCGGGCTTTAGCAGATTACAACATTTAATCATTGTAAATTTAAAGTGAAATTTCGAATTTAGAAACATCCGCAGAAGTGTTCATACTGCCGTTATTATGAAATCTGTAGCGAGGCACGTTAGTGCATTCTTTACATTCCTTAAAAAGCTGTGTTTGGTCCGCATTTAAAAGAATGCTTGTGCCCTAAGCGAGGTAAACCACTCACTACAACACAGTACCAAATCAAAATTTATTTAGAACATTTGCACTGTCAAAGTATGAATTTCAATGTTTAAACAGATTTTAAAGAAGGAGTACAGGTCTGTCGTTTCTTCAATGAAATATTCAAAACAAAATATAAAAATATTGCCTGTGTCTCCGTTTTAACAATAGGAGCACATTGACGAACCGTCTCACGCCTTTCCTGGACGATCGCCGTTTTCCTTACAGTTCCTGTTCATGTTTATCAATTTCCAATTAAATTGAGAGCAGGTCAGCGGTGTTTCCAAACTTCATAAAATGTGCTAGCTTGTTATAATTGATAGATCTACGCGAACGTTAACAATTCAATGTTGTTCATTCATATTTTTATAAAAATATACTCGAATCATGGAAGGCACTTCTGTCATGTCTATATAACACATTAACCTTTTTGTGACAATTTTGAAATACAAGTGCATTCGAAGCGTTAATGAAACAACGCCACAGTGACCGCCGTTACCCAAAGCACATCGCCACCTTATCACTAGGGCACACCAGCCACTCGAAAACAAGATAATAAACATAACTATATGTGATGTCAATCTAAAATGCTAATTCAATTTTGATCAAACAATACTTAATTTAGAGTCCGTAAAACTCTCTAAATCATATACATTATTGGTTACCAAAGACGACAAAACAGTTATTGTCACAAATAATAAATGCCAAACATAAGCGTTACTTTTAATTTCTGTCGACGTAGGGTTTTTAATTCTTATATAAATAACGAAATAAATCCCAGGGGGGATCGTATCTTTTATCCTCCACGCTGATTGATCACTTACTTAGTAGGTACTAAGTCTTAGCCCATTTTACTTACTCCTGTAGACAGAAATTCTGTTTCATTTAAGGTGACATAATGTACATTAACTAACTAGGACTGATGCTGATAATGTAAACGTATTAAAATGGTACAATAATTAAGTGCGTCCGTACTAGCATAATTATAAATACAAGAAAATTAACTAGTGTTTCTCGTCTGTTGGTAAACACTATTACTAAAGTGTTTTAACGAGCACATCGTAACCATAATAATAATTACGAAGAGCGTTTAAATGGGCAAACGATTACATATCTATGTCTTCCAAGTAAAGGATGAATATTCGCAAAAAGGGGAAAAATGAAGCTGGAACTTGCTGGTCTGATTGAGTCTGTTCATAAAAAAACAAGATATGTGATAATGTTATCAAATTTGTCACTGGTTCCAAATAATAATCAAATTAGGATAAGTTTACAGAATTGAAATAGATTTTCAAAGTTGCCTTTCAGGGTTATTGGAAATTGACGATATAGATCATGGTTAAGTTACACAACAAGGTTTGATCAAAATATTTTTTATGTCCAAATATGAATCATTGTTCTTTTAAAAGGCAAGGTCATTTAAAGTACTCATCCTTTTTTACGGTTTTATCCTACTTTGCGATAAGTTCAAATTCTAATGCAATTAAGTCTAGTATGTTAATAACACAATTATGGCAATTTTAACAAATTCAATGATTTGGCCTACATTGTCAAAGTCCAAAAACTGTTTGTCAATGTATTTTAGACATTTGGGAACATAGAAGGAAATATAGAAAAAACGATTGACTTCTCGAGCATTCGGCACTTCAGGAAAGGATTACTTTTATATTCGTTTATTTACCCCCGAAGGACTAGTGTAGCGTTAATCTGTATCTGATTAAGGGCCAGTAAAAGCGCAAAATACACATATAAGAAGTTACATAATGTTAAGGATAAATGTATGTTTAGAGTCATTATAACAACCAATGGTTAGATGAAGAATGTACAGATAAATGACAAAATTACATTTTTCCCATGGTTGGTTTATATGTTATGGTTTTGTTGATTTTATATTCTACTACGCAAAAAAAAAAAAAAAAAAACATGAATACTTTTTCAGTAAGGTTCATTGGATAAAACAAGTGGAGCAGTGTTTATTTATTGCAGTTTTTATATGTAATTTAAATATTTGTAATTATTGTTAAATCACCATTAAAATATCCAATCTTTAAAATTATTTAGCTGATTCAGCTCAACAATGAGAATAATACGACATTATTTCGATAAAAAGCGGTATTGCATGACAATACAGTACATTATCTAACATGAACAAAACATATGAGAAGTAAAGACCGTCTTTAATATTTCACAATATCAGGTTCTACACAATTATCTTAACAGACATATAAAGTGTGAAAGCGTGAAAAAAATAAGCCTAATGCTTGTCTCCTAACGCTTGTCTGGGAATAATACGTGGCTTTACTCAGATGCATTGCAATACAAAAGTGTTGTCAGTTATATAAGTAAGAAACAATAATTTCTTCGAGAATATTTTCTAAGGAGAAGAGGGATTTTAATTATATATCAGAAAGCTAAATTAGAATTACTTCCGATTTCAGTCTGACACTTTCATAGCCTAACTTGCTCTCGCGGGAATAGCCTACCCCCAAAAGCTTTACAATTTTACAATGTGACAATTCCCTTTTGTCATAGTCACTGATGCCTTTCTTAAATCTATTAGCAATTAAGTAGTAAGTGAAGATATTCATTTATTTCTTGTCAGTGTGAAAACCTACACAGATTGACAAAAAATAAGAAAATGCATTATAGGAATCACTTAATGTTCAGTGTCTGAGTTACAGGCTGTCATATTTAATTGGACAATAATATTTTTGTTCAGGAGTCATCTCTGTCACTTAAACTGAAACACATAGACTGTACTTTCATATATAGGAATACATAAAACAATGCTACATGCAACACTAGACATACAGTTATTACATAGTTTTTTAACAGTATGCATCATTTAAGTTAAAATGGTGGACAACAAGATTACATATTATGATATCAACAAGATTACATATTATGATATATAATGCTGCTTCAGTTGTATAAGTCGTATAAGGAACTTAAATATGAAGAAAGATAAACCTTGTAATTATTATCAGTTATCATTAATGTACAATGGTGAATGGAGAATCTTGTGGGCACTTCGAATTAAAATATTAAGAATTTAAATAACAACGTAATGTATCTTGACCATGTTGAATAATCACTTTGTTTTACATAAATGATAAATGTTCAAAAACACTAACTTCATCTAGAAATGCCAAAGTAGAATACCATATAAAGAAGCTTTTAAGTTGAATGTATTCGTTAATAATTTAAGAAAAGATAATTACATACCTATCACAGTAAATAAAGATATAACATTCAAGAATGGATTAGTACTTAAAAACAAAAAGAATAAGAAGTATCTTTAAAAAAAGATTCTCAGCCGAAGTAAAATTAATTACCTTTCTTATCTAAGTTTTCCATACATAACGACTTGTTAGCATGACTTACATAATGATTTCTTGTAGGGTTATTAATCTTATAAAGTGGAACAGTGTAACATGTATGTGTTCCTTAATGAACCTGTCGTGTTTTGGTAAGTGAACACCAACAACTACTCAGTTGGTAGGCAATTCTGTTTATAAATACTTGATTAAATATGCAAAAAATATTGAAAATTATTATTATATCAATTGAACAAATCAATAATCATAATTATATTATAATAATATATAAGACACTTATTAAACATCATAAAGTGATGGTACTTGATAAGTTCGGATACTATTCTCGTCAGTTTGAACAAAATTTGAAACTCTGAAAGATCTTGTGTAAAACAAACCTTTCTTTATTCTATTACGGTGACAGGAAATATCAAGTACTTCACACGCGACTCCGGAGAAATTGCAGCTCTCTCAATCAACATTTATTTTTAAAGAATATTGTTCAATCGCCCCTTTGTCAGTGTGGTGAAATTGAGTCAACCTACCACTATTTTTATGAATGTCAAAGATTTGATAACATAAGACGTATTATGTTTAATACAGTATCAAGTATTATAGCTCCTTCATTAGAGATCATCTTGTTCGGAACTGAATCCAAATCAATTGAAGCAAATGAGATTATATTTTCTGCAGTTCATAAATATATCAAACTAAGTAAGAGGTTCGAAACATGATTTATTGAAACATCTTGTACTCATTATCACAGTCGGTTTTTAGCTCACCTGTCACAAAGTGACAGGGTGAGCTTTTGTGATCGCTTTTCGTCCGGCGTCCGTCCGTCCGTCGTCCGTCCGTCGTCCGTCCGTCCGTCCGTCCGTAAACTTTTACTTTAAATGACATCTCCTCATAAACCACTAAGCCAATTTCATCCAAACTTCACAGGAATGTTCCTTTGGTGGTCACCTTTAAAAATTGTTCAAAGAATTTAATTCCATGCAAAACTCTGGTTGCCATGGCAACCGAAAGAAAAAACTTTAAATATCTTCTTTTAAAAAACCATAAGAGCTAGAGCTTAGATATTTGGCATGAAACATCTTCTAGTGTGTGTCTACCAAGTTTGTTCAAATAAAAGCCCTGGGGTCAAAATTGGCCCGGCCCCGGGGGGTCATTGATTTTCCCTATATGCATATAGTAAAAACTTAAAAAATCTTCTTTTAAAGAACCCAAAGAGCTAGAGCTAAGATATTTAGCGTGAAACATGTTCTAATGGGTGTCTACCAAGTTTGTTCAAATAAAAGCCCTGGGTGAAAATTGGCCCCGCCCCGGGGGTCATTGATTTTCCCTATATGCATATAGTAAAAACTTAAAAAATCTTCTTTTAAAGAACTCAAAGAGCTAGAGCTTAGATATTTGGCATGAAACATCTTCTAGTGAGTGTCTACCAAGTTTGTTCAAATAAAAGCCCTGGGGTCAAAATTGGCCCCGCCCCGGGGGGTCATTGATTTTCCCTATATGCATATAGTAAAAACTTAAAAAATCTTCTTTTAAAGAACCCAAAGAGCTAGAGCTAAGATATTTAGCATGAAACATGTTCTAATGGGTGTCTACCAAGTTTGTTCAAATAAAAGCCCTGGGGTCAAAATTGGCCCCGCCCCGGGGGGCATTGATTTTCCCTATATGCATATAGTAAAAACTTAAAAATCTTCTTTTAAAGAACTCAAAGAGCTAGAGCTTAGATATTTGGCATGAAACATCTTCTAGTGTGTGTCTACCAAGTTTGTTCAAATAAAAGCCCTGGGGTCAAAATTGGCCCCGCCCCGGGGGGTCATTGATTTCCGCTATATGCATATAGTAAAAACTTAAAAAATCTTCTTTTAAAGAACCCAAAGAGCTAGAGCTAAGATATTTAGCATGAAACATGTTCTTATGGGTGTCTACCAAGTTTGTTCAAATAAAAGCCCTGGGGTGAAAATTGGCCCCGCCCCGGGGGGTCATTGATTTTCCCTATATGCATATAGTAAAAACTTTAAAAATCTTCTTTTAAAGAACTCAAAGAGCTATGGCTAAGATATTGAGCATCAAACATGTTCTAATAGGTGTCTACCAAGTTTGTTCAAATACAAGCCCAGGGGTCAAAATTGGCCCCTCCCCCGGGGTCATTGATTTTCTTTATATGTGTTTAGCAAAAACTTTAAATCTTCTTTGAAAAAGCCCAAATAGCTAGAGTTTAGATATTAAGCATGAAAAATCTTCTAGTAAGTGTCTACAAAGTTTGTTCAAATAAAAGCCCTGGGGTCAAAACTGGCCCGGCCCCAGGGGTGTCATTGTTTTTAACTATATGTGTATAGTAAAAACTTAAAAAAAATCTTCTTTTAAAAAGCCCAATGAGCTAGAGCTTAAATGTTTAGCATGAAACATCTTCTTATGGGTGTCTACCAAGTTTGTGCAAATAAAAGCCCTTGGGTTAAATTGGCTCTGCAACGTTGGGGGGGGGCCTATATACAGGTGAGCGACCTCAGGGCCATCATGGCCCTCTTGTTTACCATTAATTTCGTATTCTCCAGAACCAGCCAAAGCAAGTCAGTTCTTAATGTGCTAGGATAACGTTATAATTATAACTAATTCCCCCAATTTATTATATATGTCTGAATATGTATGTATCCTTAAGGTTTTTTTTTCTCTAACATATGTATATCTAATATATGTATATGAATTCATACACATTGTCTCAGTAGATTGATGCCATCACTTTGTTGTTAATTCAAAATAGAGTCGGAGAAGAACTATATAAGATTTTATATCTTTCGTTCTAATCCATTTTATCATTGTATATATTGAATGATTGTATATTATGTACTGTGTATGATTATGAATAAAATATGTTTAAACTAAACAAACCTCAGTAAGTTCTTATGTAAAATAAATTGGTCATTTAAATTGAAATGAGATCTGAACACAGTGTTAAATATTTTGCGGGATGAAGTATGGTTAAACAGAACTTAAATATCTTATCAATTTAACGAGAATAATAAATAATCTTTACATTTTTTTAGAACAAGTGTAAAATAAAGAGATATGGTCCTAAATTTATATTACCGGATAATTATTAATTTATATTTATTTATTACGACATTCATTTGGCTAAATAGCATTCTTACATGAAAGTCTAAAATCTAAAATTATGATAAACGTTACAGAAAATATGATAAACAAGATCAGCAAAGAAATGCAGCGTTCAATGAACGCAACCCCCACACGACCCAGCAACAAGAACCAGTGGCAAGGAGCACAAACAAAAACAGGACAGGAGACAGGAGAAGACTACAATATTTTTGTAAATATCATTTTCTACAAATGAGTTAAGTTATTATTTTATTTTTAGTGATTTAGAATTAAACAATGCACTTTCGGTTAACGCTTTGACATATAATTCTTTGAACTGCAATGTAAAACAGAATGAATGGCAAGTATGAAATCAATTCTTTTTTAACATTATGGTGGATTTTACGTGACAGTGCCGAGGGGACTTTAAATCCAATAATGTAGTTAGAACAATCTATATCGTATACAACAAAACTGAAGATAAGTAGTCTATTTAATTAGCATTGTTATAACGTTCGTTGCAGACATCTTGTTTGGGGGTTTAGGCGGGTACACAAAATCAGCAGAAAATATTTTTATTTTTTTATAAAGTAGGGTTGTTCAAATAGCACATATTCGATATTATTGAAGTATGATAAAATTTGAAATCTTAGTTGTCTTTAAATACTTTAAATTTACAATTATATTTTTTCATTATTTTCTTATTGTAATTATGATTATACTTATAATGCTCAGAAACCAGGTGGAGTGTGAAAATGATATGCCGTAAAAGGAAAAGAAGCAAAACAACACCTAAACGTTCAACACGAAAAAGTTTATTCAGCTATATGACCAATGCTTACTTTTCTAAAACTATAATGTAACACCAAGAAGAAGAAAACTGTGAAATAAGTAACAGCAATTTTGGTGCAAACCGAGCCTTTTAATCAATCAACTATAGAGATAATGACCTACCATCAATAGCATCACTATATATTTAATTACCATGCAGCTCTGAAGCTGGGAGATAATCATTTAAAGGCAAAATTCACACTGTGAAATAAATTAATACCGCCAAATTTAATTGCAAAATTAGATCTTATTTTCTAAGCTTTGGTATAAGATTTTAATTGGACAAAATTGAGTTTTAATGAATATAACAGCCTACTTTAGCTAGACAATTTAATAGAATTATTTTCCCCAGAGGAAACGATTTTTTTATTCTCTTAAGATAAATATTATATGCCGGTTTATTTGAGTGCAATTTAATTATTTTACCTTTCAAACATTAGCTTTTGGATTTTTTCGGTTGTCTTTGATCAAAGTTGACTTTCCTAGACATGTTACGTTGTTTAGGGGAATGTGAAATTTACTAAATTATAGTTATTTTAACTCAACAAAATAATCAAGTTATGTCGAACAATTCGCTTTAGAGTACTGGGATTTCCGTTTATTTATGTTAGATTAAAGTTATGGGATACAAACAAATGCGCTTACTTATTCATTTTATTATATTATATCAGTTTTATTATATCAAAAACTGATCAGATTTTAAACAATCATTCTTTTGTTCAGAAAAAATTTGATCGGTAAATTTACAACATACGTAAATTTACAATATAACGTACTTAGTTTGTTACACTATGTATTTCTTAATCTCTGACTTTTTTAAGGAAGCTTCATATATTTTGTAATGCATTGATAAGTTAACGTTCTTCTTTAGAGTTCGTGCGTGCGTGTGCGTGTTTGCGACTACGGATTTGTGTAAAAAGCAAATTAAGACTGTTTAAAGTGAAAAAGAATCTCTTTTTGACGCGCCTATAGTGTAACGCTAACATTGAGAGCCTTTTAATACTATGTTTGTATAATGCAAATGACGTCAAGTCAAAATATATACACGACCGTGCAATATCAGTTTTACGGAGACGCAAAAGTAGTACGAGTAAGTGATAAATTACTTTAATAATTTATTTTGGAGATTGGCATGTGACCCATACAATAAAGCTAAAACTCTCAATTAAGTCAAAATGAATTATTCAAATTAGGTAAAACAACACACTATATTAGGAACGCAAATTTAATCGTATGATTAGTAAAGATAAGGAAATACTTTTTGAGAGTATAGAGTTTCATCGAATTTAAATGAAATTGGTGTCGGCTTTCATTTGACAACACGAATGCGTTATTCTGCTCAACAGAAGCTATTTAACATCGTATAAAACACCACAAAATAACAAGAACATTAGTTTCTCTTATCTGCGATTTCCTACATATACTAGCACATATTATTTTACCATTACCACGCGTAATATTATAAAATTATCACACTCCAATATATCCTTTAATGTAAAACTTTATGATTAAATCACCCACCTAAGATATATTCCCCAGGGACATTTTCTTATATCACCAAGGGGCACATAACTCTTGCATAACTCTTTCTAAAGATGTTAATATATAAATAAAACATGGCTGTCGGGGTGATAGAATATATTGCAAACCCTTGAACTGGCAAATTACCCCTCGGTAGCGCCCTGGGGTAATATACCAGTTCTCGGGTTGAAAATATCCTCTCACACCCTGACAGCCATGTGTTATTCATATATTAACATCTTTCAAGAACTTTAAGTGAATAGTTGTTGGAGAAATGATTCTGGTAGAAAATAGATCGAAAGCCAGATACAAGGAGTTTTAATTAGGTCTTGTTATCAATTGTTTACAATTTAATTGTATCTTTCCATTCCCCTTACAAGAACATTCTTTCAAACACGGAACCAGTGATAAATGACAAGTCATTTCTGTTCATGTCAAAAATGTTTTACCAAATCAATGTATGCTTGTTATTTAAGTTTCCGGCTGGAAATGCATGTTAATGTTAACGCTGACAATGAATGGGAAAATGCATTATCTCACTTGAAATAAAGTGCGAAATTAAAATGGCACACTGGGCTTGATATTGATTCAAATTAGATATTTGCTTGATTTTGCAGTAACTCCGTTTATGCTCTTAAGATGCATCTATCAAAGCATATTTAATTGACTGACTCTCATTCTGTCTCGCAATTATTTCGTTACATCAAAATATATCTCAAGAAAATAAATTAAAAACAAAATCATTATGACCAAACATTTAAGATAAAACGGCTTATAAATATGTATATATCACCGTTATGATTACAATTATAAATCAATGCTATTTTATACTTTAAGTCTTTTGATGATACGCCTATATGGATTAATTGCAACCCGTGCATAATTAAGTTTGGCTTATAAAAGGGTTTCAACTTTATTTCATTTCACATGGTGGGACTGGAAATATTTTTTCGAGACTTTTGAATCTTTAAAGATAGGTCTTGACTAATAATTTGGGTGCAAAATTGTAGATTGTTCCCTCACTCCCCTTTCCTAGAATAATTATTTAATTAAAAGAAAAAAAGGTAGCGGCAGTTTTTATTAAGACCAGGCTAGAGTAAAAATATCGATGCCATATAAAATAAAATAAGATTGCATTTCGTAGCTCTATTCAAATTCAATGTTTTAATCTTTCTGACCTCAGTGAAGCTATAACACGGTAATTTCTACGAAATGAAAATAAGAAGCAAGCATAACCTCACTATTAAATATATTCAATTGTTATATCCAACAATAAGTTCACTGTGAAAATATGTCATTTACCAGATTAATTTCATGAACAGCAAATTTCGAGATTTTACCAGTAATCTATTTTTGCGAATCTAATTAGGCGATTTTGTAATACATGATTTTTTGTTATGTGCTTTTTTCTGATTAGAAGAATAGACCACTTTTTGTCAGGAATTGTTTTCTCACTAAAATTTTGTTTTAAGTATCGCGTACAAGTATGTATTCGGGTTTTCACACATATTGTCTCCTCATTTCATCTTATTGTTATATGCTATTGTTAAGCTGCCCTCATTTATGCCTACTTAAAAGGTGAAGTATCTATTCCATGTGTATATAGGACAATCGATTACGTAAGTGTAAAACATTACGTAAGCGTAAACAAAAATACATTTTCTTCTGTGTCACTTATAACATAATATTGTTTGTAATGCCTAGTCGCAGCAAATGATTAGTTATAAAAGATTTAATAAAGATATTATTGCATGAATGTAGAAAAAGAATCCATCAAAGTTATTACTAAATACTTCGTGTTTACGAATAATGATACTCACATTCAGAATATCAATTTCTTAATATGCTGGTTCTGAAAATATGACGTTCGTTTGATTATTAATAAGCGGTTTTGATGGAGCATCCGTTAGAGGTTTGAAAGCAGTATTGAACGTCCTAACATGCGGTATTAGGCCATTTTAGATTTAAATTGTATCTGATGTTGAAATAGATTTCAATTTATTTAATAATCAATGCAAACATTAACGAGCTTTCTGCAAAGATACAAAGCGCGATTAGCAATGAAATGCTTGTAACTTTTCTTTATATCTTAAAAACTTTAAATGCAAATTTTATTGAAGACTTTATTCTTATTATCTGTCTGAATTTTATCTTTTGTTACTGTAAACAGTTAAGTCCTTCTTATATATAGTTTGGTGTACTTTCCATGACTGTGGACATTTATTTTGACAAGATGAGTTCCCAAACGAAAGAACTTTTTCATCCCAGAGACCATAAACCAAATTTCGTTCATTAAAGCTGCCTTCAATTTCTTTCTGTAGGAAAATAATTCTGTGTTGCTTCAAACTAAGCATTTTAGTAATATTATCTTGGAAAAGTGCATCATATCACTGTTAATTTAACATTCTTCAAAACAGCGACCCGAAGGCCATTTATAACACGCCAGTTCCGTTCGTTTCTAAAAATAGTAGATCTTGAAACAAATGAATCGGCTCTTAATCAATTTATATATAAAGAGTGGACCAGTAGATTCGAGGTTTCAAAGGGTTTCCTTATTGTTTATGTTTTGTATCGCTGGCAAATTTATTTTCCACTAAAACTCGTTTGATTTGAAAATTATACAAAATAAATTGATCTAAAGAATAATCTAATCTAATGAAAAGCTGAAAGCCGCTTTAATGTTTCTATTTTTGAATTTGTGTCAATATAAATTTGAACATTTTACCTTTCCAAGGTAACTACCGGTATATTTCATACTATCTTTTAAATATTTTCCTACTGAATTTAAATACCCAAGAAGTCTATTCTCTTACAACTATTTTATTGAACATATTTTCTTAACACAAAATTAAGATCATCTCTAAATTAGTGCCATAATGGAGGAAAACGTTTTACATATATCTAATTTGAGTTAGAAATAATTTACGTTTACTTGACTTATAAATGTTCATTAACAAGATTTTTCACAAACTTGTGAAATATCGTTAATCTTAATGAGATTCATCACCATTCTATAAGATATAAAATTGTTGCTCTTTACTTGACCATCATTGCTATTTTGTATTTGGTTTGTACTGAATTTATTCTAGCTCGATTGCGTATCCGTTCCTGGAACCAATCAGTACTGCGCAAGGAAACAACTTGCCCCTGACAGGGTATGAACCCATGTGGCTAGCGATCATAAGAGGACTAGTCCGAGATTGTGTATATGACATCTTCAATCTTCGTTTAGTTTCTAAAAAATATGTGTACGTACATGAAATGTGACAGAAAATAATTTTAAAAATCTATACTTTCAATGCACATATGAACTTTGCAAGCGAATAATAATGGCAAAATGAATATCTGAAAATTATTGACATGCTCGGTTGAAAATGTCTCAAAAATTGATTAAAATGATGTAAACAGTTAAAATAGCTCAAACCTAGGACAAGAACTCTAATACCAACAGAACGCCAACAATTTGTATTGTAATTGAAATTGCAAAGCTAATTCTACAATTAGTTCTAGTTGTTAATAATTAATCGATTGCTCTGATTTTACTTGCAATTTATTTGTTGCAATGGTAAATGCAGACATATTTTAAGAGAAAATGCGAGTTTTAATTGAATTCAAATTGAAATTTCTGTCAGCTTTCGTTTGACAAATTCATTGCGCTACCGTTCTCACCAGAATAAATGTTACCTCCTATAATGTTAACAGCGTCCAGGGATGACATTTTAAATGCATTTTCTCTAATTTATACTTTCCTACATACACTGGAACTAGTAATCCAAGCTTCCGTTTCATGGCGTGAAAACATGAATTTGCCAGAATAGCTTTCAATATACAGGTATAAATTTATAAAGATATTGAACAATAGCTAGTTTTTCTCATATATTTATGAGGTTTCAATTATTCTTCATATTCCATTTTCCTATTTTTATAAACATATCTATTTTAAAATCTGTTGAAAAATGAACTTTTCTGGATACATTGAATTCGGAAAAGTAAAAGAATGTTAGTTTCTCACAAAATAAATGCAAAAAAATATGTAAGAAATAAAGTAATCAAATGTATTTAGGACATTTGAGCATAAATAAGTAAAAATATATTCTATAGAAAACAAAATATTTTTCTTTATAATAATACTGAAATTTCATCATATCAAATTTTCAAAATATATATAAAGAATCTGTCATTGACGAATAGAAGATAAAAACTCGTGGCTTAGAAAAGTAGAGGAAAACATGCCGTTTAATACATTTTATCTTGAATCGTAATTTAATAAAAATGGCCTCTTCATTTTGACAATATAATTGCATCATTTCTCTCATGGGAATTGATAATTCACTTTAATCACTGTAAGTCGTGCTTTCCGACATACATAACGACTAGTAATTGAGGACGCAGCGACAACATTCATTATGGATGGTAGTGAGTACAGAACTACATAATCCAATTCCAATAAAATGTATTTTGCCATTAAGTGATCAATATAATTAAAATAGAGAAAAAACGGATTTCATTAAGAACGTCTAAACGACACAATTGAAACCTTTGCAGGATCGGTTGATTTACCTTATTCACGGACGATACTGGAAAGTGCAACAACGCCCCCCATCCCCTAGCTCGGGCTTAAACAGATTTCAACATTTAATCATTGTAAATTGAAGCTCGGGCTTAAGCAGATTTTAACATTTAATCATTGTAAATTTAAAGTAAAAATTCGAATTTAGAAACATCCGCAGATGTGTTCATACTGCCGTTATTATGAAATCTGTAGCGAGGCACGTTAGTGCATTCCTTAAAAAGCTGCGTTTGGTCCGCATTTAAAAGAATGCTTGTGCCTTAAACGAGGTAAATCACTCACTTCAACACAGTACCAAATTAAAATTTATTTAGAACATTTGCACTGTCAAAGTATGAATGTTTAAACAGATTTCAAAGAAGGAGTACAGGTCTGTCGTTTCTTCAATGAAATATTCAAAACAAAAAATGAAAATGTCTCTGTGTCTCCGTTTTAACAATAGGAGCACATTGCCGAACCGTCTCATGCCAATGGCAAGCGTGCCTGTGGCGGCCTTATTTCCTGGTCGATCGCCATTTTCCTTACAGTTCTTGTTCATGTTTATCAATTTCCAGTTAAATTGAGAGCAGGTCAGCGGTGTTTCCAAACATCATAAAATGTGCTAGCTTGTTATAATTGATAGATCTACGCAACGTTAACAGTTCAATGTTGTTCATTCATATTTTTATGAAATATACTCGAATCATGGAAGGCACTTCTGTCATGTCTATATAACACCTTAACCTTTTTGTGACAATTTTGAAATACAAGTGCATTCGAAGCGTAAATGAAACAACGCCACAGTGACCGCCGTTACCAAAAGCACATCGCCACCTTATCACTAGGGCACACCAGCCACTCGAAAACAAGATAATAAACAGAACTATATGTGCTGTCAATCTAAAATGCTAATTCAATTTTGCTGAAACAATACTTAATATATATGACGTAAAACTCTCTTAATTCTATACATTATCGGTTACCAAAGACGATAAAACAAATATTGTCACAAATAATAAATGCCAAACATAAGCGTTACTGTTAATTTCTGTCGACGTAGGGTTTTAATTAAATAACGAAATAAATCCCAGGGGATCGTATCCTTTATCCTCCACGCTGATTGATCACTTACTTACGTACTAAGTCTTAGCCCATTTTACTTACTCCTGTAAAAGCGTGATAGAAGACAAGCCTAATGCTTGTCTGGGAATAATAATTGGCTTTACTCAGAAACATTTAAAAATAAAAAGATGTCAGTCATATAAGTAAGAAAAAATAATTTCTTAAAGAATATTTTCTAAGGAGAAGGGGACTTTTAATTATATATATCAGAAAGCTTAATTAGAACTACTTCCGATTTCAGTCTGACACTTGCATAGTCTCAGTTGCTCTCACGGGAATACTTTTCGTCTGCCCCAAAAGCTTCACAAATTTATAAAGTGGCAATTCTCTTTTGTGACAGTCACTGATGTCTTTTCTTAAATCTATTAGCAATTAAGTAGTAAGTTCAGATATCCATTTATTTCTTGTCAGTGTGAAACCTACACAGATTGACAAAAAATAAGAAAATGCATTATAAGAATCACTAAATGTTCAGTGTCTGAGATACAGGCTGTCATACACTTGTCATATTTAATTGGGCAATACTATTTGTATCCAGGAGTCATCTCTGTCACTTAAACTGAAACACATTGACTGTACTTTCTAATATAAGCCTACATTAAATAAAATTACAAAAAAACCGACAAATAATTCTTTAAAACATTGTGCATCATTTAAGAACGAGATTACTTTATATGATTATAAATGCTGCTTCAGCCGTATAAGGAACTTAAATTTGAAGAAAGATCGACCTTTTTTATTATTATAATTATCGTTTATCATAAATTTAAAAATGGTAATTAGGGATTGGTGCAGGTACTTCATTGAAGGATTTAAATACCAATACGTAACTTGACCATGTTAGTTTCTTCGCAACTTTTGTCAGTTGATTGTTCTGTTCCACAATAAAAGTTTAATTGAAACCTACATAATAAAAGGTTCTGCAAAACTATTGAAATGCATGAATTGTGTAGTTGTTGAATAATCAACTTTATTAAATTAAGTATCAGCAACTTCATCTAGAAATGAAAACATAATGAACTGAAAAATAATATCTATGTTATAATTAAATCAGTTAGTTGCTTGTTAATAAAGTAAATACAGAAAGATTACAAAGTGCTTTATAATGTCAAAGTATTATTCATTTTCAAAACAAATACAAATGCACAAATGGCTTTGTAAAATTAAGTGATCAGATAAAAGGAGGCTTAACTGAAAAATAAAGTAACATTTTCTGGATAATCTTATTCTGCTAACATTACATTCTTATCAATGAAGAAGATAAAGAATCGTTGTTAAATTAGACCATGTCAATGGTCCATCGGTCCTTGGTGAATTTATTGAAGTAACGTAAGCTTCCGATCCATTGCGTGCATATGCTTAATGTTGTAAGGAATGGCATTTAATAAGTGAGTTCTTAGTATTTTTCTCTTTTGAAATAAGGTCAAACGCGAATCAAACGCCAACGTAGAGTACCATACACAGAAACTTTTAGGTTAAATGTATTCGTTAATGATTTAAGGAAAGATAATTGTAACATATCACAGTAAATAAACATATA
The DNA here is from genome assembly GCF_026571515.1 of Ruditapes philippinarum. Classification (NCBI taxonomy): domain Eukaryota; kingdom Metazoa; phylum Mollusca; class Bivalvia; order Venerida; family Veneridae; genus Ruditapes; species Ruditapes philippinarum. The sequence continues at coordinate 456,789 of NW_026853468.1, forward strand.
ACATTCAAGAATGGGTAAATACTTTAAAACAAAATGAATAAGAAGTATCTTTAAAAAAAGATTCTCGGCCGAAGTAAAACTTGTTAACTTGCTTATGTTAGTTCTAAGTTGTCCATACATATAGAAATGTTTGCATGGTTTGCATAACAATGAAATAATGTTTTATGTTGGGTTATTATTCTAGAAAAATGGAACTCTGTAAGTGTTCCTAAATGAAACTGTCGTGTTACGATAAGTGAACTCAGTTTATAACACCAACATCTACACAGTCGGTCGGTAATTAAGTTTATAAATACTGGAGCAATATGCAAACTTATATGAACATTATAAACATTATATTAATTGAACACAACACTAATCATATAATATATTAGACACTTACTGAACGTCATAAACTGATGGTACCTGATAGGTTCGGATATCATTCTCGTTATTTTGGACACACTTTATAACTCAGTAAGATCTTGTGTAAAATAAACCTCGATAAGTTCTTATGTTAAATAAATGTTCATTTAAAAATGCAATGCGATCTAAACGCACTGTTAATATTTTGCAGGATACAGTATGGTTAAACAGAAGATAAATATCTGATCAGTTTAACGAGAACGTTAAAGAAGTATCCTGTTCATTTTATTATAGAACTACCCTTTACATTTTATATTACAATGACAAGAACTATCATTTACATTTCACTAGAATGACAAGAACTATCCTTTTCATTTTATTTTAGAATGGCCTATGATATTCCCAGATTACATTTTGTTATTCTAAATAACCATATATTCTGTTCTTCTCTGTAAATTTTACCGGAAGTCAAACTGTCTTAGACGGTATTCTGCCAAAAAAATAAATACGATTGCCACAGGTTATATTTGAAAATGAATGACAACTTTATGTGTGAACAAACAAGAAGATATCTATTTACAGAAAAGAACAGGAAGCTTTCATCATGGATAATCATATATTTTGAGTTTGAAATCATCTTTACATTTTTGTTGAGAACTAGCTTTGAATAATGAGATATGGTCGTAAATTTATATTTGTCGATAATTTTTCATTCATGTTTATTTATAAAGGACATGTATGTGACACTTTTTACTTCAACAAAAAACATTTTCTGTGAATGTTATCCATTAATGTAGTGAATGATGGGCAAAAAGCAGTATGCCATCATACGATTGGACGAACAAACCTTTAAAGTTGTTTACGATAATTTGTAAATGTCGTTCACCCTTCCCTTATTATAAAGCCGTAGTACTTATGAAAAGACTTAATGTTAACAGTGTATTCACTATTTTCCTATGTCCTGTTTTTTTGACCAAACTGTTTTAGGACAGATGTAAAGTCACACCGACAATACAAATATCATGTCCCCACTTTCTAGCTTTACTGGAGGAAGCGGAGACTTCGTGTGCCCTTTTAGGATCGTGCTGGCACCTGAGTAGAGACATTGCCCTTTCATTAGGTAGCTGCATAGCTTTCTTATATAAAATAACTTAAAGTCTAAGTAGAAATTTGAACCCATAACGATAATGAGGACCAGTCTTATTAACTCACATGGAGACAAATATTGTGGCCTTACTTCTCTTATTTCAACAGGAAGATAAGTAAAAAAAAAACAACTTACCACAGTTTATCTCATCTTCACCATCATAGCAGTCAGGTTGTCTGTCACATCTCTTGATTATGTCAATACAAGAGCTTTTGTTACATTGAAATTCGTTTGGCAAACAACCTACAAAATGTGCGGAGAAAACATACGGTAAAATTAATCAATATTCTGCAAAAAAGCAAATGCGTTTTTCCAAAGAAAACAAAGAAAAAAATACTACAGATTCCAGTTGCAACAGAAAAGTATCACAACATTTTCCTAGGTCATGACACAAGATTTAGAATAAAATCAATATATTTACATAATGCAAAAGCATTAACAGCAATCATCCGTTACAAATTATGACATCATCATCCGATTCTTGTGTTTTATGTTAAGTAATGGTTATAGTGTATGGAATATTTAAAACGATTCAAAATGTACATACCACAAACGGATACACTTTCATCTGCGCCGTTTGTGCATTCACTGATACCATTGCAAGTGAGTTTTTCTGACACACACTCCAACGGCTGTTTCGAACAGATAAACATGTCCTCTGAGGTGCATGACCCATCGCTGATTTTGACCGTCACATTATTTCCGCCAACACAAGCAACTGTAATAAAAAAAATAATGTTAACATGATAGTGTAAGGTATGGGTATCAATAGATAGCTGCTGCGCAAATGTGTTTTTGTTAAATAAGGAAATGTATGATGTATTTAAGCAAACATGGACATGCAACAAGACAGCGCCTAGTTAAATGTTGACATACAAGTATATAAGAGACTGCATTGAAAACGTATAAAAACAACAGCATGTATATATTAACGCTAAGATACATCTTTTGTTGCATGAATGCAAAAGCTACTATTGTCTGTAACACTGTGACTTTCTGAGATACCAGAATGTTATTTTGCGGCTATTGTGTGCGTTTAGTCTATACAAAAGAGGGTACTTGTTCTAAACACAATAATGTCTTAACTTGTTCCACTTAGTCTGACGGATAATCCATTTATGGATAATTTAAGTTAATGGATAACTAAAGTTGGTCGTAATAAATCAAATGTAAGATTATGGTCAGAATTAAAGCATCTTCGAAGACATCAAAATATGTCAAAGGATTTGACATTCATCCACTAATGATAAATTTTCATTTGCATTCGTCATGACCAATCAAAATAACTTTAAGATCTGTAACGTCATTAACATAGATATTTTTTTAGAAACTAACTACATTCCCTTGTCATAAATGTATGTAGATATGAGAGGATTGAGGGTGCTACCGCCACACGTTACAAAGATTTCATTTATCATATCATTTTGCTTTATTATCAACTTGTTTTTCCCTTGTCATAGGTATGAGGTGATTTAGGGCACATTACAAATATTTCATTAATCATATCAGTTTATTTATCAACATATGCATTTATGCAGAGGAACAGGTAGTTCATACATATAAAAATATCATTTAATATAGTAGAGTTTTGTATGTATTAATTAATACTAATTTTTAACATAAAGCAGTCGCTGCCTTAAAAGTCGCTTTTTTAAATAATATAATTTAAGCTCTTTATGAATCGTTAGTTAATGATAATCTGAACCATTGACTAATTCATTTTAATGTTTACTCTTGTCTTTATTTTATATGTAACAATCATTGCAATGGCTTATTGAAACCTTCTGACTAATTGTTCTATATTTTGCAGAATGCCTTTTCCTTCTTGCATAAATCAAGTTTATAGTTCTTAATCTCTTCATACATGTTTAATGTATTTTTACTTGCTTCTTTTGTACTACCGTATGCCTTTATATAAGCGTTAATCTCATTATCGAACAAAACAAACATTATGCATGCTCTACATAACAGGACCATTTCATGCGCAAAATGTATCTGATACCATATTCTATGATCATGCAAATACATGTAATCAAATAATGGCAAAATCAAATGCATCGTTCACGCGTTCTTACACCGGATTGAGCAGCGTTATTAATAATAAACGATAATGTAGATCCGCAAATATTACACCACTGTTTTTCTCTTACGAAAACACCTATTTTCAAGGTTCAAGTTACCCAATATATATATTAAGCAGACCATTGAAAGAAAATGTTTCTTCAATTGCACTCATTTATTTATGTAATCGCCCTGTTATGTCATATGAACTTGTTTTTATATTTATGTTGTCAGTTGCCCCAGACTAATTGCTACATTACGCTACATTATGTCTGTAAAAACTAGACAAGATAACAAGGAGATGATATCTACAGAAAATATCAACTCATGGTCGATGGTCGGGAATTCAACACACATTTCAACGTCATCGTTTTAAAGATATATATTATGCTCAAATTTGATATTTGAAAATACTGCTAATTACTATACTGTCTCCTTTTGAAATGCAAAATAAACATCTTTAGCATGCACACAGACAAAATATGGATTTACAAGATTTTAATGCCCGTTCGTGCAAGAAATAAGGCAAGGAGGGGCAACTGAGGTCTTCCTCCACCAGTAAAGTTGGAACTTCGCAAAATGACCTCTACTGTGTCGGTGTGAAGTAAAACCCAATCAAACAAGATAAGTTGGAACTTCGCCAAATGACCTATACTGTGTCGGTGTGAAGTAAAACCCAATCAAACAAGACTTAAATAAATGTCCACAATAACAGAATTTTAAACAATAATGAGCATAGAATATCTTTAAATTTGAATTAAAAGTGAAATTACATACCACTGAATGTAGCAAATTTTAAAAAATAGATTAACAAAAATTCTATTTTATTATCAATTTTATTATTGAATCCAAGTGTCGGTAAGAGAACGACATGCATACCCGTTTTATAAATGCAAAAAGGCCAAATAAATATACGGAATTACATCGCATATGACTGTTTATTAAACATTGCACATGAGGTTTCATGCTTATAAATTGTCATGTTTTCTGTTATATTTGCAAAAGAAAACCACAAATACATCACTTACATTGCAAACATTGAATTTAAATTTCTTGATCATTATAGAAGAATAAACTTTATTTTAACAATATAGGATACTAAGCACTTAACGTGTTTCAAATGATTATCACAAAAAATATAACAAGAGATAACTTTGCAATTGTAATTTAATGTAATTGATTATTTGATTGATATACGTTTTCTGTACCAATAAAAACAAATGAAAATCTTAGTGCATTCTCTATTTTCGAGCGTGTTCAAATATTGTCAAAGCACTGAAATACTTTTGGAACCATTGAATCATGAGAGCCTCAATAACTTTAATTGAGCCAATGAGCTGCTAAAAACACTTTTACTTAAGCATCGCTGTCAACTTTTCAGCGATGTAAAAATTGTTAAAAAAAACCAACAGCAGTCCAAAGGAATAGTGCCTCGTTTTCGATATGCTTTTCCTGATAAAGTGAGTTCAATAAATGTAGTATTTGCTTGCCATAATCATAACAATTTTATTTCCAAAATTTTTATTGCAATATTTGCCATAAATATTAATTACATTAACAAAAAGATACTGAAACGAAGTGTTTCTTTTATCTTTTTTTTGAGAACATTTAAAATAATCCCGCTTATTTTAAACAAAGATAAATACATGCAATAAAATGATTAACTTAATGCACATACTAGAACAGACAGCAGGTTGAAGGAGGATTAGTTCGTTCAACGGGGTTTAAAATGAGTTTACTGAAAAGGATTAGCCTAAGACGTTTGATACTTTAATAACGTAAACATTCAGTTGGACGTATGCAAATTGGTTATTGTTGTAATACTTATTTTCGACCCAGCAAACTGACGAATGTCTCAGCAATGTCAAAATACCGCAACACGTACCAAAAGCCTTGAAAATTCAAAAATATTTGGGAGAAATCTAATTAAGAATACTATTTGCAGGAAACAAGACCTAGAATGAGTTTGACATGACTAAATTAATATAGTTATGCTATATTTCCACCATGATTGTATTCACTTGGGTTGTTTTTATGTGTGTCAAATTCTCCATTTTTCATATATGAGATTATTCCTTGTTACTTGATTCCCTTAACAGATAGTTATTGAAATCTACTTCATCATTCAGTTAGGAAAAGAAACTTCTGATCTTATAAAATGTAATACTCTGGATAAATGATTAAATTGAAAGATTCAACGTTATCTAATATATGCTAATTCCCAATCAAAGTGACTAAAACAACATAAATCAAATCAGTGGTTTAATGAACAGTAAATAAAATTAAATTTGTAGCAACAGATTAATGTCATGTTTTGATAACTTCTTTAAAAAGATATTATCAGAATGTGTTTTTACGAATTTTCCTTACTAACATCAAAATAAAAAGAAAATGAATAATGATCGTATAACACGACAAGATTGCAAAGAAATTAAACGTTTCAGACCCACTGAGTTGAGAATTTATATTAAAATCCCACACTACATGTGTTATTTGTGGCAAAAAAATATTATCATTTAGTTGCTTCTTTATGTTAATTAGCTTATATTGTAATCTACGCAAATAAAGGCACTTTTTGGCTTCCGTAGATTCAAAGTTAATTTACCAAATTTGATTTAAGTCCCAACATAGCAATGTATTATACATGAGATCATTGATTGAGCTCAATGGCAAATTTTGATAACAGCTACGTCCATTTCAAAATGTTAACAAAGTTGTTCGTGTGAATTCTACAGAACTGAACATTTGACTTTTTACTTACGATGCCATATCATCCGAGACGTAAGATATTCAAGAAATGAAAGTGAGACAATTAATATTGAGTATATAACGCACATCTTGTGAATAGCTTCATATTACTATTTTAATTAACCGATTAATTAGGGTTTCCAAAACTTTTAGTATATAAACCTTTTTGATGATGAATTGGTCAAAAAATGTCTGGAATTCCACAATTGGCATATTGTTCAACACCACCCTTAACCAGTTTTCAGATTTGCAAATTGAATAAATTTAAAATATCACAAAAACAATTATGCGTTGACCCCCTTTTAGTATTTAATAGAGCGAATCATTTGATGGCACATCGTAATTAACTGATTGTTTTTCTATATAGCCTGATCTACATAATTATATATACACTGGTCGAAAGCCTCTGGGAATAAATCTCAACAATGAAAGAAACATTTAGGGTGATTCTTTTGTTGCTAATTAGGTGTTGAGTGTTTTTATTGTTTTCATTTTTTAAGGTAACATGATTAATGTTTATTGCGCGGGAAACATTAGTACGAAATTTCTACAAATATAGTCTGCGTTTATAATAATATTACAATAAAGGCATTACAATAAAGTCATTCATACAGTTTTTAAATTACCAATCAAAAGAGTATCACATAGCAATTACAATTGCAATAGGTAATTTTACGAAATTTAAATAAAATCGAATTTTCTATCGTGTTGACAAGCTTCGATTTGCACAATGGAAAACATATCAAAGGGCTTTAACGATTTCTGCAAATATGTATGTTATTATTTATATCAATATGTTTTTCGGACATGTTTTTGTGTTTATTTGGAAAAAAAAAACAAGTAAAAACAATGTGTCTTTTCACATTTTTTTATATTTTAAATAAGATAAAGTTTAATAAGATTTTAGCTTTTAGTTATTTGTATCGCCTCAAGTGACTTCGTTTTATTAAAAATTACAGGCAAAACACCTTAGGAAATATATATTTGCCGAACAAAAATTCCCAATAATATTTTTTTAATTAAAACAACTTGATTGATTTGGCTGCCAGCAGTCACCCTTTCGGCAAAGTAATATTTATTATGATTTATTGTATTCATGCACGTTTTGTAATTTGCCATTATTCTGAGCAGACTACTTTTGATTGGATGTCTGAAGGAGTTTGTTGAAGACATCTTATTTTATTTATTTCTTTACTTGATAGTATTTGTTGAATATTTCACTAAGACTCGGTGAGTGGGTGGAGATATATAATCTCTAGTTGCATGCAAGTTGTTAAGAGATGTGTGCAATAAGACAATATAATGATTTATCTTTTATCTTGCTAATCATTTAAGGGTTGGCTCACATGTTCAATTACTTATGTTATACGAATTTGTGGTCCAACCATTTTTGTTACAAAAAATGTATTTTTATATTTTTGTCTATATATTTGCATCGTACATCTTGTAAAAAGGAATAAAAAATGTTTAAACTAAACTAAACTAAACTAAACAAATATTCATATCATAAAAATAATTCCACTTAGTTACAACCATATGATCTATATGTTATAGTACGCCGGGAGAAATGCATTAAATTGAACGCTGTCATTTAATCAGAACTATGCTAATTTTGCTAAAAGTCTTCAAAGAACATCAATCAAATTAGCGGTTTAATGAAGAAGAGATGCAGTCAAATTTGTCGTAACAATCTAATTAATCAAGATATTGATAAGCATAATACAAAATATGTGCCTGAATGCAATAGTATGTTCCTTTCTGTCTTTACATGAAACAATAGTTTTTGATGTATCATAAAAACTGTTTTTTAACGATGGCCAAACTTAAATCTTCCATAAAGCATTGACTATTTGATAATAAGACTTAATGAAAAGTAAAGATCCGATAAAATATTGAACACCATTAATCGGATAAAATAAATATCTCACGCGACTGTATACATTGAATATAACTGATTGTAAAACACGAATTTGTCTTGACTTAAAATGCAATGTAAAAAGATAATACGTTATCGTATCTTATAATCAGTATAATTATACGTGTGTTATATCATTCATCGCTAGTTATACAAATGTAACTATTAACTAAGGATATGAACAATCTGTACCTAAATGGTATATTAGGCAACATAATGAGAGAATGCACTTTACATAATGTCAATTGAAATCAATAATTATATCTAAATCGAATGTAAACAAAATAATTATGAGATAATTGCATGTAATAAGAAAGCAAAAGAATATTCTGACTATTGCATTACTAAGTGTTTGATAAATCTTTAAATAAGTGATAAAATAAGAATTCAGTGAAAACAAAATTGATCCAGATATACATTGTTAAACAAATAAAAAAGCAAATTTAACACAATAAAGAAATGTTGTGATTTGTTTTAATAAATAATTTATTTCATTCACGTAATATAGTTACAATTGGAGTATATACATCGTTAAAAGGGTATTGCATGATGCTAAAACTCAGATTATCGCTTATATTTCCAAAACGCTCGTATCTACTTTAGAGTCCAATAAACGTCAACCTCTCTTGCAAACAGTAAACACTTCGGAAATTGAGTTAATAAAGAACTCCACATGTAATAAAACCTCACGAGCATTGACCCTTTAAGTAGCAATGGGAGCCACAATTGGATGACAATATGAAATTGATTGAATTCTTTTCTAAATTGTCACACATTCATGGCGTTTATAAAGAGACACTGGCCAAGGTCTTTGGAGAATGAATCGTATGTGGAAAACACATTTAATGTGATATCAATAGTTCTGTTTCATATATTTTTTTTTTATATATTCAAAGATAGCTTGTATTACGTATATTTTCATGTATCCAAACACAACGCGCATTTAAAGAAGTAAAACAGTTTTACAGTAAAATATAATGTAATGGACGTAAAAATAGTATGAAAAATAAATTTATTTAAAATATTAACAAAATTTTACACAACACTATATGGATATCCTTCTTTTATTTGAATTATCTGAATAACCTTTAACCTTTTTTGTTTGGAACATGTCATAAGCCACACCACTTTAGTTTATAATGTTAGATTAAATAAATCAGTATCTGATGAAATTATATACATTATTTGTCTTAAATACACGCCAAGTAATAACAAGAGCCATGTCAACATTGCAATCCCCCGCCGAATGTGTTTGGTCATTGGAAGAATGTATATGTAGTAGAGCAGATAATTCAATTTTTAGAGGTCTCTTTTGGTAATGAAAACTGATGGCTGAAGTGATTACAGATTTGAAGCCTATATGAATACTGATGGCTGAAAATAACAAAGGGCAATAACTGAAAAATTAAAGCAGGGTAGGTTATCATTCTTGTGTACTGCACCCCTCCTCAGTAAAATCTATCCACCTATGAATCTCCGGACAAAATAGTATGGAAAAGAACAAAGGGCAATAACTCAAATATTTTATAGGGAAGAGTTATCATTCTTGTGTACAGCATTTCTCCTCAATTAGATCTATCCACCTATGACATTTCATGTTGACATCTCAAACACTTTTGAGTTATGCTCCAGTCAGGTGAAAAATTAAGGATGACAAATAACAAAGGGCAATAACTCAAAAATTATGAAAGGTAGAGTTATCATTCTAGCACTGCACACCTCCTGAGTGAGATCTATGCACTAATGAAGTTTCATGTTAATATCTTAAAGGCTTTTTGAGTAATGCTCTGGACAAAAGTTGAATTGAAAAAAAAGGCCAATAACTCAAAAATTATGCAGGGTAGAGTTATCATTCTTGTGCACTGTACTCCTCCTCAATGAGATCCATCCACCTATGAAGTTTCAAGTTGATACCTCAAATACTTTTTGAGATAAGCTCCGGACAAAGAACAAAGGGCAATAACTCAAAAATTATATAGCGAAGAGTTACCATTCTTGCGCACAGCATTTCCCTCAATAAGATTTATCCACCTATGACATTTCATGTTGACATCTCAAACACTTTTTGAGTTATGATCCACTCAGGTGAAAAATTAAGTATGAAAAATAAAGGGCAACAACTCAAAAATTATGAAAGGTAGAGTTATCATTCTTGTGCACTGCACACCTCCTGAGTGAGATCTATGCACCTATGAAGTTTCATGTTGATATCTCAAAGGCTTGAATAAAGTCGCCGTTGTCTACCTTTAGATAAACTGCGGAGGGGAAAACAAATTCAAATATATATTAGAAAAATAATGTATTTCTGTTTTTTCTAAGACTTAACTGAAACTTATGGACAGTTTATGCAAAAATTCATTTCTAATTTACAAATAAAACTATTGATTTTATATTTTTACTACCATGCATAAAGGTAAATTGTAAACATTTTTAAAAGAACTGTCTTATTTATAGTGATAAATCCTTCGTTAGAACAAGGCCTTTATAAGCATTGTATGCTTTCGGATCTGATTCCTTTTGTGTTTCTCAATAGTGTAACTATGTAAAGTTTGTTTGTGCCAAATGCTCTAAATGAAATATGTTTAAAGTAAAGGCAAAATTTAATTTCACTAATTTACAAATCAATCTATAAGCAAAAAGACACAGCAATACTTTTTAGATTGTGACATGCATATGAAGGCAACTCTATAATGGCATTTATCCATATGAAGACCTTACTGATACAAAATCCAGATATAAATTAATGTGTTCCTTGCATCTTTATTATATAACTTGTCTTCTTACAAATAATGTCAATATTTGCAATAAATTGAGAGACTACAGTTCATCTATTGAATACAAATTAAATGCTTCTATGTCATTTTAAACAAATTTCTTAACATGCCTTAGCGCAGCTAAAATAGTTTTGTCTAAATGCATTTTCAGAGACAAAATTTAAATAATTGTAAATCTAAAACATAGATTGATTTAGCCACAAACAGTCAATCTTTAGGCAAATCATATTTATTATTGTATTCATGCGCGTTATTTCATTCGTCAATTTTCGACTGAATGTTTAAAATAATGCGTTAAAAGTACGTGATATCTTTGATTATAATTGTTCGAATCTTGTTTTGTAAAAGTACAAATTCAATGAGGCAAATAAAACAAAAGTTTCAATGATAAACACTAACACATGGTGGTAAGTGAAATGATTAACTTGCTATAATTTACTGCTTTATTTTAAGAATAAATGATTTTGACTTATAATTTTTTAAACTAATTATACAAATATGTTTACATATTTTGTACGATGTATGAATATATCTAATGCGCAAGGAATGCAAGGAAATTATTAATTATTAAAGAAGGCCAAAAAAAGGTAATTTTTGATCAAGTGTAAATGACGCATCGAGCAACATTCGTTTTTGGTTTTAGAAATTACCCTTAAACAGGGCTCATCCGTAGTGAATAGGGAAAAAACATTCAAAACAGACTAAAATTGGACAATAAGAAATGAAAAAAAATAACCGAATCGTAATTACTAAATATAAATCAGTGTAAATCAGTTAATACTTTACAACATTAATTCCAAGAATATTTCTTATTGTCAAGCTTTTACGCTACATAATTAATCATTAATTAAATAAAATGAAATCACGAGCGTCATGGCTTTATTACATACAAATGCATTTCATTTCAAATAAAACTGCATTAATAGGAAACGAACAATTTATATTAATAGTGTGTTTTTCATTTTCTATTATCGTGTAATGCAAACTCTCGTTCGTTTTGCTTTTAACGATCATGTAAGCTTCGACACAGTTAATACTTGACATTCAATTCCTTACAAAATGCTTCTAGGTGAACAAAAACAGTGTGATAAATTACGTGATCAACCGTAAATGATAAAACTATGATCGGTATCTTACTCTATTGTGAAGTACTCTCGTTTACCTCAAAATCTGTAAATTCTGTAGAAATGTAAAGAAAACTTGATGTTCATTTGGTTTAAGTAAATTCTGCTTTTAACCCTTTACCTTATATATACGCGAAACAACGCACTCTCGACCCCCCCCCCTTTTTTAGCCCTGAAGTAGTGAAAAAATTTGGGCCCCAAACACATGTTTTCGTTTCAGAAATGTTGCTAAAAAAGTGAGCACTTTTTCGGCGCCGCCCCCCCCCCCATCTTAAAGATACACCAGTGGGTTGTCAGAAGGGGGATGTGCCCCCTTCTCTTTGGGGGGGGGATTGAAGGGGGCGGAGTCCCCCTCATCGCTAAGAAAATTGTGGACTTGAGGCTAAAAATTACCCCAGGTCGATTATAAGGTAACGTGTTACCAACGCTGAAAAGCCTTTGACTCTATCTCAACCCCTTGAGAAGTTGCATCACTTTGAAATAAATTTTGATGGAAAAATTGAGGAAAAATAGTGAGTTTTGGCAATTTTGAGATGTCCCCTCGTTGCCATGGTAACAGGAAATTTAAGACTGAGCATGTCGTTACAAAGGCAATGGTCCAGTTAACATTTGTGCAAAGTTTGATTAGTATTGAAGCATTTTTCATAGTTTCATAGCAGTTTGAACTTGTAACAGGAGGCTTTTCAGTGAAAACGGCCATGTTCACAATATGCTCATGAGGGAAAGGGTTAATACAAATAATGTTCTCTGAATAAACTTAATGCTTAAATCAGAAATCAGACCTGTCATATATTTTCTATTGTCTCTCCACATTAATAAAATATTTTTAATATTCCAGACGTATAAATATAATAATACATCTTAGTCAATGTCAACACATGGTTCAAATGACCGTTCTCTTGTCCAATGTGACCAAAGACTTATCGTTCCTGACGGAAAATGCAATGCAGACGTTTCATATTTACTTAAAATGAAATTAGATACTGTTAGATGGTCAGCTTTATATCAAAAGTTTTATCATAATAAATCAAAATGAAATTTTACAAAGCAAATTCCATGCCTTATTAATTTTCATTCTTAAATACTAACACATTACTTACTTTTGTCACTTTTTGTGATTTGAATAATATTATATTGTTCCTTGCCAGTCAGTTTCTATAATTACTTTATAAATATATTTAATAGTTAACTGAATATTACCTTATTTATGGTATTTTATCATATTTTCCAAATACCTGCGTTGCTTTCCAAGTCCATAAAAATGGTATGGTACGACATTGAATATGAAAATAAGCCTGGTATCACCTTTATTAACAGTAGCGAGATTTCATCCCTTTATAATTTTTAAATATAGTTCTTTATCTCTTCATACATGTTTAATATATTTTAACTGGCTTCATTTGTACTATCTAATATAAAAGCGTTCAACTCAATACCGAACAAAACAAACAATATGCATGATCTTAAAATTTGAAAACAGGAACATTTCATGCGAAAAATGTATCTGACATCATATTCTACGATTTATGCAAATGCATTATCAAAATTAAATGCATGTTTCCGTTCATGCGTTCTCACACCGGATTGAGCAGTTTTATTGATATTGAATGATAATGTAGATACGCAAATGTTAAAACTATTCCTTCTCTTATAAAAGCAAACTCTGTTTTATCCATTCGTAAGGTTCAAGTAACCCAATATATACAATAAGCAGACCATTGAAAGAAAATGTTTCTCAATTGTTCTCATTTATTTACGTAATCGCCCTGTTATGTCATATGAACTTGTTTTTATATTTATGTTGTCAGTTGTCCCAGACTTATTGCTACATTATGCTTCATTTTGTCTTTAAAATGTAGACAAGATAACAAGAAGATAGTATCTACAGCAAATATCCACTCATGGCTGATGGTCGATTATTCAACACAAATTTCAACGTCATCTTTTTAAAGATATATATTATGCTCAAATTTAATACTTGAAAATACCTGTAATGCTAATTACTATACTGTCTCTTTTGAAATGCAAAATAAACATCTTTTGCATCGCAAAGACAAAATATATTCTGAAAGAATTTACAAGATTTTAATGCCCGTTCGTGCCTGAAATAAAGCAAGGAGGGGCACCTGAGGTCTTCCTCCACCAGTAAAGCTGGAACGTCGCAAAATGACCTATACTATGTCGGTGTGAAGTAAAACCCAATCAAACAAACAAGGCAAGATTTTAATAAATGTCCACAATAACAGAATTTTAATCAAAAATGATCATAGAATATATTTAAATTTGAATTAAAAGTGAAATGACATACCACTGAATGTAGCAAACCTTAAAAAAATTAATAAACAAAAAAAATCTGTTTTATTATTACTATCATAAACGTATTCATTAATTGAAACCAACTCACGGTAAAATAACGAAATGCTTACCCGTTTTGTTATGCAAAAGGGTCACAGAATATACGGAATTGCATCACATAGAATGATAAAGTACACAATGCACGCGAGGTTTAATACAAAATTGTCGCTTTTTGCTATAATTGCAAAAAAAAAAACACAAATAAATCACATAAATTGCCAAACATTGAATGTAAATTCATTGATCATTATAGTGGAATAAACTTGAGTTTAACATAATAGGATAATAAACACAAGTGTTTCAAGTGCTTATCGCATAAAACAATATAAGAGAGAACTTTTATGAAATTTATTATTTGATTGATATCATTCTTCTGTACAAGAAAAAAAACAAATGAAACATCTTAGTACACTCTCATTTTTCGAGCGTGTTAATACTTGCCGAAGCACTACCATTGAATCATACGTCTCAAGAAATGTAAATGTGGCAGCAAGCAGCTATAAACAATTTAACTTGAGCATCGCTGTCAACTCTTCAGCAATGTATGATAATGTATAAAAACTGAGGTGTTCCGACAGCAGTCCAAAGGAATAGCACCTCGTTTTCAATATCCTTTTGCTGATAAAGTGAGTTCGATTACAATAGTATTTGCTTGCCATAACCATAATCATTGTTATTTTCAACTTTTTTATTGCAAGATTTGCCACATACATTAATTGACAAATAGATACTGAAATGAAGTGTTTCTTTTATTTTTATTTTTTGAGACCCTTCCAGGTAATCTTGTTTATTTTAAACAAAGATAAATACATGCAATGAAATGATTAACTTAATGCACATACACATGCAACTTTGACTAGAACAGACAGCAGGTTGAAGGAGGATTAGTTCGTTCAACGGGGTTTAAAATGAGTTTACTGAAAAGGATTAGCCTAAGACGTTTGATACTTTAATAACGTAAACATTCAGTCGGACGTGTGCAAATTGGTTATTGTTGTAATACTTATTTTCGACCGAGCAAACTGACGAATGTCTCAGCAACGGTAAAATACCGGAACACGCACCTAAAGCCTTGAAAATTCAAAAATGTTTTGGAGAAATCTAACTAAAATTACTTTTTACAGGAAACAAGACCAAGAATGAGTTTGACATGGCTAATATAGTTATGCTATATATCCATGATTGTATTCACTTGGGTTGTCTTTGTATGTGTCAAATTCGCCATTTTTTCTCATACGAGATTATTCCTTGTTACTTGATTCCCTTAACAGATAGTTATTGGAATCTACTCCATCATTCAGTCAGGGACAGAAACTTCTGATCTTATAAAATGTAATACTCTGGATAAATGGTTAAATTGAAAGGTATAGCATTATCTGATATATGCTAATTCCCACTCAAAGTAGCTAAAACAACATTAATCAAATCAGTGGTTTAATGAACAGTAAATAAAATTAAATTTGTAGCAACAGATTAATCAGTCAGGTTTTGATAACTTCTTTAAAAAGATATTATCAGAATGTGTTTTTACGAATTTTCCTTACTAACATCAAAATAAAAAGAAAATGAATAATGATCGTATAACACGACAAGATTGCAAAGAAATTAAACGTTTCAGACCCACTGAGTTGAGAATTTATATTCAAATCCCACACTACATGTATTATTTGTGGCAAAAAATATTATCATTTAGTTGCTTCTTTATGTTAATTAGCTTATATTGTAATCTACGCAAATAAATGCACTTTTTGGTTTCCGTACTTTCAAAGTTTATTTACCAAATTTGATCAAGTCCAAACATAGCAATGTATAATACACGAGGTCAAGTGATTAAGCTCCATGGCTTATTTTGATTACAGCTACGTCCATTTAACAATGTTGTTTGTGTGAATACAGAACTGAAAATTTGATTTCAGTCCGGGACTTTTTCCTTCAGATGTTATATCATCCGAGACGTTAGATATTCAAGAAATGAAAGTGAGACAAATTCATATTGAATATATAACGCACATGTTGTAAATACCTTCATATTACTATTTTAATTATTAAATGGTTTCCAATACTTTAGTTAAATAAACTGTTTTGATGGTGAATGTTCCAAACATCTCAGGAATTCCACACAATATTCGTATTGTTCAACACCCCCTTCAACCAATTTTCAGCTATGCAAATTGAATAGATTTAAAATGTCACAAAAACAATTATGCGTTGACCCCCTTTTTAGTATCTAATAGAGCGAATCATTTGATGGCACATCGTAATTAACTGATTGTTTTTCTATATAGCCTTATCTACATATATATACACTGGTCAAAAGCCTCTGGGAATAAACCTCAACAATGAAAGAACATTTAGGGTGATTCTTTTGTTGTTAATTTAGTGTTGAGTGTTTTTACTGTTTTCTTTATTTTCTATCTTTTTAAGGTTACATGATTAATGTAAATTGCGCGGGAAACATTAGTACGTAATTTCTACAAATATCGTCTACGTTTATAATAATATTACAATAAAGTCATTACAAAAAAGTCAGTTTTTCAGGTTTAAAGAGTATTGCATTATAACTGCTCATAGCAATTACAACTGCAATATGTCATTTTACAAAATTAACATAAAGTCTATTTTTTTCTATGAGTTGACAAACATAGCAAAAGGGCTTTAACGATTAAATTTCTGCAATCAAATCGTTAGGTATATTATTATTTATATCAATATGTTTCTTTACCATGCTATTGTGATAAATTGAAAAAATGAAGAAAGAACAAAAAAAAACTCAAGATAAAACACTGTTTTTTTCATATGTTCATATATTTTAAATAAAATACAAGTTTAATAAGATTTAGCTGTTAGTTCTTTGTATCGCCTCAAGTGGCTTCGTTTTATTAAAAATTACAGGCAAAACACCTTAGGAAATATATTTGTGCCAATAATAATTGTTAATTAAAACAACTTGATTGATTTGGCTGCCAGCTGTCACCCTTTCGGCAAAGTAATATTTAATATGATTTATTGTATTCATGCACGTTTGTAATTCGCCATTATTCTGAACAGACTACTTTTGATTGGATGGCTGAAGGAGTTTGTTGAAGACAGCCTATTCTATTTATTTCTTTACTTCATTGTATTTGTTGAATATTTCACTAAGACTCGTAAAATGCGCTCGATGAGTGGCGATATATAATCTCTAGCTGCAACGCCAGAGAATATGCAAGTTGTAAAGAGATGTGTGCAATAAGACAATATAATGATTTATCATTTATCTTACTAATCATTTAAGGGTTGGCTCACATGTCCAATTACTAATGTTATATGAATTTGTGGTCCAACCATATTTCTTACAAAAAAAGAAGGTATTTTTATATTTTTGTCTATATATTGGCATTGTACATCTTGTAAAAAGGAATAAAATATGTCTAAACTAAACTAAACTAAACAAAAATTTATATCATAAGAAAAATTCCACATGGCAACAACCGTATGATCTAAATGTTATAGTGCGCCGGGAGAAAATGCATTAAATGGAACGGTATCATGTTATCAGAGTTATGCTAATTTTATTAAAAGTCTTCAAAGAAAATAAATCAAATTTGCGGTTTAATGAACCAGAGATGCAGTAAAATTCGTCGTAACAATCTAATTAATCGATTTATTGTTAAGAATTACACAATATGTGTAAGTTGTATTCAAAAGGATCTCTACCGTATTAACATAAAGTAATAATTTCGGATGTAACATAAAACTGTTTTAAAACTGTGGTAGAACTTATCTATCATATATCATAGATTATTTGCAAACATACTACTAGTATCTTACTGAAATAACACGATGAAAGGTTTACATCTTTAATTGGTTAAAACCAAAAAATAATCACCAGACTTATAACAATAATTATAATACTGCACGTTTGTAAGGTCGCCTTTCATTGGATAATCGTGACGTTTATATAGTTGTATATACACGGTCAAAGCGGACGATTCGTTTTCCGATCTATTATTTTTAGAGACGAACGTCACTGTCGCCCTAAAAATAGCTCCAGTGACGCCATTTTAAAGAAGGCTTAACAGTGATATGAAACACTTTTCCAAGATGTAAAAATACCGAAATACTTAGTTTGAAACAACACAGAATTGTTTTTTCCATCAGAAAATAAAAGCTGAAGGCCGCTTTAAAAATGTAAAAATGTAATGTAACAACTTATACATTATCATATTTCATGATCAGCACAAATATACACGTATAACTTTATGACATAATTCATCGCGTGTTATAACTATTAGCTAAGCATATGAACAATTGGTACCTAAATGGTGTGTCAGGCAAAGTACTTAATTTCAGCCAATGAAAATCAAGTATTATATCTAAATCGAATGTAAGCAAAAAAGTAATGCGTTAACTGCATGTAATAAAAAAGCCACAGACTATTCTGACTTTTGTATTACTAAGTGGTTGATAGTTGGCAAATATGTATCATTATTTATTTACAAATCTTTATGAATGTTAAAATAAGAATTCAGTAGAAAACAAAATTGATCAAAATAAACATTGTTTAACTGATAAAAAGGCAATTTTAACGCTAAAAAGAAATGTTGTGATTTGATTTAATGAATAATTTATTTCATACACGTAGTATCTGTAGTACTTAAAATTTGATTATCAACCACGATAATAGGGTTTTAAATTTGATTTTGCATGATGCTAAAACTCATCTGATCGCTTATATTTCGAAAATGCTCTGGCTTTTATGAATGTATCTACTTAAGAGTCCAATAAACGCAAACAGTAAGCACTTTGGGAATTGAGTTAATAAAGAACTCCACATGTATAAAAACCTCAGAAGCATTGACCCTTTAAGTAGGGATGGGGGCCACAATTGGATGACAATATGAAATTGATTGAATTCTTTTCTAAATTGTCACACATTCATGACGTTTATATAGACACACCGGTCAAGGTCTTCGGAGAATAAATCGTATGTGAAAAACACATTTAATTTGATATCAAAACACTGTTTTGTTATTTTCTTTCATATATTTTTTCTATATTTAAAGATAGTTTTTACTACGTATATTTTCATGTATTCAAAGCACAACACGTATATAACGAATTGAAAATTGTCTATATTAAAAAAAAGCGTGACTCAATGTAATGGACGTAAAATATAGTATGAAAAATAAATCTTCTAAAATATAAACAAAATTCTACACAACATTATATGGATATTATTCTTCTATTTTAACTATCGGAATTACCTTTAACTTTTTTTTGTTTGGAACACGTCATAAGCCACACCAATTAACACATACTTTTATGATGTTAAATTATATAATGTAAACTCTCGTGCGTTTGGCTATTCACGATCATATCAACTACGACACAGTTAGTGCTTGACAGTTTAATTCCTAACAAAGTGCTTCTGGGTGAAAAAAAAATAGTATAATAAATTACTCGACCACCGTAAATGGTAAAACTATGATAGTCCTCTTACTCTATTTTGGCCACAGAATTTGTAAATTCTGTAGAAATATAATGATAACTTAGATGTATATTTGGGTTACGTAAAAAGCTTAAATAATACACAAATAAATTATATACAATTATATTCAGAGTAAATCATTAATGTTAAATCAGAATTCAAATTATGTTTCAAATCAAGTAACGATTCCTTTTTTAGATTTAAGTTACTAGTAATTAAGTTAAATATAATGCAACTCTTGCAACTTAGAAAATCGCATCTTAAACACTTCTCAATGTTTTAAGTGATTATATCATTTACGAATAGCTTTCTCTCCACAATGGACATACTTTTTTACTATTCCAGACGGATTAATATAATAATAAATCTTAAGTTCACATAACCAATACTTCGGTGCAAATGACCATTCCCTAGGCCATTGCCACCAAAGATTTACCCCTCCTGACGGGAAATGCAGACATTTCTCTTTTATTTTTGTTACTATATATATTTAAATAAAGTCAGATAATGCTTGATTGCCATCGTAATGATAAAGTTTTATTATGATAAATTAATATAAGATTTTACAAATCAATTTCCACGCCTTATTAATATTCATTCATATAAACTAACACATGACCTACCTTTGTCATATTTTGTAACTTAAATAATATATTTCATTGTTCCTTGCCAGCCAGCTTTCTTTAATGACATCATTCATGTATAAGTTAACTGAATTTATGTACTTGAGTTTTGCTTATTCATGGTATTTTATCATATTTTTCAAATACCTGAGTCTTTTTCCAATTTTATAAAAGTGGTTTGTACGGCCTTGCATATGTAAATGAGCCCGATGTCACCTTTGTTGACAGTAGCGAGATTTCAACCCTATATAATTTTATAATTCTCTTTTGCATTTTGTGTAAGATTCTGTGATGAATAACATATTTTCCAAATGTATTTAAAATTTTATTCATTATTTAGTTTAAATATGTTTGAACTAATAAAATATTAAATAGTTTTTTTATTTACGTCTATAAAATGCATTGAACTGGCTGAAAACGGTTTGATTTTAAACACTTGTTTTATATGTGTACTCATTCAAAACATTTGTCACGGAAACCATGCTCGTCCATCGTTTAATCGGAGACGGACTGCCCGTCCGTCAGATATACATTTTCATACGACGGGATTTACATGACTTTTTGTGTACATATTTAAGAGTTTTACTGAATTTCAAATGAAATGCAAATATACTTTTACTTTTTTCGTTTCCATGCAGACAAAACTTAAATAACAAATACATTTAGCCTGGTATGTCGTTTATCCTTTCAGATAATTGTTCTTTGTAAAGTTCCCTATTAAGACTAGCTAAGCTTACGGAATGTAGGTCAAATATAATTTGTTCTTAGATATGAACATGAAAGTGGATTATCTATTATCATCAGATTCTGTTTTCTCTGGAAGTTTTACTTACGAGGTCACATAAAATGAATAGCTAATAAGCAAATATATGATATGCTGTAATCTTTTGTTGTCATATAAATGAAATTGATTCAGTGTCAGAGACATCTTTGATTTAACCTGCATTTAGAAAAGAAACATATCAATGTCTCCTTGTTTGGGCGGAACTTAATTAAATGAAAAACAAACAAGAATTACAATGTAATTATGGTTTATGCAAATATTTATCATTATCTTAAAATTTAGTTTTATATTTTTCCGTTTTGAATGAAAGGCTTAAAATAGAATGATTTCGAAAATAAGAAGGAATAAGTGGGAATTTTGTTTAAATATAAATTGTGTTGTTTGTTTTTTTTTTAAATATTTTTATCCTTTAGATATAAACGTAAATATTTATACTTATATATTTATTATTGGCAAACATTTTGTCATTTTCCTTGCCAATTGATATTCAAATACATTAGGGAAAGTTTTGTTTTATTTCGTTTTAGCCAGCTTACTTAACTGACATTATTGGTAATGGACGTAAAAGCAATATTCAACAATCCACGCAATTTTGTTGTGTGGAAACTATTTACACCCGAGGCAAGGTGATATGTACTTTTGCTATCATGCATGCCCTGTAATTCATCAGTTCTTATTCAAATTTCTTACGCCTTTAGCTGACACAGCTGACGTTTCAGACCCACAGAGTTGAGAATTTATATTCTACAGACATGTTTCTTTGCAAACATATTTTCTTTTACTAGCTTCTTTATGTTAATTAGCCGATATCGTAATCAACGCAAATAAAGGCACATTTTGGCTTCCGTAGATTCAAAATTTATTTACCAAATTTGATAATAGCAATGTATTATACATGAAGTCATTGATTGAGCTCAATGGCAAATTTTGATTACAGCTACGTTCATTTAACAATGTTAACAATGTTATTTGTGTGAATTCTACAGAACTAAACATTTGAATTTTTCCTTACGATATTATATCCTCCGAGACGTTAGATCTTCAAGAAATGAAAGTGAGATAAATTCATTTTGAATATACAACGCACATCTTGTAAATACCTTCATATTACTATTTTAATTATTAAATGGTGTCCAATACTTTAGTTAAATAAACTTTTTGATGGTGAATGTTCCAAAAAAATTCAGGAATTCCACACAATTGTCGCATTGTTCAACACCCCCTTTAATAAATTTTCAGCTTTGCAAATTGAATAGATTTAGAATGTCACAAAAACAATTATGCGTTGACCCTCTTTTTAGTATTTAATAGAGCGAATCATTTGATGGCACATCGTAATTAACTGATTGTTTTTCTATATCTACATATATATACACTAGTCGAAAGCCTCTGGGAATAAACCTCAACAATGAAAGAAACATTTAGGGTGATTTGTTTGTTGCTTATTAAGTGTTGAGTGTTTTTATTGTTTCTTTTTCTTCTCTATTTTTGAAGGTAGCATGATTAATGTTAATTGCGCGAGAAACATTAGTACGAAATTTCTACAAATATAGTCTACGTCTAATAATATTCCAATAAAGTCATTACAAAAAGTCATTCCTACAGGTTAAAAGAGTATATCATTATAATTGCTCACAGCAATTACAATTGCAATACGTCATTTTACAAAATTTAAATAAAGTCGATTTTTTTCTATCGAGTTGACAAACATAGCAAAATGGCTTTAACGATTAAATTTCTGCAATCAAATCGTTAGGTGTCTATCATTGTGTTTTTTTCCAAATGTTCATATATTTTAAATAAAAAACAAGTTTAATAAGATTTTAGCTTTAAGTTCTTTGTATCGCCTCAACTGGCTTCGTTTTATTAAACATTACAGACAAAACACCTTAGGAAATAAATTTTTGCCGAAAAAAAGTTCCCAATAATAATTGTTAATTAAAACAACTTGATTGATTTGGCTGCCAGCTGTCACCCTTTCGGCAAAGTAATAATTATTATTGTATTCATGCACGGTTTGTAAATCGCCATTATTCTGAGCAGACTACTTTTGATTGGATGTCTGAAGGAGTTTGTTGAAGACATCTTTTTTTTTTTTATTTCTTTAAACTTCATAGTATTTTGTTGAATATTTTCACTAAGACTCGTAAAATGCGCTCGGTGAGTGGAGATATATAATCTCTAACTGCAAAGCCAGAAGAACATGCAAGTTGTAAAAAGATGTGTGCAATAAGACAATATAATGATTTATCATTTATTGTACTAATCATTTTTAAGGGTTGGCTCACATGTTTCAATTACGTATTGATATATCAAATATCAAATATAATTGATTGTAAAACCCGAATTTTGTCTTGACTTAAAAATGCAATGTAAAAAGATAATACGTTATCGTATCTTTATAATCAGCACAATTATACACATAATTATTACGTGTTTTATATAATTCATCGCTTGTTTTACATATGAAACGTTTGATAAGGATATGAACATTTGGTATCTAAATGGTATGTAAGGCAATATAAAAAGATAATGCACTTTATATAATGTCAATTGAAATCAATTATTATATCTAAATCGAATGTAAACAACATAATTGTGAGATAACTGCATGCAATAAGAAAGCAATAGAGTATTCTGACTATTGCATTACTCATTGTTTGATAAATCTTTAAATAAATGTTAAAATAAGAATTCAGTGAAAAACAAAATTGATCCAGATATACATTGTTAAACAAATAAAAAAGCAATTTTAACGCTATAAAGAAATGTTGTGATTTGTTTTAATTAATAATTTATTTTATTCACGTAGTATAGTGACAATTAAATTATATACATCGTTAATAGGGTTTTGCATGATGCTTAAACTCAGTTTATCGCTTATATTTCGAAAACGCTCTGGCTTACATGAATGTATCTACTTTAGAGTCCAATAAACGTCCACATCTCTTGCAAACAGTAAACACTTCGGAAATTGAGTTAATAAAGAACTCCACAAGTAATAAAACTTCACGAGCATTGACCCTTTAAGTAGCGATGGGAGCCACAATTGGATGATATTATGAAATTGATTGAATTCTTTTCTAAATTGTCACACATTCATGGCGTTTATATAGTGACACTGGTCAAGGTCTTTGGAGAATAAGTCGTATGTGAAAAACACATTTAATGTGATATCAATACGCTGTTTTTCTATTTTTTTCCATATATTTTTTATATTTAAAAATAGCTTGCTCCATGTATATTTACATTCATTCAAAGCACAAAGCCAATAATTATAACGAATTGAAAACCGTCTATAGTAAATATATAGTGTGAATCAATGTAATGGACGTAATAAAATGTATGAAAAATAAATTAATTTAAGATATTAACAAAATTCTACAAAAAATTATATGGGAAGTCCTCTTTTATTTGAACTATCTGAATAACCTTTAACCTTTTTTTTGTTTAAAAAACGTCAAAAGACACACAAATAAATTCATAATGTTATAATGTTAAATTTAATAAATCAGTATCTGATGAAATTATATACAGTATTTTTCTTATTATAATACACGCTAAATATAAAGATACGTTTGATATATTTATATAAGATGATACGAGTATTAAAGCATAAGGTAACACAACAATATCATTATAAATTATCACGTAGTTTACGGTAACCCAATCTCAATTTCAATGACATATTTAGTATAGGAATATTTCAAGTAGTAAATCCTTCGTTAGAAAAAGGCTAATAAAACTAAACGCAAAATTAAATTTCACCAATTTACAAATTAATCAAATAGCTAAGGGACACGGCAATACTTTGTAGATGTGACATGCATATGAAGATACTCAATAATGGCAATTATCCGTACGAAGACCTTACTGATACAAAATTCAGATATAATTTAATGTGTTTCTTGCATAGATATTATATAACTTGTCTTCTTACAAATAATGTCAATATTTGCAATAAATTGAGAGACCGTTAATCCATTGAATACAAATTAAATGCTGCTTCTATGTCATTTTAAACAAATTTCTTAACATGCTTTAGCGCAGCAAAATAAAAGTTTTGCCTAAATGCAATTTTCCGAGACAAAATTTAAATAATTGTTAATCTAAAACATAGATTGATTTAGCCACAAACAGTCAATCTTTAGGCAAATCATATTTATTATTGTATTCATGCGCGTTATTTCATTCGTCAATTTTCCTTGCTTGATTACATTCGACTGAATGTCTAAAATAATGCGTTGAAAGTACGTGATATCTTTAATTATAATTGTTGGAATCTTGTTTTGTAAAAGTACAAATTCAATGCGGCAAATATAACAAAAGTTTCAATGATTAGACACTAACGCATGGTGGTATGTAAAATGATTAATTTGCTAAAATATACTACTTTATTTTAAGAAAAATTAGTTTTGATTAATATTTTTTTTTAATCTAATTATACAAATATGTTTAAACATATTTAGTTCGACAAATGAATATATCTCATGCACAAGGAATGCTAAGAAACTATTAAAGACGACCGAAACAGGTCATTTTTGATAAAGTATAAATGACACATCCAGCAACATTCGTTTTTGGTTTTAGAAATAAGCCTTAAACAGGGATCATACGTAGTGAAGCCGAGGAAAAAAACACTCAATGACTAAAATGGGGCAATAAGAAATGAAAAAAAAATACAAACGAAACGTAATAACCAAATATAAAACAGTGTAATTCAATTAATTCTTTACAGCATTCAATTAAAGAACATTTCTTATTGTCAAGCTTTTACGCAACATAATTAATGATTAATAAAACGAAATCACAGGCGTCATGGCTTTATTACATACAAAATGCATTTCATTCCAAATCAAAGTGCATTAATAGGAAACGAACAATTTATATTAATTGAAAAAAAATTAGTTCTTCATTTTCGATCATCGTGTTATGCTGCCAATATATGATAAACTCTCGTGCGTTTGCCTATTAACGATCATTCAACTTCGACAAAGTTAATGCTTGACATTTTAATTCCTTACAAAGTGCTTCTAGGTGAATAAAAACACTGTGATAAATTACGTGATCAACCATAAATGATAAAACCATGATTGTTATCTTGCTCTATTGTGAAGTACTCTCGTTTACCTCAAACTATGTAAATTCTGTAGAAATGTAAAGAAAACTTGATGTTTATTTGGTTAAAGTAAATTCTGCTTTTAATACTTAAAAATGCACAAGTAATGTACACTGATGCTCTGTATAAAACTAAATGTTTAAATCAGAAATCAGAATTGTCATATATCATTTTACTTTCTATCCACAATAAACATTTTTGTTTCTATTCCAGACAAATTATAATGATAATAAAACTTTACTTTATATGTGTATCAATACTAAGGTGCAAATCACCATTCCCTTGTCCATTGTGACCAACGATTTATCGTTCCTGACGGAAAATGCAGACGTTTCATTTTTACTTAAAATGAAATCAGATACTGCTAGAAAGTCAACTGAACATCAAACGTTTTAACATATTAATCCTATATAAAACTTAACAAAACAAGTACCACGCCTGATTGCACATTGACATTCCAATGAACTAACATGCTACCTTCTTTTGTCTGATTTTATGACATGAATAATATTTCGTTTTCCTTGACATTGAGTTTACTTTAATTATTTTATATTACTTAATAGTAAGCTTAATTCATGCATTTGATTTTTATCTTATTCACGTACATTACACTATTGTTGCGCACATACCTGCGTCGCTTTCCAATTCCATACAACAACCGTTTGAACCGGGTGATTCCCCCCGAATATGTTTTAGACACGGCAAATATGCCTCTTGTAGTGTCAGAGTTATGTCACAGACAAAGTTCAAAGTGTTAAAATGAACAAAGGACAATAACTCCAAAATTAAGCAAGGCAGAGTTACACTCCTATTTAATGAGATCAATCTACCTTTACAGTTTCGTGTTGATACCTCTTATGGTTTCAGAGTTATGTCCCGGACAAAGTTCAAAGTGGAAAATGAACAAAGGACAATAACTCCAAAATTAGGCAAAATGGAGTTATGGTTCTTTTGCACTGCACTTTTACCCAATGTCAATGAGATCTACCCACCTACACAGTTTCTTGTTGATATCTCTTATAGTTATAGAGTTATGTCCCGGACAAAGTTCAAAGTGTAAAAATGAACAAAGGGCAATAACTCCAAAATTAGGCAAGACAGAGTTATGGTTCTTTTGCACTGCACTTCTACCCAATGAGATTTATTAACCTACAAATTTCTATGTTCATATCTCTTATACTTTTAGAGTTTTGTCCCGGACAAAGTTCAAAGTGTAAAAATGAACAAAGGGCAATAACTCCAAAATTAAGCAAGACATAATTACTTTTTTTACATTGCACTCATACCAAATAAGATCTAATTACCTACAAAGTGTCATGTTGATATCTCTTATAGGTTTAGAGTTATGACCCCGACAAAGTTCAAAGTGTAAACATGAACAAAGCATTTAACTCCAAAATTAAGCAATACAGAGTTATGGTTCTTTTGCATTGCACTTTTACTCAATGAGATTTATCATGTTGATACCTCCTGGTGTTTCAAAGTTACTAATATGCCCGGACAAGATTAGCGGACGGACGGACGGACAAAGCGGCATTAAATGCTCACCCCGAAGGTAGCATAAACAGTGGTATGGTACGGCCGTTTATATGTAAATGAGCCTGTCGTCACCTTTGTTAACAGTAACGAGATCTCAACCCGATAATTCTATTCTTTTTGTAATTTTGTTTTAGATAATGTGATGAATTAAATATTAAATACGTCAAGAAAATGTATTGAACTGGCTTAAAGAAGTGTGATTTAAAACACGTGTTTTATACTCATGCAAAACATTGAAATCACTCTAATCAATCGTTAAATCGGAGACAGACTACCCGACCGACCAACATGTCAAAGTGACCTCTGTCTGACCCCATATGTAATATACATTTAATACGACGGGTGTTACATGAGTTTTTGTGAACATAAGTTTTTCCGAATTTCAAATGAAATGCTAAAAAGTTAATTATGTATTGTGTGAATTCTTTTACATTTTTCGGTTCCATGCAGACGAAACTCAAATAACAAATACACATTGCGTGATTAATCTATTTTAGCATGGTATGTTTTTATCCGTTCAGATAATTGTTCTTTGTAAAGTTCCCTATAAAGGCTAGCTAAGCTTACGGAATGTAGGTCAAATATAATTTGTTCTAAGACATGAACATGAAAGTGGATTATCTATTATCATAAGATTCTGTTTTCTCTGGAAGTTTTACTTACAGGATCACATACCATGAATGGTTAATAAGCAAGTATATGATATGCTGTAATATTTTGATATCCTATAAACGAAGTTGATTCAGTGTCACAAACATCTTTGTTTTATCCTGCGTTTAAAAAAGGAACATATTATTTTCTCCTTGTTTGGGCGAAACTTAATTGAATGAAAAACAAGAAATTCAATGTTATTATAATGGTTTATGCAAAAATTAATCATTATCTTAAAATTTAGTTTTATTCCTTTTTAAATGAAAGTCAGATTTAAATTAGAATAATTTCAAAAATAAGAAGAAATAAGAAGGAACTCGTTTAAGTATAAACGCACAAATTTACGCATATTGTAATTATTGTCAAAGCATAACCATTGCGTCTTTTTCTTTGCCAATTGTTCTTAATATACAACAAGAAAAAAGCTTTGCTTCATTTCGTTTTAGCACAGCTTACTATATTGAAATTTTTGCCAATTGACGTGATAACAATATTAACCAAACTTGTTGTGTGGAGACTATTTACACCACAGACAAGGTAATATGAATTTTTATTATCATGGGTGCCTGTAATTTGATATTTTACTTGTTTTTTATCCGAAACGCGAGTATTGAAATGTAATGGTTGTTAAATCTTAAATACATTGCTGTGATGAAATGATATATTATTTCAATTTTAACATCGCATTGCATCTTTAATCCCATTCATTTTCTTTGTAAATAATTATATCATGTACGATTTGTTTTTTCAATAAATGCTATTCCAGACAAAACACTGTAATAAATCTTCACGTTATAGATAACATTGTGAAAAAGATCGTTCCCCTGACTATTGTGACAAGACGTCAACCTTGCCTGGAGGTAAATGCAGGCGTTTTTTAATTAGAATGAAAGTGAATATGATGCAATGGTAGTCAGATATTTTTGAACTTTGAATCAGAGAATAACACTTAACAGTAGCGAGGTCAAATCAACGTTTCTTATGGTTTTTATTCACAGCATTGCTCGTTTTGAGTTGGGTTCTTTTTGGTCGTAAAAGCGTTGAATTTCAATTAATGAGAAAAACTTTTATCACACACCCGTAAAAGCGGTATTGCATGGTGTATCGGACAACATATGAAAACAATTGGTCTGCTATAAATTACTTAGTCTGATGACACTTTTGTCACCTTTTTCTGTATAACCATACATCCCATCCGTCATTTCTGACAATACAAAAAAACAACTTAATTACATAGATAACAATGTGACACTGATAAAGCCATTTGGAGAATGGATCACTAGAGATTGAACCATCTAGTATACAAGTAGTGTACCATGAGTTTGCAGATATTTTGTTAACAGAATATTTATAAATTCATTACTAAACTTCGTAGAAAGATTTGTACTACATAAGCTTACTATATATCATACTACTAAATAAATACAGATCGTTTATAATATGATGCAAATATATATTATTATGTGGACAGTTAGATATTTCATTTGTCTCTACAATATGACTGCTCACAACACTATACATTAAGTAAGGTAGTGAAATATACACGCTACACACGACACTTCAGTTCAATAATATCTAAACGCGCAATGTTAAACGCTTGTTAAAATACCGAAGCAGCAGGGTTTGAAATATATAAATAATACTCAGTAATAAATACCTAAGCGCACGAATGAAATGTAAGCGTTTGAACAAAAAACACGCCTTTCTTCATCTCTAAATTCATCTCAACTATTTCTTGGATTTGGAGATTTTCCAGACAAATACTATTCTTATGAAGTTTCTTTTTATCTATTTTTTGCATTCCCCTTTTGGCTGTAAAAGGCCATTTTACAAGAAGCTTAGGTTGTACAATTGTCGTTTGTATTAGACAGATACATTTATCAAAATTAAAGATATACATTACTAAAGTTTCCTGCCAATGCAGTCGATAAATGGCCTGTCAATTTATGACCTAAATATGGCTAGAGTAAAGTTATAGATTCTATGGTAACACTAAAATAGGGATATATTTTATGAATAACAATATATAAGGATAAAATACAAAGTAATCAAACCAGACAAAATGACGAAACATCAGTTACACATAAACTGTTTGTACAACCAGATACCAATAAACTTTCACAAAAATATGTTTTGTTCGAGATAGTCTATCAAAGCTTTGCTATAAGTCCACCGTGATAGAAAGTTTTGTCTGGCAATAACAAACACATGTGAGAACAAAATTTAATTAATATGCACAAATATGTTAAAGAACGAAGCCACTCACACACTCACACCACACAGGACTTCCTGGTCTTAACGTAATAAAACAGTGAACAGAAAATTAAAACAAAAATCCTTTGTATAAAATCAAGAAAGCTTAACAGAGTCTGCAACTCTGTCAATTAACTATCTCTTTTATTGCTCTTTAGGGAGAATTTCTTTTGGAAAAATTTTGTATCAGTATAAATATCAGTAGGCTATGTTGGCTATAGTTCACCTTACCACAGCATTCCTCGGAGTTTCACTTCGTTACTTAAATGTTTCGATATACTTTTTGCATATCAGTGGTTATATAAAAAGGGGAAAAACCGAGGACATTTTATTTTTGTTATAACTCTAGTATTTATGAACATTACTAAAATATAAAACTAGTTATCAACAATATGAAGAACATTTATCAGCTCTCTCCTTGTCTTTTTGATATATTTTATATTCAATCGAAATAATTACATTTAGTATGTCAATGATTTTGTATTCTTTAACATTGCTTTTCACATATAATTATTTTCTCATTAATCTTATTAGATTATTTCCAAATAACAGTGAAACAACAAATTAAGTTAATTGTACTTTGCCAAATATTATGAAAAAAGCGGCCACTGACCCATAATGCACAAGTAGGACAGTTTTTTGTTGTTGAAAATTTCTTTTTCAGATTGCGAATATCAATCTAGTTTGCATGAATGTATGCTAAAGTAAGATATATCAATAAAAAACTAGAATAAGTGGAAGTTTATTTTGAATTAAGTTTTGGCATTAAGATATTTCACAAAATTAATGAGAAAAAACTAGAACAAATTGAAGTTTATTTCGAATTGAGTTTTGACATTAAAATTTCGAAGATTTGTTTATAATATGTTTACGGGTTTTGTAACAGAATCAAATTTATTTATTATCGTACAAGTTTGATTTACGATGAATGCTCACTAGGTTGTAAAATAATGAATCAATAGTAACATCATCACAAGGTAGGTTTTATTTGCTTTAATTTACATACAGCTGATAGGATATCAGCTCTTAAATGTATGCAAAAGTACGTTATCTTTGTAATTAAATCGTGGAAGGAAGACACGTTCGTACAGTAAAAAAAAATGTATCAAACTATATAGATCTTGTCTGACGGTTGAAAATATTCCATTTAATTTTGATTCTTTTTTAAAATACAGTACTCTACATTTACAGTTACACAATTATTAATATAACCTTTGCAAATACGTAGTTTAGAAGATTTGCCTTATGATTAATGAAACTAAGTCTTGTTGACATGGATCAGTTGAACATGACCGTTATTGACGCTTTTGCTTAAAATAATGCAAAATGATAAAACTTTATTTCTATGGAAATATTTATCTTTTTTGTAATCATTTACAGACATACATGCATGCTCTGTTACTAAACTAAATTTCCTTTACAGTTCATTTTGATAAGCGATTATTTTGGAAATTAAGCTTCTTGCTAACAGAAAGAACGACTTGCCCCTGTTGGGGTTTCAACCCACAAGCAATCCTTACAATACTAGTCCGACGCGTTAACCACTTTGCCATATGCCGCCACTCTATTTTTACAATTTAAAACCTGGTTTACATACATGGACATTATAAACTTAAACAATTACATTTTTTACCAGCTTATCTTTGGATGTCATGCGTGCCACCGGCTAATCCCTTTTTTGAATGTCAATTATAATGGTTTACAAAGTATCGCTCCTCTTACTCCATAGAGACCAAAATCAAATGTATAAGAAACATTGCGTGTAAAACCTTGTTAAGTATTGTTTTTGTGTTATCTTTTCAGACACTTGGTTTTATGTAAATTTGCTTACAAAGGATAGCAAAGCTCCGTGATCTAGGTCAAATGTAATGAAATAGAACATTAATGCATTACAATTTATCCTAAAATACTATACTCTGTGAAAGAAGAACCAGTCGTGATGACCACGAATACCTTTAAGCTAAGAACTATTGGCATCATGTAAGTATAACGTTTCCAAAAACATTAAAAACTGTATTTTATTTAAATGTATTTTCCATTAAGTTGGCAGTGCAACTGAAAGAACTCAACCAGTGCAGACCAAGAGGCTCCTTGTCATTTTGATATATTCTATAGTCAATCAAAATAATTACATAAAATATGTCAACAATTTTGTATTCTTCAACATTCTTTTTGTATATAATTATTTTTTTATTTATCATATTAGATTATTTCCCAATAACTGGGAAAGAAAAATATTTCTCAAACAAATTCAGCCTGTTATTCTTGCCAAATATTATGAAAAAAGGTCATTGACCCATAATGCACTATAAGGACACTTTGACCTTGTTTTTTATTAACAAAAATCTTTTTTTTTCAGATTGCTTAAAATCCATCTACTTTGCATGCTGGTGTTGATGCCAACACTATAAAGTCTTGAGAATTGAGTACCGCTCAAGCCGGTGCTAGGGGGCGTGAGGGATGTTGCACTTATTCATTATCCCTCATGTACAGACTCAATCAAACCGAGTCTGCAATTCTTATGTTATTTTGTTGTGATTAATGCTTCCGAGTGATCACTTTGTTTCCAGAATTTTGTACTTCACAACAGCAGGTGTCAAGTGCCGTGTGGCAGCCGTAAAAAAAGTTGCCCCGTACTTCACTTCAGTGTTGTTATATTTTCTGGTCCTTCGGGATCATTGATGCCAACACTATAAAGTGTTGAGAATTGAGTACCGCTCAAGCCGGTGCTAGGGGGCGTGAGGGATGTTGCACTTATTCATTATCCCTCATGTACAGACTCAATCAAACCGAGTCTGCAATTCTTATGTTATTTTGTTGTGATTAATGCTTCCGAGGGATCACTTTGTTTCCAGAATTTTTGCAAGAATGTAGGATAATGTAAAAGAATCAAATTGAGAAGCAGAAGAAGAAGAAGAAGTAGAAGAAGAAGAAGAAGAAAAAAAGAAAAAAAAACTAGAACAAAATGAACTTTATTTCAAATTGAGTTTTGGCATTATTATTTCTGAAGATTTTATTAGATATGTTTCCGTGTTTTGTACAGAGGCAAAGTTATTTATGATCTTACAAGTTTAATTTACGACGAATTTCCACCTGGTTGTAAATTAAACTACTAGAGGTAGGTTTAAATACTTTTAATTTACATCCAGCTAATAGGAATTCAGCTCTAAATATATCTTCGGAAAAATACGTAATTTTCGTTAAATAAACATGGCAGTGAAATGATACATCAAATAACATAGATCTCGTCTGACGGATTAAAAAAAAAACAAAACAAAAAACAAAAACTGCGGCAGCTTGTACAGTTTAGCAATAATTGTATTACATTAGCAAATATGTAGTTTTCTAATCAATATATTTAATTATTAATGAAACTGAATCATGTTGACAAGGCACAGTTGAACATGGCCGCACTTAAGATAATGTGAGAAGAGATAAAACATTTTTATTTATTAAAATACTTTTATGTTTCTTTAACATTTATAGATATATTCGTACATGCATGTACTGTTACTTAGCCGTTTTAACTTTTCATTTTGATCAGCGATTATTTTGGCAATTAAGTTTCTTGCTCATGTAAACAGCGGCTTGCAAATGACGGGAGTTGAACCCACGCTGCAAGCAATCTTTAGATTGATAGTTCCTTAGATTGATACTCCGACGCGTTAACTACTCGGGCAAAGCCGCCACTCTGTTTTTGCACGTTAAAAATGATCCGCATACATTGACATTGTAAACTTAAATAAACAATGACGCTTTATATACCAAGGACTCCTTTTAATGTCATGCGTGCCGCCGAGTAATAATAATTTTCAATGGCAATTATATATAGTTTACAGAGTATCGCTCCTCTTACTCCATAGAGACCAAAATCAAATGTATAAGAAACATTACGTGTAAAACCTTGTTTAGCATTGTTTTTGTGTTATCTTTTCAGACAATTGGTTTTATGTTAATTTGCTTACAAGGGATAACAAAGCTCCATGATCTAGGTCAGATATAATGATATAGAACATGGAATTGTATAACATATTATCCTAAATTACTTTGCTTTCAGAAAAAAGAACCTCTTGGTATGACCACGAATACTGTTTAGAACATAGAACTATATAGATCCTTATAATGTTTTTAGAAATCACAAAAAGAACTGTATTTCATTCGGTGACAGCTGCTTACTTGTATATAATGCCCTTCAGCTTGTAGTGGAATCTGATAGAAATCATGCAACCAATGCAGACCAAGATGCTGCTCCTGAAGACATGTTTCATTGATTGATTTAGAACTGTAATCATGGTCTGCATTATTCGCTTGTTAATCAGTTCTGTCCAGATTATGAAATAAACCAGTCCATTTAAGATATTTAGCGTGATAAGAAATCACATGTTTTTCCTTGTTTTTTGAAAATAAAATAAAACAATGTTTACCTTTTTGCGATAAACATGATAAAACACAAAAAGGTTTGCACAAATGTAATCACGGAACATGTATATGCAAATTTACATTCATGAATTGCATATTCAATCATACATTTTCGACCAACATTTGAAGTAGTATAATTCCGAAATTATTTTTAATCTAAAATTTGTCAGATTTACAAAACAATTTTTGTAAAAGCGTCAGTTTTGTCACATTATAGACAATATCCTTTGAAAACAAATAACGAGAAAAAAATCTTACCGTATTGAAATATTTGCCCATGGGTCTGATTACAATATTAATCAATCCAGGCAATTTGATTGTTTGGAGACAATTTACACCTCAGGCAAGGTAATATGTTTTATTGTAATCATGCGTTCAATGTAATTCGTCAATCCGTAAGACGATGTACTACTCAACTATCTTATGCCCTAAAGGTAACACTTGTACATTGTTTTTTTTCTTTAAAACTGAAAATATTCTCATCTTATCAGTATTTTATTCTCATGTTTTGAAGACTTATGCACACATTTTCAAAAAACAGTGTACATATAAATTTTATGTGTTCGTAGTTCATTAAAAAGCAGATGCATTTCTGAAAAACATGTCACTCTATAGACCATCTCCACGTAAACTAAAGACCACACTTGACACCGTATTCCATAGGAACTCGAGAACGGGACCGCAGATTGCGGCGTATATTTTTGATCGTGTAACGGTTTTAAAAAACGTTTCTGCTATATCTTTATATCTTTTAGTATCATCCGAGTGTATGGACTCAAAAAATATATTATCAATTGAACCCAATCTGTCTCTTTTAAAACTGGTCAAATTTTACGGTATTATAAAAAAGACAAGGAGTGACATCCGCCATTTGCCGCAACGTTTTCGGCATGAGTTTTTCCCCTTTGGCTACAATTGATTACTATTTTTTCAGAATTTTGTTCCTGTTATTTTTGTCAACTATCAGGTATCGTCCGGATATAACGTTAACGGTTTATTGATTACACGTGGTGACATGTATAGGCGGCATTGTAACGGGCGTATTCGTGTATTGATTTGTTAAAATGGAGAAAACAGAAACTTTAGTAATATTGTCAAACTGATTTTGCCTAACTGAAAAAAGGAATATTAAAACATGATCCATAGATAAATATTTTAGGCACTCATCTCGTATTCATTACTAGAAAAATTAAAACAAAAATCAAGCATATCAAGGGGGATAACTTACACCGAACGTTGCGGCAAATGGCGGATGTCACTCCTTTACTTTTTTCAATATACCGTATATTTGACTGATTTTTAAATTAGCAGATTATATTTAATTGAGATTAGATAATTTAAGACCACCCGCTCGCATAATATGAAAAGATATTCAAAGGTCGGACAAACAATATGTAAAGCCGGTACGGATTCGGATTTATGCGCCGCAATATGTGGTCCTGTTCCAGAGTTCCTATGCCGTATTCCGGTTTATAAAGGCAATGCGCTTGATTAATTAAATGCTACAATTTCGCCTATTTACCACCGAAATGCATATAAAGACGACTATTTCATCTCCTGAAACAGATTCATATACGATTATGAATGAAACATAAAAGAGTCGGCGAAAAAAGCAATATCATATTCCACTTGCCATCATGTTTCTGTCAAGCGTTTAGAGGTAATGCATGAAAACTGTTGTCAATTAAATACAAACTAAAACAAATTTCACTGATAAAAAGGTGTATATAGTGTTTTACATAACTTATTTTAGAAAATGTAAATTGTTTGGCGTTAGTAATTCTCAACCATAAGCTGCTTTGACTTAATGTAATTAGTCTTTGCCACTAGTATATCCGTGCAATTTAACAACCCTTTGTAACTAACTTGTTGTACTTTGATATTGCATTCCCTTAAACTTTGAATAAATATCCAAATTCAGGTAAAATTAGTGAAGGCAAACATAAATAACAATGATCATTTCTTATCTAAATCATTATACTTGCTTATTTTCCCATTGTAAATAGATACCAAAAAAAAAAAAGAATTTTATTAGCAAGTCGTGAAATGGCGACTTAAAAATCCCTTTCATCCTTACATACAAATCTAAACATGTGTTCCAGGGAAAATAAACCTAATGTAGTTAAACTGCTATTGTACAAAAAGCTTTCTTATTCTATTTCCTTTAGCAGCGTAGTGAATGACCTTCTTGCTTTATTTAAACTTTAAAGATAAACTATGCACATCTTTGAGATTCTTTTATTGCAGACATTAATTGATTTCTAAACAATTATAACTGAATATGTTTTATTCAAAATAAAAGAACGTTCAACGTGTACCAACTTATAGTGTGTAGGATTTAAAACTAGAGTTAAGTCACGAAACTTTAATTTTATATTCACAAAATGACCGTGTAGCAATTATCAATATTATAAATATAAAATTTGAGCATAGTATATCTTTAAACAAATGAACAGATGGTTCTTAATTCCAAATTCATCATTGTCATTTATATATGTGTGATTAAACAAGGACAGTTTAAAATATTACAATAGCATCGCAGACGAAGATTTCAAGGAAGACTTACGGGCACATAAAATGTTAATAAAATGTGCTTTATGACCTTATTAAAAATAGCATTTTACAATGTCTGTGAAAAAAGATGTGTGTTAAAATTATCGAATAGCGAGCTTAAGAGATACATATATTTAGATTTATTTCGGTATGGAATACATATAGTATCACTAGATTGACTAAAATTACATCAATTAAAAAATATCAAGTTAAAACAGTTAAATTATGGAATTAAATATTCCTCCATGTAATCAGGAGTCAAACCTTTTTTGCTTCTTCAAAAGCATGACAAAAAATGATCTGAAATAACCTGTAGATTCTATGTTCT
Source organism: Ruditapes philippinarum (assembly GCF_026571515.1). Lineage (NCBI taxonomy): Eukaryota > Metazoa > Mollusca > Bivalvia > Venerida > Veneridae > Ruditapes > Ruditapes philippinarum. The sequence goes on from NW_026853468.1 coordinate 494,997, forward strand.
AATTGTTTTAATCATGATTTAAAATAATTTAATTTATACGACTTAGAAAAGCTGCTTTCAAAAAAGAAATCAAAATTCTGCAGTGGAAATGATTTGATGATAAATATAGTTGGAATGATACAGTAACTGATAAACTTTGAAAAAAAAAGATTGATTTGCTGAAAGCTGCGGAGCTGAGGACAATAAATGACAATATAAAATAATGTGTCGTGCGAGTAATGCAATTATTCTCCTTTTAGTGCTTAATTTTACTGGAAAGGCATGAAACTGATCCTCAGAACCTACAAACAGTGAATATGAATTTTGTGAAATCAAAGTAGCTTCTTGGAATTATTTCAAGCGCAAGTGGCTTAAGGTTGTTATTCAACTCATTCATGCTAAGATGTTACAATTAAAGTAGATGCATAAAATAAAATATGACCAGCTTTGAAAGAAAAACATATTTATCTTGGCAAAAAGGATAAACAATTTGAAACATGTTAATATGAAGAACATGAAATTAAGGAAATAAATAGTTCTTAAAATAAAAATAATCACATTATTGCATTATATGAATTTCGCTGTAAATTGTCATCAATATTGTTTTTGTTGCTTTTTCTTGTTTTATGTTGTTGTTGTATTTTATTGTTGTTTGTTTAGTATACTGTATATAATTTATGATATGATAAATAATAAACGTAATTCGTACTAATTTGTTTTCGGAATGTGAAATATTCACACCTTTTATCGTTTAGTCTCTGTAAACAGGTTTATTTTGATATTTTCAATTTTATTAAAGAATTAAACATATTCAGATGCAACTAAATTTATTTCTCCAATTTTATCAGATAAATCACTCAAGCTTTCAGCTGTTAAGATAAGATTACGGGCAATTAAATTTTAATACAGTGCTAAATTTACACGATAACGTACTAAACTGAAATAAGAATCTTAAATAAAACACTTTACTTAAATACCTCCAGTACAAATTATTTTTAATGGTCGTCTCAGTTAAGGGGATTTTGTGATAAAAGTTTCTAAAAATGATTTTACAAATAACAAATATCAGTCGAGTTTGTGATAAAATGTTTAAATTTATTGCTTTTATTTTAGCGACATGTTGCATGGTGCAATATAAATCATTAAAATAACGACCCTTTCTTTTCTTTCTCAGATATGACATAAAACTTAATTGACATATTCAATATAGCTGTAAAAATTGAAACACACAAACTGTAAAACGATATATAAAATAATTATTCTAATGGTCTAGCCTACTTTTGTAGTTCAATTGATTAGGATATTTTTTTTATTAAAATTTACTTTTTAGTTTCTGTTGTAATCAAAGCCTATGACGTGTACCATCGCAATAGCCTATTTAATATGATATATTCGTAATAAATACTTGTAACAACATGTAAAAGCACAAACATCTCATAGCTGCACTTTTCGTTAAAGATAATACAAAACTACTATAAACTCTTCGGAATAAAATCGAATGCATGAGAAAAAAAATATTCTATTCAAGAACATTTAATTAATATAAACTTCTTATTTCACACAATGATCATGAATAAAACAATACAACTTGCCTTGACTGTAACAGCCCTCGGTCAAATCAATTTGTTTTGTGTATTAAATATCTGTCCGTCGTATAAAACTACTTTCGTCGAATAATCTCTGTAGTTGAAAACGTATTTTGTTATTTTAGAGGCTACAGGATATAAAAAATGTCTAAGCAATAATTGAAAAAGTCGTTAAGAAAAATCGTTAAATTATTATCATAATAATAATTTTAGTGTGTCATGTTCAATACACCTGTTTCTTTTTCCTACTCTTATACACAGGTCACATTCTTCATTATATTAAAAAGTTTATATCTTGAATATTTTCAATACAATTCAATCCAATCCTCGTGATCTTTAGCAAATTAACCGATATGTATTATATTATATATATTAATTGTTCATAATCATAATAGAAATAAGATTAAGTAGTTAACTGTGTAAATGTAAATGCTGAAATATACCATGCTCAAATTTGACAAATACAAAATAAACACACGTGATAGCTATGTTTTTTCAACTATACACACTACAAGGTAAAATAGAACTCGTGCATACTGTCATACAAACCTGCCAGAAAGGCTCAACTTAATATTCCTTTATTAACATTAGACATATTCAGCAAGAATTTTATAGAGTTCAATATATTTATGCAATAAAAATATTTTACTTACAGATAAGCATAGTATAACTTTAATGATGCTTTGATATTACCCCTCCATGTTTTACAGTATAGAATCATATCATAATCCAATTTTGAAGCATTAAAATGGACATGCATTGTTATAGATGTACATAGATATTTTAAATTATCTTAAAGGCTCCTTTTTATTTTGAATTCAAATTGTTACTGTACACATTGTACTTATTTATTTTTGTTGTAAAATTTCAAAACGTTGTAGACATTTTCACCTGTTTTACATTATTGTGTTAAATAGATATAAAATTAACAGTCAGTGGCTACTACATAGTAAATTAAAGAACACTGTAACATGTTTATCAATTTAAAATGAAAATAATGCATTTTTACAAAATCATGTATTATAATAAAATTTTGATGTAGTCAAGTAAGGAAAGGTTAAAATAGTATTAAGATTTTATACATTCTTAAGTTTATAATTGTAAAAGTTTTTGACTTTGTCAGTAACTTTACATGAAACTGATTATCTCCGAGAAATGGAAATACCAAAAGGACAAAATAGAATGGCAAATTGACTTTACACTTTACGTTCGTTTCACACGTCATTTATTCTCAGTGGAGTTTTAAGAATAACACTTTTGAACCAATAAATGTAGAGAGTACGTGGTTACATGCTTTCGGAATACTGACAATCACCGAAATACGTTCTTGACCATGTGGCTGCGAATAAACATTTACTTAAGGAGTAAAAAGGGGTTCTTCTCCTGCTCAAATGTTTTTATATTAATTTTGTTTGTTGCTTGGTGACATTGTTGCAAAAATTATATTTTTTACTTCTTCATATTGTATCTCAGTTGCCAAATGATGCTTAAAGATTCAATTTTATCTAATTGTGTTTTTTTTTCGTATGTTCCTTCCATTTTCTATTTTTTTGAACGAAATGTTGCACTTGTTATATGTGTGTAGTTAACAAACGTGATCATTTTGGTAGTTTATAGTGAACTGGGATAGACAAGTAGATGATAGTCAAGACTTTTAGCTTGTACTATGTGATTCACCATGTATGAGCAAATAATTCATTTTTTTTACATAACTGATTTTTTCATACCACGTTTGCACTCATTATACCGGTATATCCAGAACTACGTACTAATTGTCTTCAAAAATATATTCAGACAATAATCGTTGATAAGGAGCAGAAGCATTTCTACAAGTGTTAAGGGACAGAACTCTATTCTTCCTTGAAAAGAAAATCATCTGGAAGGCAATTCAATATCACAGTAGTGACTCTTAATTAATAAATATATGTAACACCATTTACTAATTATTATACCTATTGACTAAAGGTTCTATGCGTTTGTAAAATTAATATATATTTTAAAAGGTTTCTATATATACAATTGCTAAGTACAATGGCGTCAATACCTGTCCTTTTACACTATATAGATTAATACCCAGGAGATGTTAATATCCATTAAAGCGCTGTTTAACCCAAAGAAAATGACATTTGCGAGACTAAATTTAGATTAGAGATTATAAGCAAATAGTGTATAGTCATTACTTAATGTACCTGATCTTCAATTTCGTCTGGCTAAAAGTCGTTTAAGGTTATACTGCCAATATTATAACCTTAAACTCATCCATATATCAGCTTAGAACTGTAATCTATGGATTTACTATGGTTGTAAATATGTCATACATTGTTTAGCTCTTTGCATAATGTTTACTTTATATGTTTATATGTGATATATGTAATGTTATAGTAAATGTTAAATATGCAGTCTAACAGAAGTTGAATTTATATTCTTTCTAACAATCAGGTTAATCATATATGTGTCTTTCAGGCAGCCGTCGTACGTATATAAGTTAAAGTACGTAGAGTAGAGTTGAACTTGATTACAAAGTACAATAAATACAATTTACTTTTACTTCTTATATGATGAGAATCTATCCAAGTTTCATCCGTTTCACAGACCTGCATAAGGAAGTTTGCATAAGGACAAACTGTTCATTGCAATTAGATTTGTAAAAAGTATGGCGCAGTTACTTTGCAAATTCTTAAATGGCGAATGACTAACCTTATTTAAGACTTCCCACAAATAATAGTTATAAAATAATAATTAGTTTACTCTCATTTCTATCTACTGTCACACAGATGAAATTTTGTTATTTATCTAATTGCACTTAAAACAATTAATCCGACACCGTTAACAACATTAGCGCAAATTAATTCTTAAAAATCATTGATTTTTTAGAATAGAAAATATGTAATATAGCAGTGCGTGCGAGATCAAGGAATCTTTAATTAGACTTCTTATCAATGACAGTAATGCAATTTATGAGACATTTCAACCATATGTCATTAAGACAGAACATTCATAGACAAAGCAAAGCCTAATTATTTTCATTGTTGCCATTGACTATGTTAGATAATATATTAACTCTAAAACACAAAACTCAAAAAAACCTATATGTTGTCTCGTATATGTCATTGATTTACTTTACAACGAAGTAGTATAAATACAGCAAAAACAACAACAGCAACAAGAATAATAGCAAACATAAAAAAGTGAACTAGTTTTAATTTCGAAACGAAATTTTGTCCGATATTCTTGAGCAAATAAGAAAATTGGCTTTTGTTTCTGTTTATGATGTTACATGTATTCTAATCAAAGTTAATAACAGAAATGTGTTCAGCTAATTTGGACTCAATGACATTTCTTTATTCCCGTAAGGGCAGATACTATTAGGGAAGTAAACAGGAGATATCTAGCATTTGTTCACTATAATTGTAATACTGTAGAATGTTTTCTACACATAAAACAAATAATTAGATCAATGGCTTTTTTATGTTGTTAATTTTATGAAAGTTAATAACAGGAATGACTTCAGCTATTTTAAACTTAATGTCATTAAAATTTTCTTTTTTTTCCAAAATTAAATGTCATTTCTTTTTTTCAAAAAGGGCAGAAAATTGTAGAGAAGATATCTGACAGAGCAGTTGTTGTTCTGAACAAGGAATGTTTGATTTCATATATTTTGTTATATTTGTCTTAATCAGTTAAAGTTTAAATCACTATCTTGATATTATTTACTTAAAACAAATCACGAATTGTGACTATAGGTTTATAACAATTGCTTAGTGAAATATCTATTTACAAGACAGTTTCGTTTTAGGACACGGTTAGAGGGGAGTGTTTGTTCATAATACATAAAGCACAATTGAGGGCTCTTTATTTCGAAGACAAATGAGAAAATCACGGCTTCTTATCATTCCGTTGTGCACATACAGACACTCCATGAAATTGAATAGGCCGGAAAGATAAGATGTTATATATTATATTAACTTGCCTGCAGGGCAGTGACATTTCTCCGCCAAATCAATCAAATTGCTTCTTTGTACATTACCACTCTTCCATTCATGAAAACATATTTATATAAAGTTTTCAAGCTCCCAAGCTCTTTTGCTTAACATACAAATGTTATGATTTGTAAATGTTCTTGGTTCTCTAGACATACACTACATATATCTGATTCTAGAATACTTTCCTTTTAGTAGTTAGAGAGAATACACTTCTTTTGTCTAAGGCCGAGACTTTGGGGATAAGAGAAACATTAAGAATTCCAGTGAGATGATAGTCACCTTGCCCTTGGTAATCCTTAACTTCCATTTCGTTTGATTCAATATCAATTGATTCAATATTCATTTATACATGTAGTGTTACCTATTATTAAACTGTATATCAAAATGTCATTGCCTGTAAATACGGGAGATATTTTCTTACCTGTTGCTTCAATACTACAATAACCCTTCCTTACAGCGTTTAAGTCGATTTTGTATACATATCAGGGATGAAACATGCTTTAAGACATCCATAAATATAATAGACACAGTGCATTTACTATTCCGTATCTTAGATCTAAGTCTTAAGATATATTTGCTAATATTTTCCATACAATGATGACAAAAACTCAAATGAAATTCTTACATTTAACAATGTTATTTGTTGACCTACTTCGGTCGGAGATAAATGCCAGGCACTGCTAGTTTGCCTGTATATTTGTAAATGAGACCTAGATGCATTTGTATATAAAAAAGCAAGTATAATACCCATAAATTTAAGACAAAAATACATTCACGATGTGTTTCATTATCAAAACTGTGTTTTGCCCCTCGCATAATTAAAGCAAATTTACACCATAATCATAGCTGGGTTATTTTACCAAGAAAATGCGCAAATTTGAAAAGCACAAACAAAGATACACGAACGACAAAGTCTTACTTTGTTGTATCTTTTAGTTTTCACATTTGCGAAACAGTGTTAATACGGTATGGCGTAAATCTTCCGCCGTAAATATACTTTCATAAATTTAAATGAAATCAATGAAACCATAGGTCATTGTGCGTTGCGTACTTTAAGGAATCGGAAAGTGCATCGGTTAATAAATATAAAGGAATGGTATTAATCGTAATTATGTGAAAGACTTTTAACTTATACCTTTGTACTTTATAGTATAAGCAGCTCTGTTTTCGTGAGACACAATGTTTATTGTAAAAGAATTTGCATAAATCCGATTATCTCAAAGGCACGAAAATAATGTAAGGCTGTAAGGCTGTCAGAATGTTAGAATTTATTCTCACTTGCAAGTAACCTGTTCTCAAGGGAGCATTGCTAGCTATGTTTGTGGTGACATGAAATGTGTTAAATTATTGGTATAATTATATTGTCATCTAAGTATACCCATCCATTGGTTGGTACGTAATATTGTCGCGTACATGTAAGTTAACCGACTCAAACAAGGTGTTCCATTTCCAATGCATTAGAACATTTTTTAAATTACCTTACTGATAAACATATGTCATGAATTATTGTTTTCCTTTATTCGTTAAAATATAATTACATTGCTTAATACATTAAATATGCCTTAACGTTAATTAAAGAAACAATACCCTTAAAATATTAAATTACTGTTTCTTATGTCGAAATAATTATTGTTATAGCCATACTTTGTAAATTATGATGTTTGTATGCTTTTGGATAATATAACATATGTCTGTCTACGATTTATATGTTTTTGTAGATATGGCCAAAGATCTTTTGCACGTCGATTGCCAATTAAATTTTTTAACCTTGATTTTCAATATCATCAATGATGTAAAATATACGTATATTTTAAAGAACAGTGAGATAAGTACATTTTTATGTCATAGATTATTGGACTACAGTATATATGGCAGGGAAATGACGTTCATAGTCTCTTGTCTAATGTTATAAAGACATTATTTTGCCATACGTCTGCAATTACGAGACATAAAACATATAATAGAGATAATATAATCTGTATTAAATAAGTACTTAAATGAAAAATGAGTGCAGTTAAAGAAACATTTTCAAGAGATTAAGAAAGATAGTTTCTTAAAAAAGTAGAACGATAACTTAGTGAATAAAGTCCTTTATAAGCTTAATATCTTAGAAAGAAATGTCCTTCCTTCGGTGTTAACAAAACCATATATAACTTTTTAGAAAATTTCCTATTTTTGTGGAACCAGGTGTAGGTCTGCACCAACAACTCGTGTACAGTAAAAATTTCAGATCATTTACTCACTCCTTTTTTCGCGAAATTATCAATTATATTGTGCAAATAGACCTTAAAATGAAAAGCGTTGCAACGCTTAACCCAACTCGGTCAAAAAATCTGATAAAAAAATCGGTTATCAATTTCATACCGAGTATATTCATAAATTATCTATTGTAAAGTTTTCTATTTTAAATGTAGCAGTTGATTTAAAAAAGAATATCAAATTCTAATATTTTAAGCTATTAAACCTCAGTGGAGTTCCTTAAATCAATCCATCTTAACAATTATGATTTAACAAACTTACATTTTCACTGCACATGTAACTTGAACCGGCGCAGATTATCTTCTTTTTCTGTTTCACCTTCCATGCCAAAAGATAAAATGTTTTTGACGCCTGATGTCAGACATGTGATATTTTATGAAGTTATACCTGGCATGTGTAGGCGGAAAAATATCAATTTTATAGTAAAAATTCAGCGTATAAATTTACTTTATGGGATTGCACAGGAAGTTTCATTCAATAACCGCACTACGTTTATGAAAACTTCAAATTAGCATTTCATTAGCGTTTTAGAATGTTTACATGTACATGCATTTATTTTATACTTCAGCATGTTCGGGTTAATATTCAAATTGTTAACAATGTTTGACATAAGAAAATTTATAATAACATGTTGTTGATAAAGTAAAATGTGTTACGCTTAAAAATCGTCTTATTTATTTATAATAATAACGGTTATTTATGAGAATGATTTATCAGGTGTATCAAGTGGTTTAAAGTAAGCGTTCGTCAATGCTCAGTCATGGGTACCATTATACCAACAGACCTATATTTTACAATTTTTATAATTATTCTAAAAGCTACATTCAATACTATATTTCATCTCCATTAACGTTTTAACCATGTGTTGTCATCAGATAAAAGGAGGAAGACGAGACTACCGCTAAGAAAAATATACGTTTGTTATGGCAACTTTGAAATGTGCTTGAGTCAAGACAGCATATCATATATTTTAAAAGGTTAAATAAAAACAGAGAAACGTAGAACAGATTTTTCGATATAAGCATTTTCGTCAACATAAATCATTGGGGTCTATGAACAATATGGAAACATATCTTGATTTAAATAAACTGAAACAAAATGTAAAATGAACACATTAATAAAATTAATATGTTAATATTTCATAAGCTTTATTCACATTTCCTGTATCTATTTCCAAACTATTCTGGATAAAATATTTTAAATCTTAGTTTTTAAAAAAACACAAATCCCTTTGATATACTATTTGTCTTGATCAGGAAAATATCTCTGTAAATTTTGAGCATACTTTGGACATAATAATAATATTAATAATAATAATAATAATAATAATGATAACAAAATGTAAATAACAAAATAAATATTAAATGAAAATGAAAACCCTGCTCTGCAATATTCAGATATGCATGATTTTATTATATCGAATGGTCTGTGATATCGTGTTGATATTTAACACAGGCTTTAAAAGAGTTTTCTATTTTCATGACTTCATCAAAAAACCATACCTCTTTTTTCTTTGTGTCTTAATTATCAAATGAAGAATAATTCAAAAGTTAAATGTATAACATTAAAATAAGATAATTTATCTCACAACAGTTATTCTCGGTCAAATGGGATGCTGAAATATCATTTTTATAAGTCTGACTTTTGATATAATATATTGCAGAGTCACGTTCATATTCTCACATTTGATTGACAAATTAATCTAACCAACGTCTATTTTTAGTTTTTATTCTTGGAACATATGTCTATTATCTAATCAAATTCACTTAATTCTCTATTCATATGTAAAGCATGTTCAGCAAAATTTCACTGTCTAGAGTTAAACGTAATATTTTTCCTGAGATAAAACACCCATCGTGCATTTCAAAAATCCCACTGGGCTCCAATTATATAGTAACAAGAGATAGATACCACCTGTATCAGACTGCAAATTAGTTTGATTTACTTCTGTTATTGGTGAAAGGCGCGTCAATATGATAGGTAAGTTTTCATTTTATTAAAGATATGCTATGCTCACCCTTGAGTAAGATATTTCTTATAAATTGCATTCCTTAGCTACTTACACTTTATCTGTATGGGCAAACTTAAAAGATATACTATGCTCATCCTTGAGTTAAATATTTTGAATCACAGAAATTTATTGAACTCTATTGAATTCTTACTGAATTTGTATAATTCGAATATACGAATGAATTAACTAAATATGGAGAACAGCCTTCCCTATTACAGGACAAGTACGGTTGATATTTCCTTTAAAAAGCTAGTTTTTTTAATGACTCTATATATTTATATTGTGCCAACTTTTAATGTGTAGAGTTTTTAACATATTAACATTTCTTCTTTATGTGAAGTCAAAACATGTTTATTTTTATATTTACAAAGAGACCGTATAGCAATTATACATATTTTCTAATATAAATTATGATCATAGTATATCCTTAATTAAAGATTTTCATTTATTCTGCTAAGCTAGCATAAATTTCATAACAATGTTATAAACGTTTATGAAAGCGTAACTGTGAAGATAAAAGAATATAACTACCTTTGTACTATTTACCATGAATATTGTAAGGTTAGATTGTCATAAGATAAACAATGTGTGTTATCATTAATTGATACATTTATGATAGTGCTCTAAGTTAAAAGTTACACACTTTGATTGATTTAGACTTTCATATACATGTATTTCATATCTAGATTGAAGAAAGATATGCTTATATAATATGATAAGAATTCTATATATAACTATACCTGAAGAAAGTAGGACTGACTGTTATATAATATCTCATAATATGAGCAAAATCTAAAAAAGTGCTTTTTATACTTTCATGAAAATACAGTATTTTTTTACTATCATTTCTAACCAGCTTGGCTACCTCTAAAGATATATTTCTACCTTTAAGGATTGTCACAAATAATCCTAATTTAGAATAACACGTGATCTTAATTCTTGTTTTAATAGCACGAAGGTACTTAAAATTGTACTTGTTATGAGTGTATTAGTCACGGAATGTTTTATGAGATATAATTAGATATCACGGAGGTTTCACAACTCGCACGCTGGTTATTGGTCTGAATAACTTTTGAGAAGACTTCTGAGACCCCTAAAATCTCAAATCTATGGCATGCAAATATAATTCTTGTATGCACGCTTGGTCAGTGACGCTAATTTTGAATTATTTGAATAATGATTGAAAATAATGTTCATTACATAAAACATTGTACAATATATTGATGATAACTATTATAATGATGACTATGATGATGATGATGATGACAATGATTAAGAAAATGTGGTTGTTGATGACGATTGTCTTGACGAAATTGTTTTTTGTTGTTGTTATTGTTGTTCTTGTTGTTGTTGTTGTTGTTGATGATGATGATGTTAACAATAGTGGTGATTATGATGATGACAAAAGTGGTGATGATGATGGTGATGTTGTTTTTGTTTTTTGGTGCTGTTGATGATGATAATAATGATGATGATTGTGATGAAGAAGATAATGATGATGATGATGTTGTTTTTGTTGTTGTTGATAATGGTGATTGTGATGATAATTACGATGATGTCGAGGATTACGATGATAAAAATTGAAAATAACATAACCTTTTAGACATACTTAACAGATCGTATCAATATAAAACTGGAAGATTTATTTATAAATAATAATAATTTGATAAATTGAAATAAACTATGAAATTAACAGACCCCATTGCTTATTGGTTTCATTTTACAGATTTACTGTCAACAATATTACCAGACAAATGTGAAATATGATTGCTTTCCAAATATTCTTTATAAATTTTTATAATTACATTTGTAGAACAAAAATAATTGGAAATGAATCCAATTGTATTTTCATTTTTTTCAAAACACCTTATTAGTAATTTAGCGTGTATAATTATGTTTATTTCATCGAAAACTATCATTTGCCGTTAATTATAACTGCTCTGTTACTTATTAAAATTTTTCGGTGAAAATCAAATTTGATTTTTTTCCAGCTTTCAAAAAATGGGATTTTTTTATTTTATCAAATAAGTTCTTCAAAACTAATCAGAATGTCATTAAAGTATATACAAATGATGATTTTTATAGTTTAAGGGTGCTGGAAAAAATGAAATTCCCGTTGGAATAAATAAAAATGTTTGAAAGAAATTCAATTGGAATTTAGGACAGCATAATTCCGGGCGAAATACATGAAATTCCGCCGGACAAATGTTTTAAAATTGATAAAAATAGTAAAAAATGAAATCAATTATTTCTAATCAACCTTTAGTCTATCAGATGAAATGATTTTCAAGTGTTTATGCCAAGTTTCAATGGTAGTGAAGTTTGCCACTTTTCCGGTGGCGCAAAGACTTTCCGGTGGCTGTTATTTTATAATTACATTTGTAGAACGAACTGAAGACAAATTGCTAAAACATGTATCTTGAAAAACGCCTTAAGAAAATGTTATAAAGGAGTCTTAATAAGATATCTGAAATATGTTGTTTTTAACACGCAACAATACGATAAAGGATTAAACTTTTTCGCTCAAATCACTGAAAGCTTGTATTTGAGACACTGCCTGAGGAGAGTCTTTCTAACTCAATAACTTTATTTCTACTGATGCGGAAAAAGATAAGTATTGTGATATCTAATTTTTTAGTGATATATTTTCTCGTATAATAAATGAACAAAATAGACAAATAAATACAAATTTAGTGATATTCAACAGATATTTAAAAAAACACGAATAGAAATTATCTTACAGAATGTACAAGTTTATAGTATGTTATACATTTATGAACAGCCACCTGAAAATCTTTGCACGACCGGAAATGTGGCAAACTTCACCACCTTTTATACTTGGCGTATATACTTCAAAATCATTTCATATGATAGACTTAAGGTTGATTAGAAATACTTGACTTAACTTAGTGTTTTTTTTTCATATCAAACATTTTAGTTTAAAAAATTTTGTCTGCGCGGATGTTTATGTAATCCGCCCGGAATTATGCTGTCCGGGGAATTACTGAAATTCCAATTGGATTTTTTCAACATTTTTATTTATTCAAACGGGAATTTCAATTTTTCCAGAAATTTTAAAACTATAAAAATCATCATTAATATACTTTAATAACATTCTGAAAAATTATTCGATAAAACAAAAAAACAAAACAAAAAAAATCCCATAAATATATAATGTTGGAATGTAGTCTGATGATATACATGTAGATTAATATACTATCCAGTCCTAAGCTGATTTATTTATATTTTCTTTCCTATATACACAACATAATCGTTTTTTCTCATTTTCATTTCTATTACCGATTTCTCAATATATTTAACTTCATGCAAGCATCGACACATGTCATTAATTAGCTTAAAATAGAACTTTTTAATTCACTTCGAATCCTTTTGTTCTTGAATATATGATTTACTTAAATTATTATAGTGTTATAATTGTACGTGATAATAATATATATATATATTCAAGAAAGGATTAAGTTCAAGCTAAATTTGTCAGAACATTAAACAAAGAGAAATATATTTTTCCAGATTGACTTTATCAAATAACTTAATAAAACTCTTAAAGGCCCATTATGCCTCAGAAATATAGCAGTTTTATTTCTCAAAAACATTTTGTATTTTGGTATCTTGTTACAGTTTCCAAAAAAAGAAGAAAATACTCATTTGCCACATAGATAGACCATCTTTAATTTCATTTTCTCTGCAGGCAATGTGTATAATAATAGTAAATAAGTATTTTGTATGGGAGTCAAAATACTATTTTGTTAACATTCGATTCCCTCTTTAAAACATTACTGCATGTTAAGTGCAACTTTCTAAGCATCGAATATGTTACAAATCCATTGTTAAAACATTATCAAAGATATATTTGATATTTCTAAAGAATAAAGAATATGGAAATGTCTAACATTAACCGCTGTTTTTTTCAGTGTACTTAGAACAAGCTTTACAGTGTTTAAGCAGACCATTTTGACACATCTTTATTAATTTATGAGCTTTTTCCTTAGTATATTGTTTTTAGACACGCATCTTTTCATATACTTGTCCACAGACGAAACTCCACCACGAGAGTAAGTGACAGTTACAAAATTAATAAAGATAATAAATTTCTCCTATAAACAATAAATTGGCTGGAAATAGACAACTAATTAAAGAGCACGAGTAACATCATGTTCTTTCAACATCATTATGAACAAAGATTTTGCATGACTAGTCAGGTCGTTATATTTCTGAAAAATACATGAATTCATCATTTTTTTTATGTAAGAAAATGTAAAAGCGGGAAACTAGCTAACAGAGAATATTACTGAATTTTAATACCTTTATAATACGTATGTATTGTTCTTTATTTTTTAAATTATTAAAGATGAAGCATTGCACAGCCAAAACTTCATAAAAGTCAGAAATTCTTAGGTAAAAAATCATAATGGTGGTCAAATCCTAAAAAACTGTATCATTTAATCAAATTCAAAGTCAACAAAGCATTCTGAAGGACAGCTTAATCCCCTTCCGTAGTTAATAAAAATGTGTACTTCTTTACCTTTTACCAGCCACAACCTTGCTATGTCATGCATATCATAAGCACATAGTCTTACGATAATTATTGGTGCCATGTTATTTAAAATCTTCCATAAAGTAAAAAAGATATGGAGAACATATAACCTTGACATTGTGGGGAGCAACATGGATGTTGAGATTTGCAGATTATGTCATGGTGGTGATCATTTGTGCCAAGTAATTTTAAAACCCTTGAATTGTCAAAAAGTTATAGAGCGGACATGTAAATATATGTTTTAAATTGAACCCTTGAGTGTGACTCTGACCTTAAAGCTTGTGACTTGATTATTGTGATCTGCAAATGGTGTCATAATTGTGTTCATTTCTGCCAAGTTATTTTAAAAACATTGCAGCGGTTTAAATGTTTTGGACAGACACGAAGTATAAACTTTCTAACATTTGACCTGTACGTATGACCTTGACCTTGGGTGAAGAAATTCAATTATTGTGCTCTGCACATTGACCTTGGGTGTAGCAATTCAATTATTCACATTGTCTCATAATGGTGATCACTCGTGCCAAGTTATTTTTTAAAAAAAAACTTTTCAGCGGTTTTAAAGTTATAGAGCGGACACGAATTATATACCTTTTAATACTTGACCTTTAAGTGTGACCTTGACATTGGGGATAGCAACCCAAGTATTGCGCTGCGCACAATGTCTCATAATAGTGATCACTTGTGCCAAGCTATTTAAAAGAAAACAAAACAACACAACAACAACAACAACAACAACAACAACAGGGGTTTAAAAGTTATGAAGGTGACACGAAATGTAGACTTTTTATGATGAAATGAAGACATTTTTACAATTTTTGTGCTCTGCACATGGTCTCATTATGGTGAAAACTTGTGCCAAATTATTTCAAAAAAAATTCAGCAGTTTAAAAGGTATGGCGCGGACACGAAATGAAGACTTTTATTATGAAATGAACACATTTTAGCATTCATTTGACATTTAGGTGTGACCTTGACTTTTGGGATAGCAACCCAATTTTTCCACTCTTAAAAGTTATGGAGCGAACACAAAAGTTTTACGGACGGACAACGGACGGACAGACAGAAGCACAGACGAGCGGACTGACAGACGGAGGCCATTCCTATAATCCCCCCTTCTGCTATGCGGAAGGGGATTAAAAATGCACAACCAAAACTTCATTCACGACAGCCAAAATACTGAGGTAAAACAATAACATATCTTGAAAAATTGTATAATCTTATCCAATTCAAAGTAAAAAGTCTTAGTATACAAATATGATTATATTTGATTTATACATTATTAAATATCTTGACGTGTGACTTTTTGTAATCTAACAAGCATCTGTCTTCATGTATCAAAGTTTTATATAAATCTTATATTACAAAATCTGAGATATTATGAAGACTTAATGAAGAAATATTTACTCGATCTTTATGAACAAAATTGTGTATACTTTCTGGTGTACCTAAACGGCCTTAATAATCAAATCCTAAATCAGTTTTTTTACTAAAGTGGTCTATAATAGTAGGTCTGTGATAAAACAAATAAGTATGTTGATAATATTTAGTATCAAACATAACAACAAATCGCGAAATAATTACATAAGTCGTCGAGCGTGAGATACCGGGCGCAATAGTATGTAATATTTACCTACTATTAACAGATAATAAATTATTCCAGATTTTTTTTTATCATATAATTTGCATATTTCTAGCACTTAGTACTTTATTCACATTTTCTTTTGCAAGCATTTTTTTAAGAAATTATTAGTGATACATTTTTTTTTGGTTTTTATCCACATTTGAAATACTTGAAACACGTGCCCATTGTATAACAGAATATATAACAGAATATATTCAGTTATACAGAAAATAAATCTTATCCTAAGTTAATAAACATTAAGTTAAAATTTAATGAATGATGCCTTGTAAATATAAGCTTTGTGCAACACGGCTATCCAAATTAATTCAAATATACATGATTTAATAAGATTTCAAAACAAAAACATTGATGACATCACGAATATTGTGTCAACGCAACAATACAAAAAAAATAAAAAAATAGAAAAACTAAACTATAAAATTTCACTTACCTAAAATCGTTGATTGGATAAGAAAAGTGCGTATAAACCCCATCATGACGGTACACCAATGTGGTTCTCAGTAATTTCTGATCAAAATTCTAAACAATGATATTTTGTCACTAATGATGGCAGACAAAGTGAATGATATCCACTTTATAGATATTGCTTTTTGAAAACTCTTGACGAAGCAAAATTTGATATCAATTCACAATGTATTTCACTCACTATCTATCCATAAAAAGCAAAGCGAAATTCTATATCAATTCACAATGTATTTCACTCATTATCCTTAAAAAACAGTTAGAACATCTACTGGCAACTGCTTGGTTAAATTTCCATTCTTTTGAAAAATGCCGTTTGTCACTTTTCATTGATATACTTCATTATTTTATCAGTAGTGGTAAGGTGATAAGATATAAGCAAGCACTGCTCATGAACTGTCTGAACTGGCAATCATTTCGCAGTCTTTAATAAAAGTCCTGCAAAGAGTAAAGAAACATTTGATTATATATTTGATTATTATGACACATCTGCATAATATAGTATTATATATCTAGTTTGTGTCTTTTACGGCGGTATAAATGAAAATTGTTCTTATCCGATTTTATTTATTTTGTATTTGCTTTTTAGAACTGTACCTTGCTTATTGCTAATAGTTATCCAGTATACTGAATTTGTGAACAAAAATACATTTAATGTATTGCAAGTGCATAATAAATAGTCTCAATTCCTGCAGAATTTCGGCGTTTGAAAATAAATTTAATTTATTTTAAGTGCATAATAAACAGATTCAATTCCAGCAGAAATAAGCCGTTTGAAAATAAATTTATCCGAGCTGAATATTGTATACACTTAACTGTAATTATTTTGCACGTGTTGAAACATATAGCTAATGTATCTTTATGTTTCCATAACAATTCCACTGATAATGTAATTGAATCAATGATAGTTTTGGAAAAATGTTACCCGTTTTATTGTGATTTACAACAGGTAAATTGTCCTATTGTCCATAAATTATCACCACGGAAAGTAAATTAATAAAGCATACGTTGCTTTACAAGCAACAAAAAGTTTTGTACTAAAATATATGTCCTTCTTCAATTTTGATAAAGTATATTATTTCTTTCAGTAAAAAAAAATTCGTTAACATGACAAAAAGATATTTCCTTCTCAAATTTTAATAAAGTACTGTATATTATTTCTTTCAATTATGACAATTTCGTTTTTGTTTCGTTTGTGAAAGTTTCACTTTAATGCATTTAAGAATAGGTAATATTATAAACAAAAAACATTCTTCATGTTATCACAGTCAACAATTGTTATAATACAGCCGTATAATAGGACTGTAAATCTCCAAGTATTATATCCCAGAGAACAAACATAAAAGCCTATATCTCAAGCTATAAACTGCACAACTTACCGCCAATGAATAAAATCCGATCAACAGACACTCTGTTATCACTTTTGATAAAGAAGAAATGGTTTCTATGTATTCGGTTAATCTATCTACACGAACCTTTACTGAACAATATTTACATGGAAATATATATTCCATAAAAAATAACATATAGTCTGACAAGCAGAGGTTTTGATGTTAAATCATCAAGTCGCCGGATAGAATAATGATTGTATTATCATAAATATAATACTATATCAGTTTAATTAATAGTTCAAGTATAAAGAAAAGGAGGAACAATATGTTGAGTAACTGTTTATTCACAATAAAACATCATAATTGAAGCAAACTTGCTTAGAAATATTGACAAGGAGCTGCTATGATTATTTAAGCAAGTATTGTTTGGCAATATATTGACCTGAGACTTATTCATTTTCGGGAGGTGTTTTGTTAGTTTACGTAACTTATTATGATTAATGCTAAAGATTTTATTGATAGTATAGATCTCGATATTAAATCAATTAATATTGCTCGATGGCCTAGTGTGGTATGTATGACGAAGATGTGACCAAGTAGGCCAAGTTCGAATCTTTGAAAATCCTTTTTTGTAGTTTTCATAAAAATATTTTGTTTAACTATATGAAACATAAGTTGATAAACCGTGTGTTTGAACGTTGACAGAAAGGGCCAAGCTTGACCCTTTACCAAGAAAAAATGAAAAAGTTTTGAAAATTTATTCTTTAATGTGTAAATTATGAGTATACAGACCTTTCCAATGATATACAATATGATCAAACAGATATAACTAAGTTTCAATTTAAGTAATGTGATTTTATTCTAAATAATAAAACAATAGTTCCTAAATAGAAAAGAAGAATGATGTCATGATTAAGATAATAAAAAAATTTATTATTATTATTATATACCTCATTTCTATAGCACTCTTTTCATAAATAATAAATGTTCAAGAGTGCTTTACATAAATCCGATAAAACATAATCATATATATATATATAAGACATAATGTACAATATTTATTAAGTAAACCTATTAAACAATAATGATAATCTAAAACCAGTAAAGGATGGTAAGAAATACAGACACATTTAGTTTAAAATCAAGGCTCAATTAAAATTTACACTGGTAATATAGCAAAAGTAGTACATGTATGTTGATTTATGAAACTAACGTCCATAGAACTTTATGAAATAATGTGTTTTGAGAGCTCTCTTAAAACTTGGCAAGGTATTACAGTCTCTAATGTCAGGTGGTAACGCGTTCCATAATTTCGCTGCGGCTGTCTAGAAGCACTTGTCACCATATCGTACTGTCCGAGATTTAGGCACAACTAATGTCATTGAGTTATTCTGGGACCTCAGATTCCTGACTGGGATGTACACGTCTATCATGTCTTTTATATAAGCTGGTGATTGATCGATGAAGGATTTATATGTATAAGTCAAAATTTTACATTCGACCCGATACTCTACCGGAAGCCAGTGAAGTTCGCGTAAGATAGGTGTTATGTGGTCATATTTGAGTGTTTTGGTCACAATTCTAGCTGCTGTATTTTGAACATGTTGTAACTTGGTCATTGACTGCTTAGAGACTCCATATAACAGTGCATTACAGTAGTCTAACCTAGAGGTAACAAGTGAATTTACTAGAGATTTGGTTGCTTTAACAGTAAGATAGGGTCTGATGTGACCGATTTGTCTTAATTGTCTTAATAATAACAATTTGTGTTGATTCATGTGTGGTTTTGTTTTTTTGGTTTTTTTTTTATTTTGCGTGTTCAAAACAAAAACAACGATAAACCAGCTACTGATAATGTTAAGTATGGCAGGCCGGTATTCCGCCATTATTTTATGACGTAATAATATAATCACAGTTCATTTATAACAAATTGCATGGGGGCATATGTTTGCCTGTTGATACGAAGTAAGGGTTGAAAACCAGTGCATATAAATTTTCCGTACATTTTTATACACAAATTCTCCAACAGTCAATGTGTTTTTTCTTCCTTAGACTGAAATATAGCGTTTGCCATTTTTTGCTTGTTTTCAACAATATAAATATAAAACAAGAAATATTAACTTGTGGCCAATATAATTTGCAAAAATTCAAAAAAGTCGTAAAATAAGCTTACTGATCTCAGAAAACGTGCTAACAAATTTATCGATAATCATATTAAACCAAATAACTGTTCAGTAAACAATCGTTATAAAAGATCTATGACTATGGGGCAAGACACCAGGAACGGTTCAGTATTGACAGATTGATGAATATTGACGAGAAACTGCTACATTTAGCTGCAATGGTAAAGACATGTTGATTGATTTGCTGTTTAATATACATCTGTATCTGTTTGTCACAGGTGTGTGAAAAAGTACAAAAGGACTCGTGCAATTGATGTGATAATTTTGATATACCTTTATCCGATAAGGTAAACATAAGGGCCTGATAATGAGCGTCTTGTAACAGATGTAACGTGCTACGAAGTAACATTCCTAAATACAAATACATAAGCTCAATAAAATAATAATCTAACAATACATTGTCTCAAAATATTGTTGCATTTGTAATAATGTTAAAAATTTAGAGACAAATACAGTTACCGGAATAGGATGTTAGTGTCGTCGTTACACCCTTAAAAACGTTTTGATGCCAACACAGATTCAAATTTAATGTTTACAAGTGCTAAATTACAATTAGATAATCATGCTTTAGTTAGTTTAAACTATTTTGTTTTAGTTTGATTGTATTGGAGGCTAAATTATGGGAACAAATGAAATAATAAAGATATGTGACAGAATCATGAGAATGTATAAAAAATATCATACAAAACAACTCCATATGGTCAGATTATGCTGCATATTCAAAATAAAATTATCTTTGCGGATTTACATTAAAATGGATATCGCAAAGACAGAATATAATGTATATCTAGGCAGAATAGCTAATTTTTTTCAAATTGATTTAAAGTTTGCATGATATCTATATGTCCCCGAGAGTTGGAGCATTCTGAGACGCATGCATGGTTGTATGGTTGTATATGCTTTCGTCAATACATAAAATGTCAGTGGTCACGTAGTTGTAAAGCAAACGGACGCGATAAAAGCAACATAATTTATTTTTTATGATTCAACTCTATCATACATACCTCGTATATAAGACTTATTATTTTATCAAATCAACAAATATTAAAGCCACATTAAGCCTCAGAAGCAAATGATTTTGTAGTTTATTAGAAAGGGCAGAAGTGATTCTTGTAATGTTTAAATACTTGTTTGAAAGCATATTAGAAGGTTATATCGATACATGTGTAATAATTCGTCATAAAAGTAATAAAATATATAAAAAATAGTATTTGAATTCAATTCATCACTAACTGTACTTATTGCCGAAAAGCAACTCATGAAACAGATGATTCAGGTTTGGCCAAAGAGTCACATTTTGGGTACTTTAAAAGTACACCGAAACTGAAACGCTTTTGAAAAATGAAAATAAAATCATTTCTGAGGCCTTTAAGATAATCAAGATATTATAATGTAATCCTGGCGATGACTACATAATGCAATACCATGTGACAGTCAACACATTATATATTTTTCATTATCGTGGAATACATTAATTAAGGGATTCATATGTTACGTACAATTTTAAACTCTTAAAGTATTAGACAAATATGACATGTATTAAATTGTGAAAGATATTGTATTAACTCGAATTCCTCGATGAGTTTTTTAATACCATACCGCGTTTTAATCTCTCATTGGTATAATGATTATTGTTATTTGTAAGGAAACACTGCTGACTTTCATGTTCTTCTTTAAAATGTTTAGTACATGTTCCTTTCATTTAAATGAATCTTCAATAATTGAAAATCAGTTCATCTAAAATATTTTTGTTTTATTATTCTAAGGGACAGGCATGAAATAAGTGAATGCAACTTAACTTTTTTCTTTATTAAATTCAAATAAAAAAAATGAGTCTCATATGACGAGAATATTAGGCGTATAATTACGTCATTTTCGATATAAAAAAGAACTATATAAGTCTGTCCTTATCGTCATAAATTTAAGACTAATTTGGTAAAGTTTATGTAAGACAAAATCAATATTTATGCTTCTTGTTTGACCGATCATTTTGACAATATTGACAAGAAAATGGTTATGTCATATTTGTGTCTGTTGTATGACGT